>NW_022589728.1:42318510-42829829 GCF_004348235.1 Phoca vitulina
GAGGGGAGGGGGGAGGGGAGATTGTTTAGCTCGGTGATGGGTATTAAGGAGGGCATGTACTGCATGGAGTACTGGGTGTTATACGAAAACAATGGATCGTGGATCACCACATCAAAAACTAATGATGTATTGTATGGTGACTAACATAACATAGTAAAATTAAAAAAAAAAAAGAGTATCCCAGTGCTGCAGAGAAAGATGCAACAGCTAGGAAGCCTCCTCAAGGCCCCGAAATATTCAAACGTTGAGGAAAACAAAATCATGCATGAGCATGAAACTGTTGAAACTGTGTAATGTGTAGATGAGGGATTCATTATACTAATCTGTCTGCTTTTGTATATGTTTGAAATTTTCCATTTAAAAATGAGTTTTTAAAAAAAGGGGGCAGGGGCGCCTGGGTGGCTCAGATGGTTAAGTGTCTGCCTTCGGCCCGGGTCGTGATCCCAGAGTCCTGGGATCGAGCCCCACATCAGGCTCCTGGCTCAGCGGGGAGCCTGCTTCTCCCTCTCCCTCTGCCTCTCTCCCTGCTCATGCTCTCTCTCTCTCTCTCTCTAAAAAAAAAAAGGGGGGGGCAGAAGAAGGACCATGCCTGGAGAGGCACATGGCAGAGGTACTGGAAGTCACCAAGCTCCCAGGGACACACTCTTCAGAAGCAACAACCACAGCTCCAGTTCCTGAATCTGCTAGAAGCAGTTCTCCAGCTGGACAGATGCAGGCGTGGAGGCACTGTCCATAGAGGCAGGTGCTTCAGAACTAGCGAACCCCCTAGTAGCAAGCAGTGGAGCAGCCAGTGTGGCTCACAAGGGCCAGTGGCCACCATGTCACCATGTAGAGCCCACCTCAGTGCTGGTCCAGAGCGCAAGAAACTGGGTCTCACAGAAAGCTGAAACACAAAAGTTTGGAATATTGGTTAAAATGTTGGTTAAAAACATACCTCAAATATGATTTGGTGGCTGGGGCTAGCTCCATTGAAAATGTCTAAACTTTGCAGAGAGTTAGCAATGTCTCAAAGGTTACTCTCTGAGAGAAGAGACAGTGCCCATAGATGAACCACCTCATGCCCCATACATGGTCATTACAGAGTGCTCTCTTAGGGGAGGTTTCTCACAAATGAGTTGGCAAGTCATGGATTCTGGGTGACTGACAGAGTCCAACCACCTCTGAAGAAACTGAAACCATTTCTTCTCTCAGATTGCCATTAGTACTTGGCACGAACGGGGAATTGGTTTGTTTCCTGAATATGGTGGGCATGAGGCCTCTGCTGTCATAAACTTTCCTGTCCTTGAATTCCTTTCGGGGGGAGAGCCATTTAGAGACATGACCTTGAACTAGTTTAGCTTCAGAGGCCCTGAAGGAACTCTGCTACAGAGAGAGTTGCAGCCCAGTACAGGCAACCTCTGCTGGAAGAATTTCTAGCTGCCCACCCTGCAAACAAGCACCCTCCAGTTGAGAGCAGGATAAGAAATTAGCAGAAAGTGAATTTTGGATTTAAATTACTTTGAAACCACTAGGGTAAGATAATTTGACTGTGTTCTTAATTCCTTTGGATTTGAATGTTTTGAATCTTTAATTTTTAAAAGGAATTACTTTGGGGGCTTCAATTACTCCAAGGACAATTGATACTAAGAGAGATTTCCATATTCAAATTTGGGACACTTCTATTATATTGGCATTTTATTATTAACATGTATTTATGTAATTTCGTATTGGACCATCTTAAAGTTTCATTTTGATTCTGAGGCAGAATCTCTAATTGCCTATATTTTACACGCAGCTGGAAATAATTTGGAATGGGAAGATGTGCTTGGCCTTGTGTACCACATGGCACAGAAGTACATTTAAATAATGCTCTGTCCTGACCCATTTTAGGCTTTCTCTGACAACTGTTGCTGTTGATCTCCTGCGCAGAAGCATTGCATGTGTCAGTGTCCTATACTTTTCGTACCTTACTTATCACTTCTTGCTGTTTTCTAGTAACCTGTGTTTATATTGCTGGGGTTGGTAAATGTCTGAAGGTCAGAGATCATTTCTTAGTCATCTTTGTATTATCTGTAGCACCTAGAATCTTGCCTTGCCCGAAAAGTGTGCTCAATGAATAATCGCTTTAAAACTAGATGAACAAAGGGCAATTCAGTATTTACTGTTAACTACTACACCTAGATTTTCAGGTTTAAATAATTTCACAAATAAGTCAGCAATTCTCTTGAAACCAGGTAGAGTTTCTTCTTAGACAAAATTCTGAAGTGGAAAATGTACAGGTTAACACACCAGTCACCCAATCATTGAAAAGAAAACCAAATCCCAGGGGAACTGACATAGTTGTTTTCCTCAGAGAAGTTTAAAGCACTTATCATCAACGCCACACGTAGGCTCACAGCAGTCCTGGTAGTAACCTGTAAGATCTTTCAGGGCTACCTAAACCCTCTGAATGCAGTGCATTTTCCCTTTGAGATCTTACTTTCAGTGCTGGAGAGATCTTACTTTCAGTGCTGGAAACCAAGTAGATGCTTAATAAATATTAATAGGAAAAACACTAATATTGATTTAAAGTCTGACAGTGGAGCTAAGAAACTGAGCCCAGCCAAAGACCATATCAGAATCCATCATCTCTCTCAGCAAAGCAGGAGACCTTTGTGACTATACAATCACAGTGCCAGGCAGTCAACTGTATTTCCCAAATGTGGTCCAGACGGGAAACTTGAAGGAAGGAATACAACAAATTAAAGAAAGAATGAAAAAAATAATACTGAGGAAGATATGGTTCATGGCTTTGAGCTGCCTTCTATGAAAAAGAAACAGACAATCTTACAAAAATAACAATATATACCATCGAATACGTAGAGGTGCATAAGGCCTCTTGGCTGCGTATATCTATAACTGCATAGTGAGGAGAGTTCTCAGTATTAGAAAATATATAATTTATTTCCATTTTGCTTTTACTTACCAGATAGATGTAGCTGTGCGATTTTTAGTAGTGCGTTTGTGTCTTTTTCCATTTATGGCTGTGTAATATCGGGTTCCACCTTTTTTGTAGCCTCAGCATAACTGTCTTTAAAATGGGAATAAAAATAGCACTAAAAATAGTACTGACTTAATAAGGTCATTGTGAGGATTAAATAAAACAATTCATATAAAGTGCTCAGCACAGCACCTGTTTGTTATATAGGAAACTCAAAATTGCTATTATTATGATTTATCTTCTGTTTGCATGTGTCATAAATCTAAGTAACCTAGTTTATTTTAATTTTTGCATTCTGATTATAAAAGTATTACATATTCTAGAAATTTTAATACAGAATAATATAATTGGAAAAATGAATCTTAACACACAATTCTACCATCCACAGATAAAAAAATACCTACTTTGCAATGAATTTCCAGTTTCTAAGTGGGGGGCATATTGTTTTATTTGTGCAAAGTACTTGGCACATAGAAGCTGCCCATTGAGTGGATGTTGGAAGATCTTATAATCAAGAACAAGTGTATAACAATACGGCTACATTTATACATAAGTAAAAGGAAACATTCCTCTGGGCTCCTTCCAAAATAAAAAAATTTACCCCAAATCAAAGAACACAATAAAAATAGAGATTCCCTAGGTTATATGTAGGGTTCTCCCTATGCCATACTACCTGAATGCTCCTAAATATAATGCTATCCTTGGTTGCTCAGAATAAACTATACAAATTTGCTATCCTCTTTGTAGTGATTCTTATATGTCCCTTTTCTTTTCCTTTTCCTTTTAGATTCTTTTACACAGAATGATTAAAAACTATGTAAGAGCAGGCATTTGTATCTTCTCTTCTTTTTGGATTCTCTGCTATCACTTAGTCCCAGACCTTGCACTCCATGGTCGCACCCTAAATTTTATGGACTGATAAACTGAGTCAGCACCCATTCCAGATTACTGACTTGTCCTAACCAAGTAGGGACAATTTATGGAAATTAAAACTTTGTTTTTGGCCCAACTTCACTTACATTTAATTCCATCTAAAAAAAAAATGCAGGGGAGGGGGCCTCGGTGGCTCAGTCAGTTGAGGGTCTGACTTGGTTTTGCTCAGGTCATGGCCCCGCAGAGGGCTCCATGCTCAGTGGGGAGTCTGCTTGAGAGTCTCTCCCTCTCCCTCTGTGCCTCCCCCCACTTGTGTGTGTGTACTCTCTCTCTCTCTCTCAAGTAAATAAATCTTTTTTAAAAATGTAGGGGAGCCCAGTTGGCCATTAGTTTTTCCTACTTAGTCTCTTGCATCATATTAAAGGCATCCATTAAGAAACTGAGCTGCTAAGCAAATGCCTCACGTTGGGTCCACAAAATCCCATTCACTGACCCTAAGTAGCTAAGAACATTTTTCGATGATCAAGGTTGCATTAAGAAAGAAGGTGATCTTTTGAGCCTCATTACTGGGTTCAAATCCAGGATCCCCTTTCCTACTCCCCAATGTACCAATGTACTGAACCTCCAAGCCTATTTCCTCATGTGCCTGGCACATGGCAAGCATTAAATAAATGTCAGTTATGATTAGTAGTAGTAGTAGAAGTAGTGATCAAATCAACCCTAGTGATTGGTGGCCTAACAGTATCCCAGCCAAATATCAGTACTGCCATAGTCAAAGATTACATGGGTAACTTGAACCTCCACAAGTTACAGGTTTAATCATTCATTCATTTGGTCACTGACAAATGTTTTTAAATACTGATGCTACTCAGATCACAATGTTAAGAACTATAGAGAACTAAGAGATGAATAAAGCACACATCTTGCCTTAATAGTTTCATAATGCAGTAATAAAAGGCTCAAAGTCTCAAAATCCCAGATGGCATTAGGAGATGTCTTTTTGAAATGGATAGTGCTGTTAGTTCCATATGACAAGATGTATAAAACACAATCGAAGCCTAAAGTAATCAGGAAAATGGCTTCCACCCATGCAGATAGTGTTCAGTTCCCAACTTAGAGTGTCATAAAGTTGTTCTCACAAAACCGAATGCCCAAAGTGTTAAAAGAGTATACATGTGCTGTGAAAGAAAACATTATCAACATTTTTATTAAGCGCATCAAGAACAGACAGATTCAGCATGCTACATCAAAGAGGGGTTTTTACATTTTATCCCCCTCAAGGGAGAAGAGAAAAGTAGGAACATGTAGCCATGATAGCTAGCTAGCTAGCTAGCTAGCTAGCTAGATATGTATATATTATATATATTTATTTATAATATGAAATGCAGAAACATAGAGTCAAAGACACATAAACACATGTTGAGGGCCTTATAAAAATATAAGGCTCTGATCGGTCAGTGGGCTTCAGAGTCAAATTGACATGGTTTCAAGTTCTAATCTTATCACTCACAAGATACACGAAGTAATATAAATTCCTAAAGTCCTCTGAGCTTCACTTTCTTCATCTGTATAAGGGAAGAGATGTTGTGAAGATTGCATGAAATTAACTGTATGTATGGGAAGTGCTTAAAGTAGTACATAGCATGTCATAAGCATTCAATTAAAAGTAGCTATTAATAAGGATTATTTTATCGTTAATGGTCATTTTCAAGCTTTGACTCCAGAATTACTACCTACTCTATTTAGGCACCTTTAGGTCAGAGCAGACATGCTTGATGGTTTCATCTTGGGCAAAAGGGCAGCAATGTTGCCAGAGTATCTGTGCTTGAGTCCCTATTGCTCCTTCCGATGACTGCCTGGTCTCCTCAGGGTTTGATGTGGTTTGATTTCTGGACTTCAAATGTGTCTTTCTCCCTTGTGTGAATACTCCTACCAGCTTGAAAATCAACTTTTCATAGATTGCTAACTAATCTAGAGGTAATCCCTGGTAATGACCCAATTCCCACCTGAACTCTCTCTCTGTCCCACCCTCTCCCCTGTGTCTCAGGAGAAATGACTATAGGAGGCCCTCATGAGACCCATGTTTATGTCAAACTATAAAGCCTTACAGCTTGACAACATGGGTCACTGCATTGTTGTTGAATATTTCTTGACTACAAGTTTATATCTGAATCTGAATCTGCTAAAGCAGTTTTATACCTATTTAAAAATCCTTCACTTCATCTCTCTGCACTTAGGGCCCACAACACAAAGCGGAAGGAAGCGGTGGAGGGAGGAACAAGGCCTAATTGGCAATTCCTGCTTAGACAAATAGACTCACCCTGTTTGCTTTGGAAGGGAAATGGCCTGAATGCTTTCCCCACTGTTTGCATGAACCTATGAAGCATCTGATCCATCCAATTACATCCCATAGTACAGGCTAATGGATATTAAAATTACATGGGTTAGGGCTCAAATACAAGTACAGTTCTCTCGGCTTGAGTTAAATCAAGTATTTACTTTGAGACCAAAAGTACAAATTGTGAGCTGTTGAATCAGCTGGAGTTCTCAAAATAGAATTTGACCTGAATAGAGATAATTCCATGAAAACACTACTGGAAACCAAAATGCTTATCTAATCTGTAAGTCTGGCAACATGTACAGCATTACTGATCTCTGGTACTGGTGAAAGAGTCTTAATTTTTATGTCTAGAGGAAATTAAGCCAAGAAAAAGAGTACCATTTAGTTCAGAGGAAAGATGTTCATACATTTTATATTTAAATGATTCCATTTGAGCACTTGGAAAATTAGAGGGCCTTTAGCCAAAAACAGCTCTATGTCACTCGGCTATGTGGAGCTTAACTAAAGTTTGGCCTTATCTAACTTCTCAGAATACACTAACCAGAGACTCTATATAAGAGTTCCAGAACTAGCATATGCCTACAAAGGATTAAAGAGAAACTAAAGTGAAGAAAAGCAATTTAATCATAATGGAGAGTATAATAGTTATAGATACCAAGTATGAGAAGGGCCATTCCAGATTGTCAAAAAGAGCTTCAGGCTTACCATCACTAAAAGACCATTCCCAGTATGGGCAGGAAAGAGCTCTGGTAATTCCTAATAATAGTGAGAATGGGATTCCTCTTGGAACCTTTAAAAGCTCACCTTTTTTAATAGTTAAAGGCACACAGTTCCACTGAGGAGAACAGCCACTTCTTTTCAGAAAATTATGTATTTTCTTAGCCTTATTAACAAAGTACCCAAATCTATATTAGTGTGGGCTTTTTAAATACATCAAGGAAGCTCAGAAGTATGACTTCAAGAGTACCTACAATGCTTTTTCATGATCCTCATCCTATATATACTTACAGTAGGTAAAGAATGTGTGTGTGTGCATATATATATTCCATCCAGTGGCTCAATGCCTAAAATTATATCCTACTTGACTTTGGTTTCCTCTGTCTAAGTCAAGTAAGAAATTGGTCCTTAAAAGGGGGCCCTCATGAACTTTTATCAGTCATTTACACCTGTCATTAGCTGCTTTTGAAAGAACTAGCATGAGTCATTAGAGGGGGAAGCAGGAGTTTAGTCACCTGAGTTCAAATGTTTAACTATGGGTTGGGGAAAGAGAGGGGCATAAAAAGGGGAACCTGAGGGATGGAAAACCAACCTGGCCTACTGAATAATGGTGATAAAGACCAGCCTTAAGCACAGCAGTTAGAGTTCAGAAGCCCAAAAAAATCCCAGAATTCAGAAAAAGCTGCAAATCCCTAAACTACAAAGAAAATGAGCAACTCTCAACTCAGCTTGAAGAGATTGTTTTTCCTATTGAGATGACATTTACAATTTTATTATACAATATATATCATTATGTTAATTTGGGCTCCAGCCTCTTCTGCAGTCACCATGTCATATTAAAAATAAATACATATGTGTATATATACGTGTGTGTGTGTGTCTATATCTGTATTTGTGTGTGCATATACATGTAGAGAGAGAGACACATATAGACATATACATCAATCCTCATTGTTCACAGAATCTGTATTTCCTAATTCACCTACTCACTAAAATTTATTCATAAGCCCAGAATCAATACTTGTGGCTCTTTCATAGTCATTTGTGGACATGTGCAGACTGACAAAAATTTGAGTCACTCAACACACACTTTCCCAACTGAGATCAGACAAGGCAATATTCTGCCTTCTTGTTTCCATTCTCATATCGTCACACCATAAACAAGTGTCCTTTTTGTGGTCTATTTAGCACCACATTTTTTGAATTTTTGTGCTTTTTGTTGGTAATTTCACTGTTTAAAATGGCCATTTCACTGTTTAAAGTGGCCCAAGCACAGTGTTGGAGTCCTGTCTAATGTTCCTAAATGTCAGCAGGTTGTGATGAGCCTTACAGAGAAAATATGTGTGTTAGATAAGCTTTGTTCAAGAATGAATTATAGTCCTGTTGGCTGGGAGTTCAATGTTAATGAATCAACAATAGATATTGTGTAAGGTATCCTTAAACAGAAACACACATAAAACAAGCTTATGTATTGATTGGTTGTTGAAAATGTGACCAGGGGCGCCTGAGTGGATCAGTCTTTGAGCGTCTGCCTTCAGCTCAGGTCATCATCCCAGGGTCCTGGGATCAAGCCCCGCATCGAGCTCCTGCTCCGCGGGAGGCCTGCTTCTCCCTGTCCCACTCCCCCTGCTTGTGTTCCCTCTCTTGCTGTGTCTCTCTCTGTCAAATGGATAAATAAAATCTTAAAAAAAAGAAGAAGAAAGAAAGAAAATGTTGTGACCAGAGGCTTGCAGGAACAAAACCTTGTATTTCCCCTGGAAGCCATGGCTCTGTATTCACTAAGTTAGTGTTCATGGAAAATTTAAAGAACATAACTACTGCAAATAATGAGAATTGACCATTTATATTTTTATTTGAAATAGTTTAATACTCACAAGATGTTGCAAAAATAGTAGAGTTTCTATGTATGCTTCATTTGGCTGTCTCAACTGAAATATCTTATTTTCAAAATAAAATGTCAAAAAAAAGCCAGGAAATTAATGTTGGTTCAATACTAGTAACTCAACTACAGATCTTATTCTGATATCACCAATACACACACACATATACATATGTAGTTCTATGGAATTCTGTCACATGTGTAGATTCGTGTAGCCATCACCTTAGTCAGCATGCAGAACTGTTCCATCACCACAAGGAAACTCCCTCCTGGTGGCACCTGGGTGGCTCAGTCAGTTAAGTGTCTGCTTTTGGCTCAAGTCATGATCCCAGGGTCCTGGGATCGGGCCCCGCATTGGGCTCCCTGCTCCTCAGGGAGCCTGCTTCTCCCTCTGCCTCTGCCTGCTGTTCCCCCTGCTTGTGCGCTCTCTCTATCTCTTTCTGTGTCAAATAAATAAATAAAATCTTTAAAAAAAAAAAGAAAATTCCCTCCTGTTACCATTTAATAGTCCTACCCTCCCCCCAACCCTAGATCCTAGCCCCTGACATCCACTGATCTGTTCTCCATGACTATAATTTTATTACTTGAAAGGTTATATAAATAGAAATATACAGTGTGTAACCCTTTGACAGCAGCTTTTTTCACTCAGCCTAATGCCCATGAAGTTCATCCAAGCTGTTAAATCTACTGTTGTTTTGTTTCTTTTTATCGATGGATAGTATTCCATTGTATGGGTGTACCATAGTCTGGTTTCCCATTTGCCTATTGAATCCATTTGGATTGTTTCCAGTTTGGGGCTATTAAATATCAAGCTTCTCACCGTGTCTTTTAAGATTTAGTTAAAATTGGCTCAAGCACCATACTCAGTATAGTGGGGAAAATCTGTATTTCTCCCTAGGACAATTGAGGTATGGGTATGACTGAGCACTCGTATTTTCTACCTGTTGCTTCTATCTCCAAGAATCTACTTATTTGTTGAATTTTTAAATGCCATTCTAGCTTTTTACCTTTCTTGTAAACTAATTTTTTAAATTTCATGTTACCCTACTCGGCACTGCTGTGGTCTTTTTATTCTCCAAAGTACTTCATTCCCACCAAAGGATATGTGTGAGGGGCCTTGGCTGAAGGTTCCAGGCAATGGAAAGGGATTATATCACTATGGATTATAGCAGCATTGTACAAATACCTAGTCTGAACCATCCTTGGATCATTCTTGCATGGAGGATTTTGAGCAGTCTCTCTGTCAAGCAGACTCTGTCTTCTCTGTCTTCGGGTATATCTCTTTCTTGTTCCTTTGACCTCCTTCCCTTTTCAATCTAGTTCATTGGCCAACAACCCATATACGCTCTGTCCATTTCTTATGCAAAAGTAGGATAATTATCTCTATCTCACTTTTGGCTCATCCTGGACAGCCCTGTGAGCAACATTTCCAGAATCAAATTGTTCACCCATCAAGGAATTTTACAAAACAACTTTTTCTCCATGAGAGTTCATCCATCAACTCTTAAAGTACCTTATTGTCCTTCTTCTATTCCATTTATAATGGAAGTCATCAGAAGCATAGAAATTGTTCTACAAAAAAAACTGCTTCGTAAGCAATTTTGTGTTATTCGAACCCAGGCATGCTTCCAGATATTATAGTTACTTAAAGGAAGTCAGAGACTGACCCTATTGAAAAGCTGCCTTTACAGCTTCCCCTAAGGGGTGCCCATGAGCCCACTCATAGGCCCATCCAGTAGTCATTCTAACCATTATACTCTCCAGTCTTTACATCTTCTGCTTACTAGCTGCTTAGCAGAAAGACCTAGCTCACAGAGGGGTCAAGTCCCTCTGCCACACCTGACAGAACCAGGGGAGCATTGGTTTGAGCTGGGAAATGATTCGTAAAGAGTTCTGCTGCCACCTGGGAAGGGGAAGAGGCCCCTCCCTTCTACCTCGGTTCTACCTCAGTTCTCTTCCCTGTCTCCATTGCCCAATAAGTTCTACTCCACAAACAGTCACTGAGCACTCACTCCCTGCTCTGCTGGTGCTGAGGATACAAATGGGGGAAGTTCAGGGCTCTGCCTCAAAGTGCTCCAATCAACTGGCAGAGCAAGATAGGTAAAAAAAACTAATCATTTGGGGGGCACCTGCATGGCACAGTCAGTTGAGTGTCTGACTCTTGGTTTTTGGCTCAGGTTGTGATCTCAGGGTCTTGGGATTGAGCCCTGCGTTGGGCTCCAGCATGGAGTCTGCTTGGGATTCTCTCTCCCTCTCTCTCTGCTCCTCCCCACTGTGCATTCTCTCTCTCTCTCAAATAAATAAATAAATCTTAAAAAAAAAAAAAAAAAAAAAAAGACTAATCATTTGAAAATGGTACTTTTCCAGAGAGAAAGAACACAGCTGTGAGGGTTAAATGCAGGTATTCAGCCTACAGAAATGCAAGCAAAAAAGTAATATGAGCCAAACTGGGAACAATGTTGAAGGAAATGGGCCTGAATGAGGAGGGGTTGGAGCCAGTGGCTAGAAAGCAGATGCAATAATCTGGATTAGGGATGGCCACATTCTTTACCAAGGCAGAGTTCAAGGAGACAGAGATGAGAGGCCAAACACACATGAGTGCAGACTTAGCAGGGTTTCATGACAGACTACAATGTGGGAGGCAAGAGAGAAGAAGCAACAGAACAATGTGAGAGTTTCCCAGCTGGGGAGGCAGGGAGCACTGTGTGTGTTGGAGAAGGAGCAGAGTGGGAGGTGCAGCTTGGGAGAGCAGAGAAATAATATGTGTTTATTCTTTCCCCCTCTCTGAAGTGAACAACGTCTTTGGACATACAGGCGTTCAGAAGGCAGTCTTAAATCTGATGGACACATAGGAAGCACTCAGTAAGTGTTAGTTGAATGAAATACCAGTTTGGAAATCAGAAGAGGACTGAAGATATAACAAGAATTTAGGGTTGCAAATGTGACCAGTCGTCATCCAAGAAGCCTCTTGACCCCAATGACATCACAGTCTTTCCCTTCTTCCTCTTCACAACCCCTCTTCAAAATCCCTCTCCCTTTTGTCCTCTCAGGAAAATACTTGAAAACGGTACTTGAAATACTTAGAAGTCACCCAAACATCTGTAATTTAATTGCTTGTATTATTTTTATATAATATCTCTATACTATGGCATTTTAAAAAATACACTGAAAAAAATGCCAATTTGACCTTTGATTCCAATCTTACTTTCTCTTGATGAAGTGATTTCTCTATATTAAAAATCCTCTAACACAAAATACCAGGATTTTCTCCAGCCTTGTGTCCTGGCAGGAGACCTAGTCACTTACCACCTTTGTTTTATTTTTTTTAAGGTAATAAAGTTTCTTTTTTTAAAATTTAATTTAATTTTATTATGTTATGTTAGTCACCATACAATACATCATTAGTTTGTGATGTAGTGATCCATGATTCATTGTTTTCATGTAACACCCAGTGCTCCATGCAGTACATGCCCTCCTTAATACCCATCACCGGGCTAACCCATCCCCCCTCCCCCCCTCCCCTCTAAAACCCTCAGTTTGTTTCTCAGAGTCCATAGTCTCTCGTGGTTCGCCTCCCCCTCCAGTTTCCCCCCCTTCATTTTTCCCTTCCTTCTCCTAATGTCCTCCATGCTATTCCTTATGTTCCACAAATAAGTGAAACCATATGATAATTGACTTTCTCTGCTTGACTTATTTCACTTAGCATAATCTCCTCCAGTCCCATCCATGTTGATGTAAAAGTTGGATATTCATCCTTTCTGATGGCTGAGTAATATTCCATTGTATATATGGACCACATCTTCTTTATCCATTTATCTGTTGAAGGGCATCTCAGCTCTTTCCACAGTTTGGCTATTGCGGACATTGCTGCTATGAACATTGGGGTGCATATGGCCCTTCTTTTCACTACATCTGTGTCTTTGGGGTAAATACCCAGGAGTGCAATTGCTGGGTCATAGGGTAGCTTTATTTTTTATTTTTTGAGGTACCTCCACATGTTTTCCAAAGCAGCTGTACCAACTTGCATTCCCACCAACAGTGTAAGAGGGTTCCCCTTTCTCCACAACCTCTCCAACATTTGTTGTTTCTTGCCTTGTCAATTTTTGCCATTTTAACTGGTATAAAGTGGTATCTCAATGTGGTTTTGATTTGAATTTCCCTGATGGCTAATGATGAACATTTTTTCATGTGTCTGTTAGCCATTTGTATGTCTTCTTCAGAGAAGTGTCTTTTCATATCTTCTGCCCACTTTTTGACTTATTTGTTTTTTGGGTGTTGAGTTTGAGAAGTTCTTTATAGATCTTGGATACCAGCCCTTTCTCTGTAGTGTCATTTGCAAATATCTTCTCCCATTCTGTGGGTTGCCTCTTTGTTTTGTTGACTGTTTCCTTTGCTGTGCAGAAGATTTTTATCTTGATGAAGTCCCAAAAGTTCATTTTTGCTTTTGTTTCACTAGCCTTTGGAGATGAATCTTGAAAGAAGTTGCTGTGGCCGATGTCAAAGAGGTTACTGCCTATGTTCTCCTCTAGGATTTTGATGGATTCCTGTTTCACAATGAGGTCTTTCATCCATTTTGAGTTTATCTTTGTGTATGGTGTTGGAGAATGGTCGAGTTTCATTCTTCTGTATATAGCTGTCCAATTTTCCCAGCACCGTTTATTGAAGAGACTGTCTTTTTTTCATTGCATAAATTTTTTCCTGCTTTGTCAAAGATTATTTGACCATAGAGTTGAGGGTCCATATCTGGGCTCTCTATTCTGTTCCATTGGTTTATATGTCTGTTTTTGTGCCAGTACCATGCTGTCTTGGTGATCACTGCTTTGTAATGTAGCTTGAAATCGGGCAACATGATGCCCCCAGCTTTATGTTTCTTTTTCAACATTTCCTTGGTGACTTGAGGTCTTTTCTGATTCCATACAAATTTTAGGATTGTTTGTTCCAGCACTTTGAAAAATGTCATTGGAATTTTGATCGGGATGGCATTGAAGGTATAGATTGCTCTGGGTAGCATAGACATTTTAACAATGTTTATTCTTCCTATCCATGAGCATGGAATGCCCTTCAACAGACGAATGGATAAAGAAGATGTGGTCCATATATACAATGGAATATTACTCAGCCATCAGAAAGGATGAATACCCAACTTTTACATCAACATGGATGGGACTGGAGGAGATTATGCTAAGTGAAATAAGTCAAGCAGAGAAAGTCAATTATCATATGGTTTCACTTATTTGTGGAACATAAGGAATAGCATGGAGGACATTAGGAGAAGGAAGGGAAAAATGAAGGGGAAATTGGAGGGGGAGGCGAACCACGAGAGACTATGGACTCTGAGAAACAAACTGAGGGTTTTGGAGGGGAGGGGGGTGGGGGGATGGGTTAGCCCAGTGATGGGTATTAAGGAGGGCACGTACTGCATGGAGCACTGGGTGTTACATGAAAACAATGAATCGTGGAACACTACATCAAAAACTAATGATGTATTATATGGTGACTAACATAACATGATAAAATAAAATTTAAAAAAAAGTGCTGGAATTAGCTATTTACAATTCTCCCTTTCCCTCACTTTTCCTTAGAGAGATCAGAGAGAACTAAATAGGGATATGGAATAAAGTTTACTTTTCTAAAACCAAACCAAACCAAAGCACCTTTAATAGCTTCATTAGTCCATATCTGGAGTCAACAATAAAAGGGATTTTACATGAAGTTAGGTATTAATCAGAAGTTTCCAGTTTCTTCCTACTATTTAATTAAATCCCCTACTATTGATATTCCTACATTTTCCATGCATGTCTGAATGATTGTTGTGTTGATGAATAACTAATGTGCACCTGTTAGTCCTTTCAGAGGTATTATCTGAATGAAGCTTTCCTTCATAGCATTTCAGGGAGCTGGGAGGGAAATCACTTGAGGGAGCCGCAGTTCCTTCCCTCTTGCCCTTCAGCCTGTTATATAGAGAGAAGTGCTTGTGAGTCCACATCATCCTGGCTGAACAGAGCAGAGCTCCCGGCAGAAAAGAAGAGAAAGCCATGTCTCTGCTCCCAAAGGTCTGAGGTGACTCTGCCTCCAGGGGCCCCAGGTAGGAGAGAATGTACCACCCACTGGCCCAGGGCCTCTTTGACCATCTCACTCACCCTCAGTATTGCAAATCAACAGCAGTTTGGATCCTTGGGGGCTACTTGGCCTGAAAATAAAGAAAAAAGAACATCAGTTGATTCCTCCCTTCTTTGGGGGAGAGACAAGCCAGGAACCACAAATTTTTCTTTTTCCTCCCACTATGCAAGCCCATTGCTTACCCAAGTTAACTCTGGAAATGCTTGGTTTGACTCTAGAAAAGGAGCTACATATACAGTGTTCACATACTCCTTATTACATTTATCATGAATTTTATTTGATTACAATTCAAATTTTTCTTTACTTTTACTCAGTCTCCCCTCTTTGCTGTTTATATAGGATATATGTCTATTTATCACCTTTAAAAAAGAGACACTGAGCCAGTAAAAAGTAATCCAAAAGGTTTATTGAAAGTACATATAAAGTAAGATTATTCTTTTATCATTTAAGTTAAAATAATTGAAAAAATGCATATAACAGTATGAAGACAACTAATTTTAAAATAAAGCAAAGGGAGTAAAATATGCATGGAAGAAAGAAGTTAATAAAACCTACCAAACCCTTTGGTAATTGTCTTTAGGGAGGGGCAGGTAGACTTTGGGTAATTTTTTTTTCCGTTCCTGCTATGTTTCTCCATTTTTCACTTTTTCTTTAATGAGCATATGTTTCCAAAGTTCCTGCCTCCCATTTGCTCAGTAAGTAATGACACTCATGTGCCCTTTTGACTCCCTCACAATTTTTTGGAATCGCCCCCAGGTTCCTCCAAAGCCTGGTTTCTCACTGTTGCTTGGATAATGTGGGAAGGCCATGATTTGGATGAGTGTCCGGTCCTATGCTTCTGTACTTAAGAATGAGGATGAGTGAGAGCGTGAGTAACAGAGTCACTGGAAAATGAGAAAAGTGATTCATAAATGTACCCTGATACCTTCTCTTGCTCACTTCTCTAAATGTCCCTCCACATTTTAGCTTCAATTACTTTGTCATGTTTCTCCCTGGGGGGACAGCTCTGCTGAGGTCAGCCCTGTGCATTCCAAGTCCTTGAAACAGGCCACGTCATATCTCTAGTCCGAGAGTGTAGACAGTTCTTTAACAGAATCCAGAGGCCTTTGGGGTCCAAATACATTTGCTTTATTGCCCATTTTCTGGCACTCCCATTGCCTTGGGTCTCTTACTAAAGAAAGTATTTCTTCTGTATATTTCTAAGAAAAAATTCAGAAAGATAGACAGGGGTCTAAGGTTAGCTTCAGTGATTCACTGGCGAAGTCATTGTGTTATGTTTTATATATTTATATTTTTATAGATTACATTTCATATATTTTTACATATTATATTTATGTTTTATGCCCAGATGTGAACTGGATATAAAAATACAAGAGCCAGTTCATGCTGTCAAAGGGTTTCAATGAGATTAAGGCCTAACAAGGAGATGTGATAGGAAGAGCAATTACCATATCCTCTGGAAAGTGACCTGTGGGTAAACATAGAGGCTTTAAGAACACATGGGGGGCCTAATTCAGCTGAAGTGAGGGCATGGCCAGAGAAGACTTCCCAGAAGAGGCAGAGATGGGAAAGAAAAATAGGAGTTCAGGAAAAGAGGGAGGAGAGCAAGCATTCCTGTGGAGGGAATGGCATGTTCAGAGAACAGAATCAAGAGTGACTGATTACTTCAGGATGGCCTGAATACTGAATGTAAGGAAAGGAGAGGAAAAGACACAGCTGGAAAGGCAGAGGAGGACCTGTCATGTTACGCTCAGTGAGGGCAATGGGAAAAGCACTGTAGGACTTTTAAGCAGGTGAAAGATATGATCAGATATTGTGCCGTTTTAAAGCTGGAGAGGACCTTAGAATCTGGTGTGCCATCTTGCAGTTAAGATCCAGACAGATTAAGTGAGTTACACAATTAAACGTGTAGAGTTGAGTTTATGGGGCACCTTGTTAAATGGGTAGAGTTGAGTTTATGGGGCACCTTGTTAAATGGGTAGAGTTGAGTTTATGAGGCACCTGGGTGGCTCAGTCAGTTAAGGTCTGAAACCTTTGATTTTGGCTCAGGTCATAGTCTCAGGATGGTAAGATGGATTGCCATGTTGGGCTCTGTGCTCAGCATGGAGTCTACCTGAGATTCTCTCCTTCTCCCTCTGCCTCTCCCTCTGCTCACATGCTCTCTTTCTCTCTCTCTCTCTCATAAATCAATCAATCAATCAATCAATCTTTAAAAAGGGTAGAGTTGAGTTCAGGACAGTTCAGGAATTCTTTCCACTGTATCACGTTGCCTGTCCCAAAAGAGAGATGGCTGATGACAGTCCTATGAATCAAGAGTTTTGCACAAGACTTTACACTCGAGAGTAAAGGTTACCTGCTCATGAGGCAGTTGCAAGGTTGGTCTCCCCCAATGTGAAGAAAGCAGTCTTCACTGCCAAGGATAGTTTCCCAAACATTTCCAAAACCAGTTGAGTGTTCAAAATAGGAAGAAAAGAATGGAAACGTGTGTTCTGCCAGACAGAGGTCCTATTCTTACAGTATCTTCTACTGCCTGGCTTTCTATCCAAATGACCTCACCCTTCCTGTTCCCTTCACCCTTCCCGTGCCCCTCACCTTTCTATGTGCCCTGGTCTCTTTGTCATCCCTTCCTTTCCATTGCCCTCATAGTCTCCTTTCCTGTACCCTAAATGGGGGACAGACATAGTCAGAATTAATAGCTGAGAAGCTAGTTAGGATTATGGAGAGAAAACTAAAAATATCATAGGTCCCTTTCCTGTCTCAATTTGAGCTTTTAGCTCAAAATTAACCTTCTTCTAACCTATTTGCCAACCTGCCACTATGTAATGGGAACCACAGCAATGCTGGGTAAAACCCATGACCAATGTGGCTGAATCCCCAAGGCTGAGCAGTTGATCTGTGGGATCCCCGGATCCTCCCACCAGAGATGAAAGGCCATCCGAACACTAAGCAGACCAGAACTCCAACTTCCTCTGAGCCATCTAGGTGGGATGAGTGGAGGGAAATGAGGCACTTGGAGGTCAGCCATTCCTAGCCCATCAGGCTGTGGCTGCTGGGCCTTGGCAAGCAATGCCAGAGAGAGGCAGAACCCCTGCCCCCCAGAGCCAGGCTGGGCCTCAGGGCCAAGTGCAGGCTGAATGGGTGGAGGAAAAGAGGCAGCATCTGCCTTATCCCCCTGCCCTTTTGAACTTGTTTGGTCACCAGCAGGAAGGCCGCCAGGGGAGCAGGGCACTTTGAGAAGGGAGAAGATGAAGCTCCTTGGTAGGGAGTCACTCTGTCTGTGCATGATGTATCAGCCCGCGGAAGCCAATCTCACTTGCAGATAAAGCGCATTTGTTTTGTCCAGCTTGGAGCTGACATGGGGAGTTTTGCTGGCGGGATGGTTTCCGGCCTATTCATCCTTCTTCTAGTAAAACCACCTCTTAGGGGAAGGCGTCTAGGTTGTTTCCTTTCCTCTGGGGCTGCTAAAGCACCTGCTGGTTTGGGGGCCTTCTACTCACTCCAAACGGCCTCTGCCCCACTGGGACTTCTCCCCTCAACCACCTGAGCCACACAAGGCTTCTAGCAGCAGGCCTGTTGACAGCGAGCAAATGACTGATGAAACAAGAGAATCCCATCCCCTTCCAGGAAAGAGATGAAAGCAGCATGGGGCTCAGATCTAGCAGTAGCAATTTCTGCTCTGGCTGGGAGCGCTGGTGGGCTCTGACAGAGGATGGGAAAGGAATGTGCCCAGGGAGGCTCACAGGGTGGGAGAGGCACCACTCTTGGCCTTGCCACCAGTATCACAACTTTGAAAGTCAGAATCTATGGGAAAACTGGCTCTAACCTTTTTATTTTCTGGTTTAATGTTTAAAGCATTAACTGTTAGGTGCTTCCTGCGTTTGCATTTAACAAAATGGCCCGATTGTAACCACGCCACTCTTTTGTACACCACTTTATTCCAGTTCTGCTTTATATGCGTTCACACTCGAAGATCATTTATTCCATGATTCAGTGATTCTGTAAGTAATTGCTGAGTGCCTACCATTTGCAGGCTCTGGGCACACAAAGATGAATGAACCCAGGTCTCATCCTTGATGAGCTCGTAGTCCAGAAGGAAAGAAGATCATGTAAATGAATACATTGAACTACAGTGGGAGCAGCTATTGAGTCAAATTCTCTGGAGCTCAGGGTAAATCAGAGACTGTTCAGAGAAGATAATATTTGACATGGGGGAAGGGATAAGTAGGCAGAGAACAGACTTCAGCTGCAGTTGGGTGATGATGAGGTGTGTTCAAGAGTTGTGAGATGTTCGTTTGGACTGAAGCAAAGATTTCTTATGGAGCAACTTTGGAAGATGGCTCTAAAAGGAAAATTAGGACTCTCCCCCCATAAAGGGTATTGTCTCTTGTAGTTTTGGCATTTATGTTTCATCTTATTGGCCAGAGCTCCCCAATGTTTTTGAGTAAGGATCCCTTTTTTGACATCAAAAAGTTACCAAACTGGGAGAAAGTTGAGAGCCCATGGACATTTAAGCAAAAGGAATGGGTGAGAAAAAAAAAAGGAATGGGTGGACTAATGAAGTGGGATACTTAGATTTCTTGGCGAACTTATAAAAGTACCTTGATTAGCACCAGGAACCCAGGGAGAGATTAATAAATGTTTGACAAAGATGATGAAAGCAGCTCCTCCCTCCCACAAAGCTCAAAGTACAAAGGAAAGGAGGGTGTATCCATTCCCTGTGGCTGCTATAACAAATGACCACAAACTGGATGGTTTAAAACAAAAGAAATATGTTCTCTCACATTTGTGAAGGCCAGTAATCTAAAATGAAGGTGTAGGCACAGGATTGGCTCCTGCTGGAGGCTCCGAGGGAAAATCTGTTCCATGCTTCTCTCCTAGCTTCTGGTGGGTGTCAGAACCTTGGCATTCCTTTTTTTTTTTTTTTTTTAAGATTTTATTTATTTACTTGACAGAGAGAGAGAGAGAGAGAGAGAACACACGCAGGGGGAGTGGGAGAGGGAGAAGCAGGCTTCCCGCTGAGCAGAGAGCCCGTTGTGAGGCTTGATACTAGGACCCTGGGATCATGACCTGAGCTGAAGGCAGACGCTTAACTACTGAGCCACCCAGATGCCCCTCCTTGGCATTCCTTAGCTTGTCGATACGTGACTCCAATCTCTGCCTGTGTCTTCATGCGGATTCTCCTTATTGTCTGCCTCTGCACTTCTATTTTTTATAAGGACACTTGTCATGGGATTTAGGGCCCATCTTGTAATCCAGGACAATATCATCTTGATAACCTTAATTAGCTCTGTAAAAACCCACTTTCCAAATAAGGTCACATTCACAGGTGCCAGTGGTTAGGATCTTTGGGGGGATTGCCAGTCAACCCACTTCAGGGGAGTTTTGGAGAGTGTGACCTACCTCCACTGGGCCAGGTACTTGTTTGCCGAAGTTCTGTTGCCTGCAACCCAAATAATTCCCCCAGACAAGGATAGACACTTAGAATAACCAGATTAAAAAAACCCTTCTGAAACGATGCAGTCCATATAAGACCAGGTGGCTTAAGCACAAATGATTCCAACTTTTACCAATTAGACAGAGCTCCATGAGAGAAGAAATCATGTCTCAGAGTCAGCACTGTGTCCCCATAGTGCCTGATACTTAGTAGGCACTTAATATTTTTTTTAATAAATAAATGATTCAATATAAAAAGAGATCTCACCACTACTCTTGCTAGTCTAAACATTTCAGGTCACTTTTTAGTCCACATAAAAGCTAATTCTATCTTTATGAGGCAACCCTAGAGCCTTCAAGTGACTGTGGAGTTAGAATACAATACAGGCAAGCCCTGCAAGTTTGCAGGAAGACAAATTCTCAGGAATTCTGGTTACTAATAGTCTTCAGGGACATCAGACCACTTGGAAAGTAACAAAGTTTTGTTTTTTTTTTTTAAAGATTTTATTTATTTATTTGAGAGAGAGAGAGCACAAGAGAGGGGAACGGGAGAGGGAGGAGCAGACTCCCCGCTGAGCAGGGAGCCCGATGCGGGACTCGATCCCGGGACTCCAGGATCATGACCTGAGCCGAAGGCAGTCGCTTAACCAACTGAGCCACCCAGGCGCCCAGAAAGTAACAAAGATTTTTATCACACACACTATTGCCCTCAGAGTGAGCCCAATCTACCTATCACCATTGCTAGTTTAAAGGACCCCATAAATGATGAAATATCTCCTTGCATCTCTGGCCAGAACAAAAAGTTGACAGATTTTCTGGATACTTCTGGAGGGTTTCTAAGGGGAAAGACAATAGTGATGGCAGAAAGATTCTCTTCCTGCCTCGTCCAGTGGCTACTAGCTACATGCGGCTATTGAGCACTTGATATGACTAGTCTGAATTGGTAGGTAATGTAAATATAAAATGCACACCAGATTTTAAAGGCTCAATATGAAAAGAGGAATGTAAAATATCTCACTAACAAATTTTCATGTTAACTGCATGTTGAAATGATATTTTTGATATCTTGAGTGAAATAAAATATTATCAAAAATAATGTCACCTACTTCTTATTACTTTTTTTAATGTGGCTGTTAGACAATTTTAAGTGACATACATGGTACATTTGTAGCTTGCATTATATTTCCACTGGAGAGTTCTGGATTCTGAGGCTGGAACAAGGCTCTGTGGGAAATTGCCAACTCTGAAATAAGCACAGTTCACTTCACCCACTCCAGCAGTGCCCTAGATGAGGAACTTGTCTCTTCCCTAAGTAATCAATGCAGACCAATGCAGAAACTTCCCAGCTACTCCCCTTTTTCTTCTCTCTCACTTCCAGTCCTTTCCCATGGAACTGACACAGACATCTTTTTAAAGCATAACTCTCTCCACACTTTAAAAATTGTGGTGCTCCACAGCACCAACAGAAGAAAGTCAAATTAGTCTGGTGTATAAGACCTTCACACTCTGCCTTCAATGTTCACCACTAGGCACCCCAATGCATGTCATTACTGAGCTACTCATTTTTCTCTGAATATAATAATAATAGCCAACACATTGAGAGTTTACTATGTACTGGTGATTCATTTAATCATCATAAACAACTTTTAGGGGGTAGATGCTATTATTATCCTCATTTTACAGAAAAAACAACTGAGGTACTGAGAGGGTAATAATCATGGTGATATAACCAGTAAGTGGCAGAACTGGAATTTAAACCAAGGAATCTATCCCAGAGTCTGTGTTCTTAACTACTATACTATTGTCTATGGCTTTGCCTATCCTGCTCCCTCTGCTCTTTCTCACCTTATCACTGCAGCACACATGTACACATGTTTTAATACCCAGATCAACTATCACATCCCCTATGAAAACTTCATCACTCCCACAGGGAATTAGATACTTTCTCCTCCCGGCAAACATATGTCTCATTCCTTTATTATTATACTCAAGTTGGATTCTACTGCCCTTCTGAGATCTAGATAATAGTGGCTCATACCCCCAGATTTTCAGGCAATGGGAATCCAGAACCCTTCACCAATATTTCTATATACCCTGAGAAGACTTTCATGTACATAATCAACTCCTCTGGGTTCTAGCTCTGTTGTCTTTGTTCCTGACAACCTTGACCCAAACAGGAACACAGGATGTGTCTCCAGTTTTTATAGAAAGGTCCCTCCCTTACAGCATTTGTCCTTTTTTTTTCAGCATTTGTCTTCATAGCAACTTACTGAATATATGGGCATAGTAGTGAGGGGTTACCTTGCACTATTCTGAAAAACAAATTTTGTGATATTTATTCCTATTCTTAAAATTAATTTTAGATACCACAGGGCTATTTATGGTCCTTTAACTCTATGTGGTATCCAGCCTTTTGCTGTCTTGCTGGTGTCCCTCTCCTCCCCTTTCCATGCTCAGCCCTCTATTCTCTCATCTCAATCTCTGCCATGCTTCCTTTTTAAGGGGTATTCACATTTTCTCATGCAGAAGAGCTTTTGTTTGTTTGGTTTTTTTGCTTCAGACATCTTCTATTTAAAGGAACTTAGAGTAATTTGTCAAATGCAGTTCACTCCGAGAGAAATATGGATAACAGCTGTTAAAATAATAAAAATTTCACTGCATTAGAGAATTATTTCCTTATACATCTGCCTCAGATGCCCTGTTTGTATGTCTCCAGAACCAAACAAAATAGATATCCAGTAAATCCAGTAAATTTGTTGTTGAAAGCATTAATGATTTAATTAGATCTATCCTAGACAACCAAGTGTCCTCTTAATAAACTCAAACCTAACAATTTTATGACCGTTGGTTCTACAGAGAGCAGAGTTCCCACTCTATAGGAAATTCTTCTTTAGGACCAAGAGAGATTTAGTCACATATGGTTCCTACACTCTTTAGGACTTCTTTTCCCCAGGTGGGGATGACAACCACATTGCTCAGGAATTAAACTGTTCAACCCATGGTCCTCTTTGCCTCAGTAGTTCCTAAGGTCAGCAAATGTTAATGAAAACTACTTTGTGTGGATCCATCTTAATGGTCAAAGCATTTGCAACTGTTGAAAATGTTTAAACAGATTTCATCAAAGGTATATTTACCATGAGATGTTTATAAATACAAAAAATTACAAAGAATGATACATCAAAAATTCATGTAATGACCGTCTGGATTTTTAAATGTTATTATTTTTGCCATAGTTGATCCAGATATTTTTCTAAAGGAGATAAAGCATTACAGATATAGTTGAACCTTTATTATAGCTTTATCTAATTATAACCACAATTATAAAAATTATTATTTGTCCATCTTGCCCATGTTTTCTACTTTTTTGACAATATTGTTATGTGTGTATAATATTAGTGGTATAATATTAAATATGTTTTAATTGTAATTTTCACTCAAGTTTATGCTTTCAAGCTATATGTGTGTTATACATGAAGTCTTAACTCATCCTTTTCAATTGCTATATAATAAATATTTGACTATATAAAATAAGTTTTATATATCCATTCTCTTAGCATTTGACATTTAAGCTGAGTATGTAATTTTGATATTACAAACAATATTGTATACATTTGTATATGTCTGTGCACATGTACAAAATTTTTGTCCAAATTATATATACAATTGCTTTACTATCTGTATATCAGTTTTTTTCTTAGTGCATCACAAATGTCTTCTAGTTTGTGGCGTTGGTTTCAACTTTATTGTTTTACAGATTTTTTATATATAATTAATGTATAATTTTTTAATGTATTAAAAACATTCTTTATGGCTGTGCCTATTGTGTCACATTTACGAAATTCTCCTCTATCTTCAACATCATGAAGATATTCTCCTACATTTTCATTTAAAAGTTATAAACTTTACTTCTCACATTTAGTGAACGTGGAATCTATTTTTGTGCGTGTTATGTGGTTAAGATGTAATTTTTTCCCATATGGAGATCAAATTGTCTAGCACCATTTATGACATAATATTCCTCCATCCCAATGCTTTTTAGTGGTATGTCTGTCATATAT
Organism: Phoca vitulina; assembly: GCF_004348235.1. Classification (NCBI taxonomy): domain Eukaryota; kingdom Metazoa; phylum Chordata; class Mammalia; order Carnivora; family Phocidae; genus Phoca; species Phoca vitulina. Next base: position 42,342,891 of record NW_022589728.1, read on the forward strand.
CAAATCCCCAGAATGTGGCTATTTCTAGTTCCTTAGTTTGGTATATTAGTATGGTGGTGAGTCCACCTTCCTTTTCCTTCTTCCTGCCTATTCTTGGACTTTGATTCCTAAAATAGACTTTGTTTTTAGAAAGTTTTAGATTTATAGAAAAATTGAGCATATAGTACAGAAAGTTCCAGTGTTACCCCCCAACACACCTACATAGTCTCCCCTGTTATTAACAACTTACATTAGTATGGCACATTTGTTAAAATTAGTGAACCAATATTGATACATTATTATTAAGTAAAATTCATAGTTTATTCAGACTTTCTTAGTTTTTACCTAATGTCCTTTCTCTGTTCCAGGATCTCATCCAAGATACAATATCACATTTAGTCATCATGTCTCCTTAGGCTCCTCTTGGCTATGACAGTTTCTAAGACTTTCCTTGTTTTTGTTTTTGTTTTGCTGTTTTTTTAAATAACGGTTTGATTTTATTTATTTTCTTCAATTATTTTTTGTAGTTACCTCAGGCATCAGTGAATGTTTTGTTTTTACATTTTTACTGAAATGTAATTAACATACAATGTTATATTAGTTTCAGCTGTACACCATATTAATAACATATGGTGACATATTTTCCATGTTTTTGATGACCTTGACAATTTTGAGGAATACTTGTCAGGCATATTGTAGGATATGCCTCTATTGAAATTTTTCTGATGTTTTTCTCATGATTAGAATGACCTGGACCTTTACTTTCTCTAAAAAATTTTAGGATCAATTGCTCAATTTCATGAAAAATGCCATTGATCTTTTAAAGTTTGAATTGCAGTGAACTTATATATTTCTTTATGAAAAGTGACTCTTCCTATCTCTATATAGAGTATATTACCCTTTATGTGTATTTTCTTTCACATCCTTCAATAAATTGTTTTCTTCATAAAAAAATCTTACTTTTTTTTTTTTTTTTACTTATTTGAAAATACCTTACAATTCCTATAGCTGTGAATATGATCTTTCTTTTCATTACATTTTCTAATTGGCTGCTGCTAGTGTATACAAATACTGATTTTTGTATGTGGATCTAATGTCCACTGACTTGGCTGAAGTCTCTTATTTGATCTAATAGTTTTTCTGTAAGTTATCTTAGATCTAAGTATAAATAATACTATGAGTAAAATAAATAACTGTAATGGTTTGTTTTATGTGTCAGCTTGACTGAGTCACAGAGTGCTCAGACATTTGGCGAAACATTATTCTGGGTGTGTCTGTAAGGGCGTTTCTGGATGAAATTAACATTTTAATTGGTAGACTGAGTGAAATAGATGGTTCTCCTTGATGTGGGTGGGCCTTATTCAATCAGTTGAAGAGCTGAATAGAAAAAAAGACTGAATGAGAGGGAACTCCTCCTATCTGAGCTGGGACAATGGTCTTTTCCTGCCTTTGGACTGAAACATCAGCTCTTGGGTCTCTATCCTGGTTATTATTATTATTATTATTATTATTATTATTATTATTTTAAGTAGGCTCCACACCCAGCATGGAGTTCAACACAGGACTTGAACTCACAACTCTGAGATCAAGACCTGAGCTGAGATCAAGAGTCAGACACCTAATGGACTGAGCCACCCAGGTGCCCCTCTAGCCTGGTTTTTAGACTGGAATTTATACCATCACCTTTCCTGTTTCTCAAGCCTTTGGACTGAAACTACACATCTGCCCTCTGGGGTCTCTAGTTAGCTGACTGCAGACCTCGGTTGGAACTTGCCAGCCTTCTGAATTGCGTGAGTCAATTCCTTATATTTAATAACTGTGCATGCATGCACACGTGCATACACACACACATATGCACACATCCTACTGGTTCTGTTTCTCTGGAAAACACTAATATAATAATAAATATGTATTATATAGTAAATATAGATAAATAATACTATGGGTAAAATTTTGGCTATTAAGTTACTTAATGATTATAAATATATCCAGGGTGTTTATGTTTCTTAATTCCATTTTAATCATTTATATGTTTCTAGAAGAAATTGTCCTTATTTTCAAATTTATTGGCACAAAGTTCCTTATGATTTTTGAAACCCCTATCCTTCTCTAGTTGCAGTCCCTATTTCTTCCTAATAGTGTTTATTTATATATTTCTCTTTTTTTAATCAATCTCGCCAATTGTTTGTCAATTTTCAAACTAGTGTGTAGTTTCCTATTTAATAAATGTCTAACCCTTTTAAAAATTATTTTCTTAAGTTAATTTCTTTGGATTTATTCTATTATTCTTTTTCTAAATTTTTACTTGAATGATTGGCCAGTTAATTTTCAGTCCTTTTTTTGACATATGCACTTGATACTATAAATTTCCCTCTGCAGTGTCATGAGTTTTATTAGTAGAATTTTCTTATCACTTGTTCAGTTCTAAATAATTTTCCTTTATGATTATTTATTTGGTCCATTAATTATTCTGAAGTATAATTTTAGTTTCTATTTCTATGGGGTTTTAAACTATTATATTGATTTACAATTTTATTACACCATAGTCATAAACTGTTGTTTTTATTAAGTTAATTATTTAATAGCTGATGAAATTAACTTTGTGATCTAGAAACCTACTGAAGGCAACCTACTGAATGGAAGATATTTGCAAATGATATATCCAGTAAGGGGTGAATATCTAAAATATATAAAGAACTTATACAACTCAACACCAAAATAAACAAGTAGAACTAAATAATTTTTTTAAATGTTTTACATGCATTTTGAAATAATATGTGTACCCTAGTTTTCTATATGTGTCCACTGGAACTGACATAGTAATATTTTTCAAATCTTCTACATCCTAACTAAATTTTTTATTTGTTATTACTTTTTGAGAGAAGTATATTAAAATCTTCCTCTATAATTTTGGATTGGTCAGTTTCTCCTTACACACACACACACACACACACAAACCCTGTTGGTCTTGTTTCTTTGGAGAACCCTATATAATACGCTGTGTTTCTTAAAAATAGCACAAAATCCAGTTTTGTGTATTGATCTAAAATGATCACCTTTGGGGGCACCTGGATGGCTCAGTTGGTTAAGCATCTGCCTTTGGCTCAGGTCATCATCCCAGAGTCCCAGGATTAAGCCCTGCATCAGGTTCCCCACTCAGCAGGGAGTTGGCTTCTCCCTCTGACCCTCCCCCCTCTTGTGCTTTCTCTCTCTCTCACTCTGTCTCTCTCTCAAATAAATAAATAAAATCTTTAAAAATAAAATAAAGTAAAATGAGACCTTTGTCTATTAACATGGGAAGTCCATAAATTTACTTTATTTAAAAACTATTATGTTTTGTGGGGTGCTCCGATCAGATGGGTGCCACCAAATGTGGGGCATCCCAATTGGGTGGGGGCCAGCGGCATAGGAGGTGAAAGAATTCACCCAAGACAGAACAAAAGAGATAAAAGTTTACTGAACACACTGCAAGGGAGCAGTGGGTAGGACAGCAAAGAAGAGACTGTCTGTGAGGAGGCTGTGGTGAGGGGCCACATTTATAGTGCGGAGTGAGGGAGTATGGGGATGTATGGAATTTTCCCTTTGTTGGTATTCTTAGGAACTGTGCCTAATTGTAACTGGTCAGTTAGGGAATGTGGCTATTTCAAGGTGGGTCGCTTAATGAGCCTGTTTGCATTCAGCCAGTGGTCACTGTGGGCCCTTTTTTCTTGCTCTATATGTTTGGTCATCTGTGATCTCATATTATGCTATCTCTTTTATTCATCCCTGCTCTTTCCTTTCTGTTCTATATTTTATTTTAAGGACTATGTAGTTTTGTTTGATTGATTGTTTTGCTTTTTAATAAATTGGAAAGAACACATGCAAATTTTAATTATTCTCGTAGTTACTTCTATATTTTAAAATATACATGTTTTAGCTTATATTTTTCTATGTATCAGTGTTTAAGACTCAAGATTGAAACAGAACCTTGCCAAATATCCCAGAAAACCCTCCATGTGTCCCATCCCAATTAGGGTTGCTAGCCTCCCCTCCAAAAAATAACTCTATCCAGACTTTCCTATAATCTCTTCCTTGTATGCCTTTAGGATTTTATCACCCAAGTGAGCATTCTTTGGTCTAGCCCATCATTTGTATTTTAAGTCTTTTTTTTAACTTCATTTCCCCCCCTCTATTGTTTTATTTTCTTTATAACTTATGTGTTGAAAAATCAAAGGTTTTAACCCATTCAGTTCAACATATTTTTGGTCCTTTGTGTTTTCTGCATGTGAACAGTTGGATGCAGAGACAAATTCAACCCCGTTATTTGGACAATAAGAGATGCATAATGCCTGGTTTCTCTCTTCTTATGATGTTAATAACCACTGGTGGTCAGCATGGTAGATTGAAAAATGGTAACATTAACATCTATCTTTTTGTTCTCACTTATTAGCTAGAAATAATTTTATAAGGAGACATTTCCCCTCATCCACCATTTGGTTTCTATGTGGTAGAGTTCATACAGAAAAAGCAGGATAAACTCTTGATTCTTTTCTTATATTCACCCAGTTTTCAAATTAATGAATTGGTTCCCTATCATCCTCAGAAGGTGACCAAAAAAGTTTTCATGGATTTAAAAATATTAGATGGGTTTTAATCTCTTACAATTTTTATCCTTAATAAAACTTAATATTTATATGTTGATTATGTCTCAATAAAGTTGTTTAAAAAACTCAAAATGTTCTACCTTTGGCTAGTAGAATTCTCTTCAAATTGGCTATGAGGGTTTTTGGGTATTTTTCTTGTTTTTTCTTGGTTTTTTTTTTTTTTTGTATTCTAATAATCTTTGATAGCTTTCTTACTGTCTGGTATGATATATAAAATAGTTGTACAATTAATTATGTATTTTACATATATATTAAAATACTTTGTAAGAGCATACTGATATTTCCAGTTCAAATTCAAAACTACAAGATTTTTTGCTTAATGCCTTCTATATTAGATCTGTATCTCCTTTACTCTACTCTGAGAATCTCAGTTCTCAAAGACATAAGGAATGCTAGAATATCTCATAATTACTGATTTGGTTTATCCACTGTTCACAAACAATAGACTTAGAATAATAATTTAATATTACCACCACCTACTATAATTACTGAAAACAGTTAAAATTTTTATTTGCATGTGTTTTCCTCCTCCTCCCCCACATTTTTAATGGTTGGATTGTAGCTATATTTTCAGACCATTTACCCATTGCGTATTTTAACCTCTCCTTTAAACCTCATTTAGTCTTATTTCTGCAAGTAATTATATGTTTAATATTTACCATAAGTCTTCAGGTCAATGTCTCTCTAGTCATTTTGCTTGTCTGAAGCTTATTTTCCAGTAGATTGCTTAGTAAAATCTCAGGGGAACATATTTCCTGAGTTCTTGAGTGTTGATAACCATTTCTGTGTCCTTTATATTTGAAAGCCAGTTTTGTCGGACATTAAAATTCTTGGCTCGTATTTTCTTTCCTCGACTATCTTAAATATGTTACTCTATTTTTCTGTGACATAAGCATTAATATCAAAAAGTTCCAATGATAATCTAGTTCTATTTCCCTTGTAAGTTACTTGCTATTTTTGCCCAGATGCTGAAAGGATTTTTCCTGTTTCTGTAATGTCTAATAATTTCACTAGAATGTCTTGGTGTTGGTTCCTCTTTTTAGGTATAAAATGTACTCTTTCAATATGTTGTTTAAAAGCCTATTTTATGTCAGCAAAATATCCTTGAATTATGGCTCACATTATCTTCCTGTTCCTTCACCTCTCTCCATCAGAGACTCCTATTATCAGTATTTTGGATCTTCTTAAATATTTGCCATTTTCTCTCAAAGCCTCGTCTCTCTCTTCCTCTTGACTTTAATGTTTCCTCTCTTTCATGTTCTATTTCATTTCTGATATTTGTTGTTTATCCAATCTTGTTTTCCTTCTAGTTTAGTCATTTCTAAAATAGTGTTTTTCTTCCATTTTTAATTCTTTACTAAGTCTGTCATCACATTTCTTAGGTTTTCTAATTCTTATTTATGTTATTCTTTCATGTCTAGTATCTTTCCTTAATCCTTTTAGTTTGTTTTTAAATGATCCATTACAGTTTTATCTGTTTTGTGAACATGTCTTTCTGGCATGCCTTCCTTGTCTGTGGGGATGTTATTCTACTTTTTAATCTCTCCTTTTTTTCTATAATAACTTTGTATGGGATTTGGCCTCAGTACTTTCCTGTTGCTTATTTTTATATGATTTTTTCCTGAACTTTTAGAGGGAGGCTTGGTTCAGAGAGGAATTCTAACTTTTCAGAACAACCTTTTCTATTGTTTTTGTATAGTATTTAACAATATGGTGGCTTGTTTTCTAAACACTCCTGGGCTCTGTTACCTCTACATTTCTCTTCCTGGCAGTTTCTCCTTGGTGTGGATACCTATCCTAAAGGGAGTCCTGGTAGGTCTGTTTTGAGGTTTCGTGGAGCACAATGCTTCAGCCACATTACACTTATAGTGAGCCCCTTAACACTTATCCACTACCATAGAGGCAAAGCCTTCCTACTTTTATCTACTCTCTCAAATCAACTGACTTTCTTCCCAGTAAATAACTTGAGCTATGCATTCTCCCACTCACAGGACCCTCTGCTTTCTCTAGCACAGACATGGATAACACACAATCTATGGCTATGGTGGTTTGTTGCCACTCACTTACATTTGATTTTTGAAGATATCTTATCAGCTGATTTTGCTATAAATAATATCTGTAAATCTTGTTTCACGATCTATGCTCCATCTGTTTATACATGGGGATTCGGGAAGATCCAAAAGCTATTCAGCCACTACCAAAGTCATCATTCCTAATACACCCATTCTTGAGATTTTACTCACTTATGCTCACCTGATTAGTTCAAGCACATCTTCTATTAGTGTTTTGAAGTGTTTATGTCAGGAAGATACATAAATTATGTATTTTCTGAGCTCTTATCTTGGAATTTTGTTCACATAAAAATTTGCTGGATACAGAATTCTTAAGTCTTGACCATTTCATTTTAAGTCTTGTTATCCAGTTTTTTATATTGCAAAAGAGAAATCAAATACCAGGTTTCATTCTTTTTCCTCTTATTTTTAAAGCAATTTTTGTGTTGTTGTTGTTGTTATTGTTATCGGGGTTTATTGTTGCTGCTATTTATTTGATGGTGAGATGTTTGTATAATTTAAAAATTTTTCTAGAATACACTTAAATCAGCTTTGACAATACCAAACCCTGTAGCAATGATATTCAAACTGAAGTTTTCATACCCCTGGTTGTATAGAAAGATTTTCCAATGTACATATAGAAGGTGGATAGCTTTAAAGAAATCAATTTCCAGATGTTCAGCTTCTACATGTAAATTTTCTTAAAATTGATCTAGCTAGGAAAAGACATACCATCAAGACATTATGAGCTTCTTTCCTTTCACAATTGTCTTTTTCCCACATTAGAAAAGAAACTTATATCTCTCACTCATCCAGATCTTAGTTAGGTACTGTGGCAGTTTTAAAAATGGCTGCAATGGGGCGCCTGGGTGGCTCAGTCAGTTAAGCGTCAGCCTTTGGCTCAGGTCATGATCTCAGGGTCCTGGGATGGAGCTCTGTGTCAGGCTCCCTGCTTAGCAGTAGGTCTGCTTCTCCATCTCCCTCTGCCCCTTCTCCCCCTGCTCATGCTCGCTCATGCTCTCTCTCTCTCTCAAATAAATAAATAAAATCTTTTTAAAAATGGCTGCAACTTCTTTGACCCTCTTTCCACAGAGAGGTGGAGTCTATATCTCCTCTTAGATCTGGGCTAGATTATGGCTGCTTTGACCAATACAGTATAGCAGAAGGGGCGTTATATGACTTCCAAGGCCAGGTTATGCATGACAATGCAACTTCTGTTTTGTTCACTGGAATACTGACCCTGGAAGCCTTAGTCCTGTAAGAACTCTTGAGGCCATGATGCTGTAGCCCAAACCACATGGAGAGGCTATGGGCCCTCTGATGGACAGTTCTGGCTGAGCTCAGTCCTAAGTCATCCAGTCCAGGCACTGGACATATAAGTGAAGGAACTTCCAGATAATTCTAGTCCCAAGGCTTAAGAGTCACCCCAGCTGAGGTCCCAGACATCATGGAGAAGGAGCAATACCTTACTACACCCCGACCAAGTTCCTGACCCACAGAAATCTATAAACATAAAAAATGGTTTCTTTATGCCTCAGAGTTTTGGAGTGATTTGTTATGTAGCAATAGTAACGGAAACAGGCGCTTTGGCCTAGGGTTTAAAAGCCTCTGGGGTGACAAAGGGACAATTTGAAAAACTGGTGTAGATGTTGACAAAGGGAAAGACTCTAGCAACTGGGTAGCACATATTGTTGCATGTCACATGATTTCTGATTCTCTGTTTTCAACAAAATTATAAGAAAACTTTTTCATCAACTGCTAAATAATTTAAATAACTTTTTATATTTGGTAGCTCTATGATTTTTCGTGTACAAGTCAGAAGGAATTCAAAGAATACATGGCATTTCTGTAACAAAATTCCTTGTATTCTTATTTATGTGAATAAGAGTTCTCATTTTCATCTATACAAATAAAAAAAAGAACAAAATGGATGCTGAATCATATATCATTCTAACAATAAATAATATTCATTCATGATCATATGAACTGATTGACCAAAAGATAAATAGCCCTAACCATCTCATTAAGAACTTCATTCTCAGGGGCACCTGGGTGGCTCAGTTGGCTAAGCGTCTGCCTTTCGCTCAGGTCATGATTCCAGGGTTCTGGGATTGAGCCCCATGTCGGGCTCCCTGCTCAGCGGAGAGTCTGCTTCTCCCTCTGCCTCTGTGCCCCCTTTCCCTGTGCTGTCTCATGCTCACTCTCTCTTGCTCTCTCTCAAGTAAATAAATAAAATCTTTTTTAAAAAAAAGAACTGCATTCTCAATAAAACCATATACTTCTTAGGTTAATAACTATCAGAATGTGTGATACATTTGTATTATTTTGATCAGTTGAATACCAAAAATTTAATGATAGCTCAAACTGGAAGAAATCTGTGTAACCCTTAGAGCCTATGGTCATAGAAAATTTTTTAAAGTTTAAGTTTAAATGTACATTCATATTTCTGGTATTGCAAATATGATTAATTTTAAAACCCCATGCTTAGGGATGCCTGGGTTGCTCAGCTGTTAAGCATATGACTCTTGATTTTGGGTCAGGTCATGATCTCAGGGTCATGAAATCGAGCCCCACATCAGCCTCCATACTCAAGAGGGGAATCTGCTTGAGATTCTTTCTCTCTGCCCCTCCCCCTTCTCAACTTTCTCTTCTCTCTAAAATAAATAAATAAATCTTAAAAAAAAAAAAAGCCATGCTTAAATTACATTACTATAAATCCTACAGAGAAAGGAAAAGTGAACTGAAAATGTGAGAAACTATTTTAAATTTCCCACTGTTAGAGACGAGCTTGTTCAAGTACTTTATAAAGCAGAAATGGTCATTATAAAAGTGATTATGTCATGTAGATTATGTTGGACACATTAAATAGTGATAGTAATTTTTTGTTTTGAAATACCAATGTTCATAATATGCTAAAAAAGTAGATCCTTTGCAACTACTTAAACTTATGATATCAACTTAAAAATGTATGAAGCATCTAAATTTATTTACTACCTATTATCTCATTGAGCCTTTTTAATCTCTTCCTACATCCTAAGCAACTAACTCCCTTTTAATCTTAGTCAACTGTCTTATCATCTTCTCTTCCCTCTTTTGTTTCATAGAGGACACGTTTTGAGAATCTTATTGAGAACACAAAACAGATGCTTTCAAAGATTTTCTTTGCTTTCCTTTAGTTAACTGATTTTCTTACACAAATTTTTTTCTTTTTATCTTTAATGAACCATTTACCATTTCTTGTATTACATAATATTTTCACAAGCCATTTGTTGGTTTTTTTCCTTTGTTGATTCACGTGCCTCTGATTGTCTACTTCCTCCTCAGAAGTGTGATTATATTACCTGTAAATGTAAGCAGTAGAAATAGTGGGGATTTCCCAATGCATTTCTTCCTAACTCTGCTATATCTTTCAGGATTCTATATGTGATAAGGTTCATGCAAATTCTTCCTACAGAATGAAAAACCCTTGACCAGTATTTCTACTGGCACTGGAATATTGGCATATTGTATTGCTTTCAGTGATTTTGATGAGTGCTTCTATAATAAAGCAAATTGGAATTATTAACCAGTCACCCCGATAATCTTTAAGTTAGGGATGAGAAGCTTTCAAATGTTTATATCAATGTGACAATCTTTGTTTGTATAGAGTCATAAGGGGAATGGAGTATGTTGAAGATGCCTTGTTGGCCACACTTTTTTAAAAATAGAAACAGCAGAGATCAATGACTCTCACAAGTGGCAGGAAGAGGTGTGTGGCAATGAATCCCAGCTCACAGTTCACTGAAAATCAGCATGCTATAAGATGCTGATCTCTGATTTGAGCATTTCCTTAGCCCAGCTGCTGCCTAAGAGCCTTTAATTAGAGGAAACACAATACTCTTCAAACCATGATATTGGCTAATATCCATTTGTATTTGGTTCTCACAAAGGCCAATATTTAATGCCATCAGAGCTTACTCTGGGCGGGGGGGAGAGGGGTGAGGAGGGTGAGCCTAACCTCTCAGAGCCAAAAATATCCCCCAGGCACAAACAGAAACACAGGTTCCATTCCACACTAAGTTGAAGAAACATTATTTTCCTATAATCAGCAAAGTTGTAAGGAAAACAAGCACAAAAAGGACAGTTTATCAAATAGTGTTGAACTGTGTAGATGACACCTATGGTATTTTCTGCTGTCTTTCATTGATCCACATGGTTAACATGGAAACTTCCATGTAAATACACTACAACCTCTCCCTTCCCCCACCCCCCACAGTTGACTAGCCTAGAGGTGGGCACCAGATTTAAGCTAGGCCAGTCTAGTGGCCCATCTCTCCTGATATAGCTGATTGTTCCAGGGTGAACACCTGTATCAACCTGTGCCAGTAAGTTCCACATTACATATTTGAACTTGAGACTGAGGGAGTTAGATCAGTCTCTTCACAGTGGTGAAGAGGGAAACTCATGCCATCATTTCTGCCATGTGGAGAAAGCCAGGCAACACCAAGAGACATGGTTCTGATTATAATGGGGAACTATCTGCATCCTGGCCACTTCTATAGCTAGAGTCCGTAACTCTTTCTTGGGTTCCCTGAGAGAACCAACGATCTTTAAAATGAATCCCTATTTGTGGTTAAAATATTTTGAGTTTGGTGTCTTGATTTACAAACAATGGCTTCCTGACTTGAAAAAGGAGGTTTATCAGACCTGACCACAAGTGAGTTACCAGACTTTATTTTTATGAACTAGAAAAGTGTGTCATTCCTCTTGGTCATCAGATTTTTCCTGGCCCACTCCTTATAGTTTTCTTTTTTGCTCCACTTGGAGTTAGAAAATTCTTCATTCGAAATGGCTTCTTGTGAACAGTGATTGCTCTGAGGGTTTATCTAGATAGGACTGTTTCCATATGCACAGTGCTCAATTGATAAATGCAGTAAAATATCCAGCACTGTGGATTTTACTGCCAAAATTCTCTTAGAAATGGAAACCAGAACAGCCTTTTTTTTTAAGATAGGCCATTTGCCAAGATTTTATTCATTTAAGGAAGAATATAGGAAGTAAAATAAATGAAAGAAAAACAAGTCATGTCCCCAAGAAGAACTGTGCACTACTACACAGCAGCTGCTACACAGGGATGGAGAACACAAGGCCACAACACAGCCTGAGTAGGGCTCACCAAGAAGGCTGGAGAATCACCATCCCTGCCCCAAAGGAAGCCATGAGAATGAGAGAGTGAGTGTCCCTGTAATGAGCGTGGAGAGAATGAGAATGAGCGACCATGTAATGACTCTCAGGAGGCACGAGAATGAGCATCCCTGTAGTGAGAAGAGGGTGTGTGTGTGTGTGTGTGTCTCAGGCAATTGAGATTATTAGTAAAAAGTAAAAAGAGAAATTTCCCCCAGAGGGATGCACCTAGTGGGAGGGGGTATGGTAGTCCCATAGTTAGCCACATTCCAGTTTTGACACAGCTGCTCTTCAATATCCTTGCCTTGCCTTTTCAGCCTCCATTCTTAATTCTAGTTCAATGTCACCCTCATGCATACATACTATGGGAAAAGAATCCTCTCCTGGGGATTCTTTCATGTTCAAAGGAACTCCTGCTAGAAATGTAGTTATCTTGAAAGGCATACACATGAACAGAAGGAGGTTAGTTTCTCTTTGTCCCAGTCCTTCTGAATCGAGCAGGTGATGAGATTGCCTTCTTCATCTCCCATTTGAGACACATGTAATTAAAGCCTTCCTCCTCCTGTTCTGTACACAGGTGCTGGTTAGCTCTTACTCTCTGAGAGTTGCTCACACACACCCGGGAATAAACATCAGTCCCTGGATACACAGCCATGAAACCTATGCACTAAGATGTAGGACCCTTTCTCCATCCTTTTATTTTCATTTCTTCTGTTCATCCAGAAGATGCTGCTCTTGCTGCAGATGTTGGTTGCAACTTCCAGCACATGGAATTAATTAATTGCCAATTTGGTCAAAACAAACAGCCTTGCTGTATTTGTTTTAGGTTCTTCTCCTTTCTAGTTATTTACAGCAGAGGAAATGATGGAATTAGGCATTGAGGAGTAGTTATTCCACAAAAATGGACAGTCACAGCAACGAATAGGACACAAGCAGAAATTTGGCATTGCTAATTTTACAGAATGAGGACTCAGAAGCTGAGCCCCATTGGCCCAGTGAGTATTTGGAGTAAGTTGGTAGAGCATGCCCAGGAATCATGTCAAGAGAATACCTCCTGGAGTTTGTTGGCCTATGATTCCTCTGTCCAGAAAGTTTCTAACAAGAAGAGCCAGAACAGGAGGCCACAGATGACTGGCAAGGGCAATTCTTAAAAGAGAGCTTCTTTTGCTATATTCTTCAGTTCTGGTAGTTAAATGAAAGAGAAGATGAGTCGGGCTGCATGGGGTTTAGCCTCTCTCTAGGTTCCAGCAAAGTTGCAGATGTGGTACATGTCCCCACATTAGACCTGCAGCATAGTATATGATTTGAGACAGGGAGTAAGAAATGAGCTCAGGTCAAACTGGGGCCTCACTTAGGAAAGGTCTCAATCATCCATTATTAAAAACACCAGCCAATATTGAATGGACAAGTTGGTCTGGATACAATTCCTTCTGAAGAGCTAGAATATTCTGGGAATGGAGTTCAGTAGTCCTTTCAAGCACCACTGCAAAACTGCAAATGTGTGAGGACCAAGTGGGCATATAAGAGTTCAGTCCCAAGAACTTTCCTTATGAAGAAAGACAGGCTGTTTGTGGCACATACTCTAGAGGAGTGGCTGTCCCAGGCCCTGACTCCAGCTGTGCAAGTGAGCAGCTAACGCTGGAAACCCCATACTTCTGTCAGGCACAACAACTGTATATGAGGAAGGGTGAGTTACAATGAACAAGAATTACTCAGAGCTCCTTTAAAAAGCAGTGCTGCGCAGTGGGGGAACCCTGACCAGGCTTCAGTTCTGAGATCTGGAGCACATCATTTACTCCTCTGACACAGTTCTCTTAAACATAAAAGGAGAAGATTGAATTAAGTGATCTCTAAGGGCCCTTTCTGGGGAAAAATCAAGATTACTCTATGATTACTTAATAGATTTCAGGGAACTCAGTGGCATATAAGTTTTTTTTAATCACTTCTGTGATAAATGACATACTTGAATCATTATTAGTGCAATAATCAGGTGCCAGACAGCACACAACATACTCCTAGTATTTTCCCTTGAGTCTTAAAAAGTACTGACTGATGTGGCAGAGATGATCAGTGTGTGAGGTAAGTCTCTTATTGGAAATGTGATGTGTATTTTAGACACCCCTGTTCGTGACAAGGCACACTTTGGTTCCATCTCTTACACTGGCTCTTAGCCAGAAAAAAAAAATATTTAAGCTCAAAATAGGGGATATTACAAAGATTAAGTAAATATTATAGCCAACTTTAAAGTCAGTACCTTAGGGATTAGGAGATGAGTATTTAAATACACAATGTGACCCCTGAATCGTTTGTGTATATGAGAACTATACGAGTGTACATTGCAGGCAGGCTTCTGCATGTATTTGCCAACAAAAACAAAAGTGCTAAATTCACACTAAGTTTGGGCTTTAAAAGAAATTCAAGACTGATTTAGAAAGAAAGGAAGAACTACTACCTAATAGTTATTAAAAAGTAGATACAATCAATGAAACCAAAAGCTGATTCTTTGAAAAGATCAGTAAAATTGATAAGCCTTTAGCCAGGCTAGATAAGAAAAAGAAGATACAAATTATTAGCACCAGAAATGAAAGAGGGAACATCACTACAGATCCCATGGAAATTAAAAGGATAATTAAAAAATACTATGAACAACTCTATGCTCAGAAATTTGATAACTTAGATGAAATGACCAATTCCTTGAAAGACAAATCTGTCAAAACTCACACAAGAAGAAACCGACTATCTGAGTAGGCCTATATCAAAGAAATTGAACCAATAATTAATAACTTACTTGCTCAAGTCCACAAGGGAAATCTTTTAATTTTAAATTCTTCCACAAGGAGAATTTTTAATTAACTGAAATTAATTAACTAATTAATTAATGAGGTGGCTCTTTCTGGTGTGGTCAGCCCCCATCCTAAGACTATTTGGTGTGGCCAGCTAAGGGAAGAGGGAAAGAAGGGGGGGTGGGAGGAGAAGGGAGAGGAGAGAAGAGGACAGGACAGGAAAGAAAAAGAAGCTTTCTTTTAAAAGTTGATTCATTTCCCAAGCCTATGACCACTACCCAGTAAGAATGGCCATTTACTTTACTTTCACATTAGTCAGAGAGCTTGCTTTTTAAACTTTACAACTACCCTAAAAGATGTTCAGGACTTTGTAGATGAGGAAACAGAGAGTCAAGGCTGCCAAGTATATGGCCCTAAGTCCCCCAAGATAGCAAATAGACTCTCAGGGACCAGAAACCAGGTCTTCTGGCCCCACATTCCTGTTCTTTCCAATATAACTTACAAGCTCTGTTTTTCATATGTAGGTCAGTCAGGTCAGCCTTCACTTTACTCCAACTCTGCAAATTCTAGACTTTTCCTAAAGGGCTCACAGTCTCTTTTCTACTCTATCTGTTAAGTTCTTAGGCTTCTCTTAAAGTTTTGTGATAAATTAGAGGGATGCATATCAGCAACTTTGGAACCAGTGAACAACAATCTTGAACCAAAAATTATTGTCAAAGGGATATGCAAATTTTTGCTTTCTTCTGGAATTTTGTCATAATGAGGCAGTCACTTGTATCTTAGACTCTTCCTTCCCATCCCCCCACCACCACTCCCTATTGGTGAAATTAGCATGTATATCAAAGAGCCAACAAGGGATCTTCCTGACAGGCCTTACTTCATGCAAGCAAGGGGTTAATGGGCTTGCCATAGTAGGCTGATGGGAAGTGGGGTGGGCCAGGGCAGGGCATTTTGACCCCACTTTAGACTCTGCCTTGCACCCAATGCCTAAGATTGTGCTTTTTGCCCATTGCTCCAATAAAACCTTAACAACTAGCAGCCCTTTATCTAATTTCTTATTGAACATTTACTGGAAAAAATAACACAGAATAAAACTAACATTGGCTAAAACTGTATGTGGTAAAATTTGTCATAGATGAAAAACTGAACAATAAACATAGGAAACAGGCTTGGCAGAAATAATTATTCAAAACAAAACCAACAGTATCTAAAATTGCACATGATTTAAAATGCTTATTAGCTGAGAGTGAAAGGAAGAATCCAATCTTAACATATTTATCAAATTTGACCTGAGAAACAAACTTGGTAGAAATAATTTCAGCAAAAGAAAAACTCAATCACAGAATGTACAACTAGGTACAATTTGAGTCAAAATAAATGAATCACACCAAAAAATTAATTGATCCTAAAGATAAGTCTTTGTTCAAACAAATACAAAATAAAAATGGTTTAACTATTTATGGAAATGTTATCAAAGAACTGAATTGATTTAACAGAGGCTGATCCTAAAAATCCATCAATTTTGGTGTGATTTTTTTTTTTAAGATTTTATTTATTTATTTGACAGAGAGAGAGATAGCGAGAGCAGGAACACAAGCAGGGGGAGTGGGAGAGGGAGAAGCAGGCTTTCTGCAGAGCAAGGAGCCCGATGTGGGACTTGATCCCAGGACGCTGGGATCATGACCTGAGCCGAAGGCAGACACTTAACGACTGAGCCACCCAGGCGCCCCAATTTTGGTGTGATTCTTATTAAATATTTGTGTTTATAAAAAGAGATAAAATATCTATGGGATAAGTATACAAACCCAAAATTATCAGGGTCAAAATACTGTTTGCTCTTTTGTTCCTTTTGGTTGGACCAATGTAAAATTACATAAACATTGGGGAACCTGGGTGGTGTAATCGGTCTGACCTAGACTCAGGTCATGATCTCAGGGTCCTGATCCTGGGATCAAGCCTGTCCTGTGGTAGTTGTAAGGCTTCACGCTCAGTGAGGAGACTGCTTCTCCCTCTCCCTCTGCCGCCCCCCAAAACGTGCGCATGCACACACACTCTCTCTCTCTCAAATAAGTTTAAAAAAATGTTTTATTTATTTATTTGAGAGAGAGAGTGAGTGAGAGAAAGAGAGAGAGAGCAAAGGCATGCACAAGCTGGGGAAGACGAGGAGGGAGGGAGAAATAGATTCCCCGCTGAGCAGGGAGCCCAATGCAGGGCTCCATCCCAGGACCCTGGTATCATGACATGAGCCAAAGGCAGACACTTAACCGACTGAGCCACCCAGGTGCCCCAATAAATAAAATCTTTGAAAAAAAAGAGAAAAAAGAAGAAGAAAGTTACATAAGCATTAACTTTAGCAAATGCAAGTAGTTGCTGTTGAGAATAGGATCAATATCTACAAAAAGGTTGCCAATGCAGATACTTTGGATTTGGTTCACATATCACCTTGAATGTAGGAAAGGGGGTCTAATCCAACTTTGCGGGTGCTGCTTGGACTTGTCTTGGGCCTGGGGACCTTGAAGCAGAGAAGAGCAGGCAGTGAGTGAAATGGCTGGAGCCCACTTACCTCACAGGTTCTTATAGTGGCCTGTAAGGCCCCATCTGATCTAGATCCCCTCCTTCTGTGACCTCATCTCCTTCCCCTGCCCTCTCCGCCCCCCACCCCAGTGCACCCTTTCTGTCACATCTGTGGCAGAACAGAGTTGGGTGAGGAGGATGAAATGGGAGAAAAGAAGTATGTTAAGTAGTTCTGGTCCAAGTCATAAATGAGTCAGCATCCTTTACCTGATTTTGAGACCCCATGTAACACGTGGTCATCTGCTAGCTATTAGAACCAAGTTCCCATCCTGAAACCCAGATGAATCCACTCTTGTTCCTGCTATTCCAACATCACTATGGTTACCATCATTTCCTATCCAAACTAATTCTTAACACACACTGATCAGAATCTGCCCCCAAACTCCATCCCATGGTGGAGGCAGCCACCTGCTACCAGGCCAATCTGGGCTGACCACTGGAATGGCTGTCCATTACAAGGCTCCACCTGTCAGAGGAAGACCCCATTTTTGCTCTGGTCCTTCTCTGCCTAAGCTACCACCATCATCTACAGGTAACGTGTTCAGTCTATACAACCAAACTTCTATTACCCACTCTTGGGTCTGCCTCCACCCCAGGCACCTGCCCCTACCCAGGGGATGTGTGTGATTCAAAGTCTGAATGTTCCCTGTGTGCCACATCCTTGTTCTTTCTCTGTCCAGCTATAACAAGATGAGCCCCAGGCTGGCCTCCCTCTTAGAACAGCATTTGCTGTCAAGCCCATTCTAACTCAGCTGGGCAGCAGTCCAGCAGGCCCGGATGGATATTTGGTGATAGAGAAATGGCTGTGAAATTTCTGTCCGGCATCTCTGGATTAAGTTCAGGACAAGAGAAAACTACAGACTACATGTGCTGAAGAGGTCAGGAAGAAATTCTCACTAAGCACCCACTATGCAGACAATGCCTGTGCACCAGTCCTTTCTTCTTTCAAACAAAGCAGAATTATTCTCCTCTGGCATCCCTCCTCCTACACCATCTATTCCTTCTTTCATTATTCCAGTCATATTCACAATTGATTTCTCATAGAATTCCACTTAAATCTCAATCCCAATTTACCTCGCAATTCTAAACCCACAAATTGTTCAATAGAGTTAGCTTTCCAAAGGAGTTTTAAATTTCACAATTAATAGACATGTTACAAAACAAAAATAAAACAGAACATCACACTGGGTTGAAGCCATCTTGTGGATCTTTTTGTTGTTGTTGTTTTAACCAGAAGTGGGGATTTGTGATATAAGCAGCTGCTACAAAACCAAACAAATGACAGGACTCGACTCAGAGTTTGAGCCTATCCAGGGGCTGAATTATGTTTGCTTTGAGGTTTTGTAAAAGGTCATGAGGACTAACAAAGTTCAGATGAAACTTGGCTGTTTCTCTGTTGGGCTCTGGCTCCCAACTTGTGGCGTTTCATGTGGTTTGGAGTTTTCAAACACAGCGCTTTGCACAGCACTAATAAATGATTCTTTCTCAGCATGGAAAGCAATTAAATGTATGGCCTCTTGGGTTTCGGTCTTAGAATCAGTATTTATTTATTAGGAGCTGGGAGAAGGGCTAAACGGCCTAGAAGAGGGATCACACATAATGAGGTGGGTGAATTTGCTGAAGACACCACATTTTAGATGACTGGAGGCCTGAAAAGCAAGAGAGGAACTCCTGAGGAACCAATAAAATCAGGCCACTGGAAAACTTGCTAATGAATGGAATTTAGCATCAGCCTACAAGGAACACATTAGAACCGCTTGCAAAGCCCCAGGGAAGACCACGTGAAAGGGCCACAGCACCATCTGTCTCCAACCTGCACTGGCCACTCTGAAGGGGTCCCATGAGCCTGCCAATTCACAGAGCTTCATCTATGAGCATGCTTCTCCCCAACAGTCAGCTTGGATCCCTCTGACTCAATGTTAGGAGCAAGGTTGGGTGTTCCCTCTAAATCAGTCTCCCTCTGGCTGGCCCCTTTTCAAAAAAGGGATGTGTGGGGCTCCTGGGTGGCTCAGACAGTTAAGCATCCAACTCTTGGTTTCAGCTCAGGTCATGAACTCAGGATCCTGGGATCAAACCCCGTGTCTGGCTCCACACTCAGCAGGGAGTCTGCTTAAGACTCTCTCCCTCTCCCTCTGCCCCTCCCCTCATGCTCTCTCTCTCTCTCGAATAAATAAATAAATAAATAAATAAATAAATAAATAAATAAATAAATCTTTTAAAAGGGGGGATGTGTTGTTTGCCAGGGCTGCCATACCACGTACCACTATTAAACAATAGAACTTTATTTTCTCACAATTCTGGAGGCCAGAAGTCTGAGAAGGAGGTGGCAGCAGATTGGGTTTCTTATGACATTTCTCTTCTTGGTTTATAGATGGCCAGGTCTCCCTGTGTCTTCACGTGGTCCTTCATCTGTGTGTGTCTATGTTCTGATCTCTTCTTATAAGAACACAGTCATATTCTATTAAGACCCACCTGTATAATGTCATTTTACCTTAATTACCTCTGAAGACCCTATCTCCATATACAGCCACATTCTGAGGTACAGGAGGGTAAGACTTCAACATACTAATTAAGGGGGAGCACAATTCACGTCGTAACAGGGGCATCACACCCTTCAGTTCAGTGATGTCATCTGTTTAAGCTGTACAACTAAGCCAGCTCCCCAATCCCTAACTGAGAGTGAACAGGTGACACAAGGCCGTGACTGATGGACCACTCATCTCCTTGTACCTCATGCCTTTGACTAGGTTCACCCAGCTTGATCAAAACCTGAAAGAGAGAAAGTAAAACTGCAATGTAGCAGGCCTAAATGTGCAGGAGGAAACCAGATTTGTGCTCACTTATTTTTAAGGACAATTATCTGCTTATAGGGACTTGGTAAACTAGGGTAGGTCTATAAAGAACGTTCTCCAGATAATTCCCGTGTGAGCCCAGGGCATTCATTGATGGCTTTAATGAAAATTTACTGAGCACATAAGAGTCACTGGAGGTACTCCACAGTACCTCCAGCACAGAGGTCCTCCAGAGCTCCAGCACAGAGCTGTGACCCATCAGGGCTGACATTTTAGTGGAATATTCTGACAACAAATAAATAACCTGATAAATAAGGCACCCAGACACCCTACAATGATTAGCAGTTCTTTATCTGCTCCTCTACCCATGTCATTTGCCATGTGACTTTGCAGTTTCTCCATCAAAAGGCAGGGTCTATTTGGTCACATGACTCACTTTGACCAATAGAATGGTGGTAGTTGTGACAGAAGCAGGATCTTGGTCAAGAGCCTGCACGTTTCTGAGTCTGCACTTTCACCTGGGTTATTATACTTAGAACCAGCTTGGGCTAGCCTACTAGAGAGGTGGGAGAAACGCGGGGAGACGAGCTTCATCAAAAACCATTTGATTACCAGCCAATCCCCGGATATGTGAGTCCTCAGCCAATAGGCTACATGGCCTCCGTATGAGAGCAAGCCCAGCTGAGACCAGAAAAAGTTCCCAGCCTAAATCGCCAACCTATAGACTTCTGAGGTAAATAAATACTTTTTGTTTGAAGCCTCAGAGTTTGGAATCAGTTTGTAACACAACATAATTATGGCAATATAACTGATTCAGGACTGAAGGCTGCCGATAAATCTAAACATTATCTGAAAGAAGGAGCACGTGAAGGCATTATAGGCATTAACACCTTCGCTGACAAAGAGTGTATAGGGCTCTGAGAGATGGGATAAAGTCAAGTTGGAGGCTAGATAAAGTTATGGGATGAAGGGGGCGCCTGGGTGGCTCAGATGGTTAAGCGTCTTCCTTCAGCTCAGGTCATGATCCCAGGGTCCTGAAATCCAGGCCCACGTCAGGCTCCTGGCTCGGCGGGGAGCCTGCCTCTCCCCCTGCTCATGCTCTCTCTCTCTTTCTCTCTCCGTATCTCTGTGTCTCAAATGAATAAATAAAATCTTAAAAAAAAAAAGTTATGGGATAAAGGTAGTATAGGAAATGGGATGGTAAACCAACTGACAGAAAGCTTCAAAGAGCCTGCTCATTGTACTTCTGAGGGCTTCCTGTGGCCTTCAGTATAAAATTCAGATTCTTTATTCACAACATACAAAGTCCTCCTGTCTGGTCCCTGCAGCTTCCCCTCCAAATCCACTCTCTTGTGAATCAGAGAGGGCTCAGAGTCTGTGTCCACCAGGACCATGGCCACCAGCCCCCTTGTCTTCTGGCTTCTGGTTGAGTTTGCCAGTGGAAGGCAAGAGCAACAGATTGAAAGATGGAAAGACAAAGACATGAGAGTTTGTGTGCCTCTGACTCACTCCCCGCTGGGCTATAGTTTGACCATGGCTATGTTTTTATTCTTTTTTTTTTTTTTTTTTTTTTTTTTAGGAGGTGGTTTTCTCCTATAGTCATAACTCTCACCATCTCTCAGTGATTCCTTCCCATTGTCCCGAGGCCTAGGGGTGGTAACACTTCTGACTGCTGCTAGTCCTGGGGCACTTTATCACCCCTTGTTGCTTTCCCTTAACCCAGCCCAGAAATTTCCAAAGGACCCCTCATTCAAACTTGGTAAAAGGGCCCTTCCATTGCCCCTTTGAGAGTGCCATCTGTTTCCTACAAGGACTTTCCAGGGCACAACTTTTCCCGTCTTTTATATTGTCCCCACTCTCTTCCCCGGACCCTATACTCCAGCAGGGTTTCATTCCCTGTCACACTGCCATATCCCTGCTTCTCCTATACCCTTTTCCCTTAGGATGCTTTTCCCCCTCTCATGGCCAGACTCTCACACAAGCTAAAAATCTGAGCTCAAATGTCACCTTTTCCAGGAAGACTCCCTTCCTGCTGCCCCACCATCACACCAGTTCCCCCATACTGGATTAGGCTCTCTGACATGCTCTCACAGTTTCTCCCACAGTTTCCTCCCCTTCTCTCAATCAGGGCACCAATCCTAATGTTTAATGCTCATCTCTGAACATGTCTAAATCTCAGAACAATGGCCTCCCAAAGATGTCCACATCCTAATCCCCAGAACCTATAATTAGGTTATGTTATATAGCAAGGGGGGATTAAGTTTGCTAATTAGCTGACTTTAAGATGAGGTAGTCCTGGATTACCCAGGTGGGCCCAATGTATTCACAAGTGTCCTTACAACTAGAAGAGGAAGGCAGAAGAGTGAGAACCAGAAAAATGGTAATGGGAGAAAGATGTGACTGGCCACTGCTATCTTTGAGGACAGAGGAAGGGGCCATGAGCCAAGGAATGTGGGCAGTCTTTAGAAGCTGGAAAAGGCAAGAAAACAGATTCTCCCCTAGAGACTCCAGAAGGAACACAGCCCTGCCAGCTCCTTGACTGTAATCCAAAGAGAGCCATTTTGGACTTCTGACCTCCAGAACTGCAAGGCTTTGATAAAATGCTGTTTAAGCAGCTAAGTTTGTGGTAATTTGTTACAGCCCCAATAAGAAATGAATATAATTAATTGTGAGGGTCAGATCCTGGAGAACAGGGATCATGTCTTTGGTTTGCATGTTCCAAACTCCTCTCACAAAACTTGTCTTGGAGTAGTTCTCAGATATATTTGTGAAAGAAAAGGTAGGATACAAAATTATCTTGCCCACATATTTTCTGGATCCTTCTGGGTCTGTGGTTCACATAGCAAGAGTTTATCTGAAGGAAGAGATCTGCATTTACCTATAGAATAGAAAAGTGCATTTGATTATCAATCTACTATGTAATTATTGAGAAAAATAATTGAGCCAGTTGCCAAGAAGTGTGAGGATGCAAAAATGTGAAGGCACCCACAGTGTCCTCCCTTGTAGGGGAGCAGCTGTGGTAACTAACAGTGAACTGCCTGGGGACATGCCCAGCTCCCCAGATGGGCAGGGAAAGAACACATTGTTCCTTCCCCTGGAGCAGCTGGCCCTGGTTTGGCTGGATCTGGATTCCTGGGCACTGGTTGCTACAGTTTGGCAAGAGCCACACTCCAGGCCTGCATTTCCAGAAAAGCTGTTGTATTACTAATCTGGAGCAGACACTTCCTATCATCACCATAATCTTGTTCTTACAGCAGCACCAACAACAGACAATCTGCAAATCCCACAACCTGTTCATGAAATGAGAGCTGGTGCCTTGGTTGAAAGTCTCTTTGAAAATTCCCCCTACTCACTGCAAGCACTGGAACAGAAGTCCAGAGCCCTGGGGTCTAGTCTGGCTCTGCTTTTAACCATCCACGTGACCTTGATTGAGTCATGTCCCTTTGCTCACCTAAGAAGTGGAAGGGGTAGACTTCTGTGGTCACTGGAGGCTATTGCATTCTGAGTCTATGACAGTTTTATAATTCCCAAACTCATTTCAGTTTGGAAAGTGACAGTGACAAACTGTCCCCAGTAAAGAGAGCATTTCATTAAGACAGAAAAGGAAAGCTAGAGCCTGAGAAAAAGAAGAAAAGAGGGAAAGAAGGAAGGGAAGGAGGGAGAGAAGAAGTGAGAGGGAAAGAGAAAGAAAAACCAAGATGAGGAGGGATGGAGACAAGGAAAAGAGGGAGGGAGGGAGGAAGGAAAGCAGAGAGAGAGAACTTATGAACACCTGACAAGGACTAGCCTCTTTTGCTTGCCTCAACTCAGGCCAGAGCCTCACAAAGTTTTCCACCAAAATTCTCTGCCCTCAGAGGAGTGACAAGGGTCCCTGGGAATCCGGTCTGTAGCAAGTAGGGAACCTGAAGTCTCATTTAATCTTAAAAATTAACATGAATTTTGTGTTCTACTCCATAAACAGGGGCTTTATTTCTGCTGTGGAGTAAAACTGTTGCTACAGGAAGATGCAGCATATTAATGAATCCTGTGGTGTGCAAACCCCCAGCCCACTTCTGTGTCTCCCTAAGATGGGATCCTCCAGTTTTGGAGGCATGGACCTGGGGGGTTGAGAGATAGGACTTATTCCCCAATCCCATCCAGGTCATGAGAACACTGGGAGGTTACCCAGTTTATTAGAGCCAGAGAAATCAAGCAAATAAAATAAAAGCCAACTAGCCCAGAAATGTTTGCCTCCAGAAAGTCGGGATGATAGGTTTACCTGGACAGTCCTACCTCCCTTACAGTCCATGCCAGAAGATGCTGTCTCTGTTTATGACTCTGTCTATGGCAGCAAGACACTCTGTAGCATTGTCAGCAAGTTGTTAAGCAGATTTGGGGGTGTTTATTTTCAAAAGCAGTAGAAGTAGGGGGCAAAAGTCCTAGGGAATACAGATCACATTCTTGGGGGTTAAGCAGGCAGGCCTAGCCAGAGAGGTTTTAGCTGCCAGCAGGAGGGGGACCAGCTGGGACTTAGCCATGGACCCATCAGAGTAGGGAGTCGACCCCATGTGAGAGTCCTGGAAGGCCAGCCAGGGCCAAGTTGAGATGCAAAGACATTGTGGTGAGTACAGCAAGCCCTGTAGATGACCTGCAGGCTGCTGTAAGGTGAAAATGAGCTAGTACATGCCTGACACATAATAAGGACAAGCATTTGCTAGTATTATTTTTATTCAGGAGTGAGGTCACCTGCCCCCGGTGGCATAATCAACCATCACGAGAGAAATCCAAAATCATTCAGGGGGCTGGAGACAGAAAAAATTGGAACAGACCCAGAGGCCAACAAGTCTTACTGAAGCTGCTGGAAAGAGACTCAGGAAGGGACTATTTTTTTTTTTCCCCAGGCTAATAGGAGTTAAGACTTGAAGACTTGAAGGATTCATGGAGATTCTGTGTACAAAGAGATGGAACATCACAGCACTAGGATTGGCAAGAGGAGCAAGTAATGGGAAAACGGAGAAGGGAAATATGATGTAGGACTTAGGCACATGGACATAGGTTTGAATCCTGACCACCACATCTGGTTGTGTGATTTTTGGCAAGCCGTGTAAGCTCTCTGAGCCTCTGTTCATCCTCTTTAAAATGAGGATAATTAGAGTACTTTCTCCCACAGGATTGTGAGAGATTCAAATGAGATAATTCTTGGGACCTAATAAATGCTCAATAATGTTAGTTTTTCTTACTGTTAGCTGTTATGTAGCAATTACATAACAGTAAATGGTGTTTTGTCTATATTAAGGTTCTGAGGTAGGGTAAGGAGAAAAATGTGCTAGGTAAAAGAAATGCTTCTTCCGTGTCCCTAGATTTTATTTTGGAAGAGTCAAGGGTTAAGAAGGAAGAAGAAGAGAAATGAGGAGGGGTGGGAGCATCAAGGAAAGGGGGAGAGAAGAGGAAGGCGAGAGGGAAGAAGAAGGGAGATGAGGGAGAGGAGGAAGGGAAAAAGAGGAAGAGGAAAAAGAAAAGGTGGTTGTGAAGGAGAAAATGAAGGGGAGGGGAGGAGAGGAGAAACAAAAAGTCAAGGAAGAATAGTCCTGGTAATTATCAACAAGACAATTTAACATGAGAACATTCCAAAACAAATCATCAATTGGCCCCTTCTTCTCACTTCTCTCATTCTTCAGCTCTTCCTTTAAAGGTTAAAGTTCTCCAGAGTGCTACCTCGGGTCCAATTCTCTTCTCCCTTTATTAGATCTTCTTGGGCAACCTCATCTATTCCTGTAGCTTCACTTACTACCCCATTCTTTAATCCTCAAACATTTATTTCCTGCCTGGATACCTCTCTTAACCTTCAAACTCTTACTTCCAGCCACCAACTGAACATCTATATCTGAACAGATCCAAGTCAACACATACAAAACACATCTTGCATCTCCCCATAAGGGACCTCCCCATTGAGGTTGAGGGCACCCCATCAGCTCAAGTCAGAAATGTGGGAATCATCCTAGCTCGGACATTTCTCCTGCCTTAACTTTTCTTGAAGTCTGTTTCAACTTTTAATTCTTGTGTTTACTACCTCAGTTTCACACCTAGTCCTCAACCAGACCCTGGGGACTGTCCCCCAACCGGTCTTTCTGCTGCCATGCCCATTCCCATCCAATCCATTCTGTATAATCAAACAAATGTGATGTGATCCATGACATTCCCTGACAAGTATTTCAAGGACTCCTCTTGTAGTGTACAGGATAAAAATATAAATTCCTTAGCCTAATATACAAAACCGTTTGCTTGACACCTGCCTATCTTTCCAAGTTCATCCATCTTTCTTTTCTCCACTCCCCAACCCACATGCACATATACTTAAATTCCATCCTAACTGAACTACTTATTTGAAGATATTCTTTATTCTGTTGGAGACTTTCCAATTATTTCATCTGCCTGGAAAACTCCTGGCCAACCTCAAGACGCTGCTCAAATATTACCTCCTATGGGAAGCCTTCTCTGACTTTGCTATGTGAACAATTAAGAATTCCTATTCCACATTTTTTCTATAACTCTGTCACAGTACTTAGCATATTATGTGATTATATGTTTAAGATATGTGCCTTTCCAACTGAACTGAGAGCCCCTAGAGGGCAGGGGTTGTGCTGTATTCATCATTATATTCCCACTAGCTAATAAAATGGCTGGAACAGAATGGTAATCAGTAGTGATTTGTTACATGTACAATTGAATGAATGGATGAATGAAGAACATTTAGAACATGAATAGAGTTATACCTGTGAGCCAAATCCCAACTTACCAGAATTTCAACAGATTTAAAACACACAAAGTTTTAACTCTCTTACATTTTTAAAAAGTGGGAAATGAGCTCCCTAGAAAGTACAGCAGGTACTCAGATCATGCCACCTTGGAGGTGGTGTCTAATGAGGAGACTATAGGCCATCCAGAATCTGCTCCACAATCCTGACATTCCATGTGGTCTCAGACTTGGTGCTCAGGCTTGGGAGAATGCAGTTTATTAATTATCCATAAAAATATAACTGCCAAGGACTTTAATTGTCAGCTTTCCGTAGTTAGCACGTTTTTAGGAGGAGAATACACAGGGGAACAAGATTATAATCAGAAGTTTGGCTTGATAAGCATGAAATAAGCAAGGGGTCAGCCCAATTTTCTCATCCATCCAACCACGTAGCACAATATCTCTATCCTTGTTGAGTGGATGGAAATGGGCCCAAAGACCAGTGAGAGTGCTGCCTTCTCTAGACAGTGATAGAGATGCTCTGAAAAATTCTACCTCTTTAGGTCCTCATTATCTAGACTTTTGCAGTCAATCCCATTGTATTGGCTGGGAAGACACAACTGACCAGGTCTGGATTTTAGACAAGACTAGTACAGTCATATGCACTCCTGAATACCCTTGGGTTAAACATTTCAGCCACTTACATTCAAATTATTGGTTAGAGAAAGTTGATTTTTTTCAGAAGACTGATCTCACCCAAAACAACTTTTCCTAAATTTTTAGCACGGGTGAGGGGGTTGGGAGTGGGTGGTGGGGGCTTACAGTTATGCCTTTGTGCTGAATTGACTTTTTTTGTTTAATTAAAACCATTCTGGATTATTAAAGCTTCACTCTAGTGGGAAATATTCGACACAAACTGGGAAGCTAAATAGAAAAATATATATACTAGTTAATACTAATAATATAAATTTAGCTGATGAGCCTTCCTGGGGCTCAGCTGTACAATGGAAGGATTTAAAATCTTTTAAAAAGATGAACCCACCACAGTACACCATGACTTGTCAGGCTCTGAACCTGGAGCTATCTGTCTTTTCCACAGCATCACATGGAACTGATTCTGGAGCTGGGTAGGAGGATACAAGCTGGCTTGGACTAGAGAAGGGTGGGCAGCATCTACAAGAGAATCTGTAGGCTTGGTGGTGGGGCAGGATCATTGGAAAGGGGAAGGCCCCCTGGCTGTGACACCCCTGGAGGTCTGAAACATACACAGGTATATGTTTCACAGGGCAGCCCAAGGTTGCTCATGGTTTGGACACAGGATTAGAAGGTCATGTTCAAAAAGTGATTCCCAAGAATCCCCAAAGAAAACAAACTTGGGTTAAAGCATCCTTCCAAAAAACACAAAGCAACTTCCTCTCTCAATGAGAGATAAGATAAATAAGGAACCCTCTTACCTTGGCCTTTTTCTCCCCCCTACTTCTAGTTTTTCCAGATGCTTATAGTCACAGGATAGTCACAGCGCTTCCCCAGAAGTAAAAAATGAAGGATTTTGTGTGTATATGTATGTGTTCTTGGTCTCTGTGCGCCATGTGAACTGCATCCTCAAAAGAACATTTGCCTAGCAAGGAATGCAGATGTCCAGATCACTCTAAGCAAATTCTGATTGAAGTATGACCAGGGGAGGATTCAGGTTTTGTGGGGCCTGAATACTTTTGGAGATTCCACTTCAGTAAAAATAATACAAAATGAGTGTTTTTATTCAAGAAATATTTTATATTTATTTTTAAAATAATAAAATATTTATTAAAAAATATTTATTTATAATAAGAAAAGTAATTCTAACAAATTACAATTTTTAGAAGATGACAAATATCACAGGCATCACAAAATCCAGAAAATTAACCTAATAGTATTGTTAAATCATATATTCCACTAAATATTATTATATTTTATTACAATATTATTGTTAATTAACTTCTGATTATTAACTTTGGGCAAAAAAGAAGCCAGACAAGTTTTAAGCAGAGGAACTACTTAATCAGATTTATATTTTAGACCTACCCAGAGTCACAAAGCTAAAATTCTGCTCAAAAGTAAGTCTTGTACACATAGTTCTTTTGCAGAGAATGTTTTGTGGCAAAACTTTCTGAAATTATTGCATTATGTTGTCACTTGTAAATGAAGGAAACTTGTCTTTTCCAGTTAGACATATTTAAAAGTAACTTCAAAACACATCTTATTTTTCCACGGCCTTATTTAGGAAAATGTCTTTAAAAGCAAAACAGCATGCACAGGGCAAAGTACTGACACCCTGACCAAGAACTGGTGAGAGGGTCAAATTAGATCAAGACCCAAGTTGGCTCCAGACACAAGCATATGAGAGGATTCTGTCCTTTAGACACAGGAGAGACATCTGCTGGTGGAACTCGAGAGAAAGGCCCAAGTTCTCTGAAGGGCTTCCCCAGCAGTGCAAAACGAGGGATTCTGTGTGTATATGTGTGTGTTCTAGGACTCAATGTGCCATGTGAGCTGAACCCTGAAAGGAACATTTGTGTAATAGGGAATGCCAAAGCCTGACCACTCTGAGTCAATAAACAGAGCCCTAGCAAGGTCCTCCCTCAGGTAGAGCCTACCACCAGGGGAGCCTTCCACCTCTGAGAAAATCTTCAATCTTCCTGACGCTCCTGGGCAAGAGAGAAGCCAAGTATACCAAGGGCGCTATAAGAAGAGGATTTCACCTATGTCATCCCAGGAGCCAGACCTTCTTGGAAGATCTATGCTTTCTTTCTCTCCTAGATTTCTTCCAACAACTCAGAACATCTTTAAAGAAAGAAAACGAAATTCATTGCAGATTTCTCTTTCCTCAAGTTGATCATACTTTTTCACATGGTGGCTACTTATCAGCCGTAAGAAATAAGTCCTTTGAGGCTCTCTTTTCAATTCACTTGTGACCTGCTGTTCATCGATTTTGCAGCCCTCCTCCCCATTGCTGGGCATTTTCATGCAAAATTAATTGTAAGAGAGAGTTCTACTTCTTTCCTTGTTTCTATCAGAAGCAGAACAGCAAGGAGATGTGTATATTGCTTTTTTTTTTTTTTGACGTTGTTTATTTCTATACCTCACAGCAGTGGGATTCTTGATGACAGTTATTGTCCAAAAAACATGGGAGCCCCCTTCCCAAAGTATTGCAGCTCCATAAACTGCATTCAAATTGGGAACTTCGGATTTTTTTGCATCATTACATTCACAGAAAAATGAAAGACACCTAAGGATTTTGATTTCAAGGGTGAGTACTGTTACAAAATGACATAATCTCTTCTTTGAGAAAAGGATTCATGCTATAGTCCATGCACAGAAAATGCACAAGAAATTATGCTATAATATTGCATAAATTTATTTTTAAAGTATAGATGTTTACAGATTTCTGTTAAAATGAAACTACTTTAGGCCACCTTGAGGAGATGATCTTCTAAGAAATGGCATCAGCAATCATTCGTACTAACTGCAAGTTTTACAAATTTTACAAATTCATCCAGAGTCTATAGCTACTTCCAAGGTGGTATCACTCTGTGGCATCAACAGAGCACATTTAAACTAGGGGAAAATTTATTCTTCACAGGAATCCCCTGGGATCCTGGCCAAAACACTTGCAGATTAACATAAGAGTGGATTTGGGGAAGGAAAGAAAGAAATGTAATTTTATTTTGAGTTGGTTCAACATCAGTCTACTTGGGCTAATTCACAATGAATTTAATATTCAGGTAAATATTCATCTCTGTTTTCTTATTTCTGGAGATCAAGAGGCTCCTTGCTCTTCTTCCCTCCACTGAATCCTTCATTCTCTCCCTCTTCTGTCCTTACAGAGCATGATAACTCCATGCATTTTTTCATTGGTTTAGTCAAATGCCTACTTCCTGCCCAGCTCTTTCCTTGTTCAGAAAGGAGTCTCGGGGCGCCTGGGTGGTTCAGTCGTTAAGTGTCTGCCTTCGGCTCAGGTCATGATCCCAGGGTCCTGGGATCGAGCCCCGCATCGGGCTCCCTGCTCGGCGGGAAGCCTGCTTCTCCCTCTCCCACTTCCCCTGCTGGTGTTCCCTCTCTCGCTGTGTCTCTCTGTCAAATAAATAAATAAAATCTTAAAAAAAAAAAAAAAAAGGATGAATACAGAAAGGAGTCTCTTGCTGTGAGATAGTGGGTTATGTGGGGCAACCCACTAATTTGCCCAAAACCCACTGTCTTAGTCTGTTCAGGCTACTAAAACAAAAATACCATAGATGGGTGGCTTAAACAACAAACATTCATTTCTCACAGTTCTGAAAGCTGGAAAGTCCAAGATCAAGGTGCCAGATTCAGCATAGTCAGGTCCACTTCCTGGTTCAAAGACGCTCACCCTCATGACCTAATCACCTCCCGGAGACCTCACCTCCCAACACTATCACTTGGGATTCTGCTCTCAACATATGAATTTTGGGGAGACAAAAACATTTAATCCAGAACACCCACCAAAATCCTAGCTAGCTGACAGGGAACTTCAATACTAAAATTTCTAAAACAGACAACTCTGGATACAATTCACAAGTGAAAAATTAAATTCATGATGTGAGTTCAGAGAACGCTGAGTGCTTTGAAGAAAAATAAAAAAGGCAAGGGTACAGTGATAAGGCCTGGTATGTTTGAGAGGATGGCCAGGAGGCCTCTCCAAGGACATGGCATTTGGGCAGGGACCACCGCTGGGGAAAGTATGCCGGATGGCAAGAACACATAGGAAGATCTGGAAGGTGGGCTGAGCCTGACAGGTTTGTGGGCTTATAAGGCTGAGGTGGCTGGTGTGGAGTAGACAAGAGGAGGAATGTGGGGGCCACAGGCAGGGGTCAGATCATGAGGGCTCTAACTGTGATGGGGTAGAGTGATGTGATCATGTGACCTGCTAAGAATATGGCTGGCTGACGGGTGTAGAAAGGACAACGGGAAACGGGGTTCAGTTAGGTGTGTGTTAGAACAGTACAGACAAGAGGCAAGAGGCAAGGGTGGCTGACGTTGGGGCAGTGCCTTGCCCTGGGGGAGAGGATGGTTTCTAAAAGCATCTCAAAGTAGAGGACAAGACTTGCAGACGGACTGGGTGTGGGGTATGAAGGAAATAGAGGCAATTGAGGATACCCTCTAGAATAGCTGTTGTACTCAACAGTGTGCTGTAGGCTCTTTTCCCATAACCTCACCAATGATATTTTTTCCTCTTTGCAAAATTAATAAGCAAAAATGTTAAACTGTTTTACATTTCTTCATTACTACTGAGGTTAGACATATTTTGTGTTTATATGCCACCTGTGTCTAATCGATTGCAAAAATAATATTTTAAGCTTGAATTGTTTTTTTGATAAACAATAAGAATGGATGCTGCCTTCTCCAATAGAATGAGTTTCACAAAAGCAAAGAACAGAAAGACTTCATTTATTTTATTTTATTTTATTTTATTTTATTTTATTTTATTTTATTTTTTTTTAAAGATTTTATTTATTTATTTGACAGAGAGAGACATAGCGAGAGCAGGAACACAAGCAGGGGGAGTGGGAGAGGGAGAAGCAGGCTTCCTGCCGAGCAGGGAGCCCGATGTGGGACTCGATCCCAGGACCCTGGGATCATGACCTGAGCCGAAGGCAGACGCTTAACGACTGAGCCACCCAGGCGCCCAGACTTCATTTATTTTAGTTGCTACTCTATCACTGATATCTAAAATAATGCCTATCATAGAGTGATGATAAAAATTCTTTTTTTGAGCAGGCAAAACACAAATTTATTGCATAATGGAAATTATGTATTCAGAATTAGGACAAGAAATTCATATTAAATTTCCGGGACAGGGGACAAAGACTCTCATGCCTGTATTGCCCTAATGCCTGCATATTGGCTCCTCATATTTGCAGTCAGTTGGTCCAATCAAGCTTGGTAACTTCAAAGTTCTTAATTTTGGTGTAGATTTTCATTTTGACTCAGAGTGGTGGCTTCCTACGGAGGCTGGGCAGCATGCCTACAGTGATGACCACAAGTGATGAGAAATCAGAGCAGGAACCTGACAGACACCTGCCATGTCCAAGAAAAGCAGAAGCATGCAGATGACCCACTCTTGACAGTTCTGGAGGCCATCCATAATGGTTTTCAATGGGCTAACATCAAGGTGTAGTCAAGGCTGCATTCCTTCTGGAGGCTGTAGGAAGATATCTGTCCCCTTTCCTTTTTAGA
Organism: Phoca vitulina; assembly: GCF_004348235.1. Lineage (NCBI taxonomy): Eukaryota > Metazoa > Chordata > Mammalia > Carnivora > Phocidae > Phoca > Phoca vitulina. The sequence goes on from NW_022589728.1 coordinate 42,375,825, forward strand.
TTCTAGAAGCCAACTTCATTCCAAAAACCCTTAGATGCTTTAATATGTGCCAGGCACTGTTCTAAGTGCTATTAATACAACCCACTCACAGATTAAAAAAAAAAAAAAAAAAAGCCCTGAGCCACAGAGAGGTTAAGTAATTTGCTCAAAGTCCACACAGCTGGTAGGTGGCAGAGCTAGGATTTGAATCAAGGCAGTCTGTCTCCAGAGTCCAGCTCTTAACCACTGTGTTCTACTGCCTTTCAACATTAAGTACCAATATATATTTGAGTATGCATTTTAATTAATTTTGCAATCTGTTATAAGTAAATGTATATGCACACACACACACATATATGTTTGTTTACGGTTAACTAAGAGAAAAGGAAGAGAAAAATGAAAGCAATTCAATAACTAAATAAAACCAAGCTAAATTAAACAAGCTCACTATAGAAATACAGGATGTATTTACTACAAAAGAAAAATTATTTAAAATCCATTTTGTTAGTAAATTGAGAAGAGGCTTAATACAATATTTCACCCTAGAATTATGCTTCAAATTCTCAACAATGACATCCCCCCATGGTTAATGAATGACCTAGAGATGTTAAATGATGCTCTAGAATGAACATTAGTCTCCCAGCTGTCTACTACCCTTGACAAAACTCAAATCCATTCTATACTCCCTGCTAATTAATTTTCCCGAAACAAGGCTGAACACACATCCCCATCTTCTTCTCCTTGACAACCCCTCATCATAGGACAGAAATTTTCCTGTTGAAAGAACTATGCAGGGGAAATGACTCCAGCATTGGCTCCCAGGAGTGCTGAGTGTGAAGCTCAGCTCTTCTGGTAACTAGCAGAGTGACTAAGGGAAAATCATTTAGTCTCTACCATCTCCCTCTCCATGCCTCAACTATAAAATAGGAATCACAGGCAGTCACAGGGCCTGGGTTAGGCAAGGTGTGTCTAATGGTTAATTTTATGTGTCTACTTGACTGGGCCACAAGGTGCCAGATATTTAGTCAACCATTTTTCTGGGTGTGTCTGTGAGGGTGTTTTTGACTGAGATTAATACTTGAATCAGTAGACTGAGTAAAGCAGATTGCTCTTCCAGTGGGCCTCATCCAATCAGTTGAAGGCTTGAATAAAACAAAAAGCTGACTCCCCTGAGTAAGAAAGAATTTTCCTGCCCAATGGCCTTTGACTGGTGCATTGGCTTTTTTTCCTGCCTTCAGACTCAAACTGAAACATTGGCTCTTCTGCACCTCAAGCCTGTGAATCTTTGGACTAGAACTACACCATTAGCTCTGCTAGGTCTCTAGCTTGCCGAGTTACCCTGCAAATCTTGGGACTTACCAGCTTTCATGTCATACAATATATTTATATTATATTATGTTATTATATTATAATATATTATTAATTATATATTATATAATAACATAATATAATATAGTATATATAATAATATATAATATATAACAATATAATATATTATAATGATAATATAATATTATATAACAATATATAATATATTATAATATAATATTATTAATTACAACATTGTAATTAATAATATAATAATATAATATAATATAAACACACATATAATATTATACAAGTTGGTTCTGTTTCTTTGGAGAACTCCACCTAATACAGTGTACTATCTACCCCTTAGCTCACACAGTAGCGGCTCAGCAGCTATGCCTCATGGCCAGATGTTTCTGGGTTTCATCCCTGCTCTGCCATCATTAGCTGTGTAATTAGGACAAGTTAAAGTCATTTGTCTACGCCTCCGTTTCTTTGTCTTTAAAGCAGAAGCAATATGTAGTTTTTAAGGCTGTTCAGAGGATTAAATAAGTAAGTTACATAAAGCACCCAGAACATGGTAAGCTTTCAGTAAATGGTATATTCCATTATTATTCCTTTTTACAGTAGTCTGAAACACAAATGCTTAATGGGGCCAGCGGAGTAATATAAACGAGTGAAGGAAGCTGGGCATATTTTATTGTAATAATATAAGGCTGCATTTTAAAGCAGCATCTCTTGGTTCGTTCATGTTCAAGAACAAATGCTGTTGAAATGTTGGCCTTTTTTGGTTCAAGAAGTTTTTTCACTCCATATATTTTTCATCTGCATACCAGTCATAGATCTTACTATGGTTCATTTCATAATGGCAACTTAAATTATATTCTTTGACCCAGACACATTGATTGCATATTGACTAGATGGGTGTTGTATCTCCACATGATATTCATGACCTCATTTCCTCTCAGTTTCACCTATACCTGGACCCTTGACCATTTGTTTCAGCCCAGTCTCCTTATCAGTGATAATTTCTACTTGGACGCCACTCAGTTGCCACCATAGCAGCGAATTTCACAAAAGCACAGACCCAAAGCCCCTTTACTCATTTCCATGTTACCTGCCTCTTACCTCGAGGCTCAGGTGTCCCTGTGGCTGAGGCATGAGACGCCACAGGTCCCATTTGGTATTTATATATATGCCCCACACATGCCCAAACCAGAGTGCGGGGAAGTTAGTGCACATGAGGCAAGAATTTGACCATATTCCTATTCCCAGATGGACTATTCTGAGTTTATACAACCCTCAGAAGATGGTCTCATGAGATTGAACAGTCAGTTGCACCTGATATCAAGTGGTACCCAGGTGGTGATATACCCCCATATTTGCACTTGCTCCCTTCCTGACTACTCCCATTTCCCCCAGGAATTTCACTCCCTAATAAAGTAGCAGCACATAGGCTTTTATTTTGGGTTCTGCATCCAGATGAACCTAGTATAAAACAGTGGGCACTGTGAGTGACCCTAGAAGCAGACCCTCAAGACTAGATTCTGGAGGTGGATTACTCAGTGGTCTGAAAGCACAAGAGATATCACTGCTGGTGGTAACTGGGGTGACAACATTTGGCTTGCAATGGATCACAGGTACTAGGGATTTCACCTGGGTTTAGTTGGAATGAGATGCAAATAGAAGGTGACACTGAGTTATTCAGTACAGTGGCACTTGAATAATATGTGAGCTATGATAATAATGGATTTGTGCAGGGCTGACTTCTTGTGATTATACTGGAAGCTTTGAAAATATAAATTAATAAGTTTAGAGCATCCACTGAAAGCCAGAAAGCCTTTATGGCTGCTTTAAAGAGACTCTCCTCTCTTTCCATTTCAAGGTAGACTGTGCTGAAAATTATGCCCAGGATCTGATTGTAAGAATGGTAGAACTGCAATGGAGACTGGATATGTAACCTTAACAGGTCTCTCATGTCAAAGTCAGGGTCCTGAAAGGAAGTGTGGTCCCCTAAAATATGGAATAAGGATATTTGGATGGATAAGACTGAGAATCATCAGGGAGATGGGCATTAAGGAGGGCACTTGATGTAATGAGTATTGGGTGTTATATGCAACTGATGAATGCAACTGATGAATCACAAATTCTACCCCAGAAACTAATAATACCCTATATGCTAAATAACTTGAAATAAAATAAAATAAAATTTTTTTAAAAGACAGAATCTTCATACCCTCAAATCTTCTGCCCTCCAGGCCAGCAAAAGTGGCTCTCTTCTTATCAGAGAAGAAAGTTCCCCTTGCCTGAATATCATACAATGAGCTCAGGTGAAGCAGGTGCCTCCCCAGGTGATACTTGCCCCCACCACTCTTCATTGCCTTCCAACTGTTAATAAAAGTTAGGGCCTCAGAATAATCTAAGAGGGATGGTATAATCCCTGAAGGATGAAATGTCTTATACACCAAAAGAAATGCAGAACCTGCCTAATATGTGTGGCAAGAAAGAGGAGAATATGTTTGGGGTAGATTTGGGGAGTGTTAGGATTTGGGAGTAGACTATAAAACCTAATAGTTGAGAATTCACTGATAGAGGCATTCACTTTTAACTCAGGATTCAATGTTTGACAAGGATACCTAGAGCTGGCCCTAATACTATGCAGGGATGGTGGTTACTTGAAATTTAGTTATGACAGTTGTAACATGGTAAGATTTCTTTGGTGTGGAGACAAAGACTCTCTCTTAACCAAACTTTAGTCAGGCTCCTCTAAGCCCTTTTATCAACTAGTCCTCAACTTTGGGTTTCTGTGTCTGTCCTTGTAAAATCCAGTTTTAGCAAAAAATCTTGCTAATTCAATTTCACAAGAATCCCCCAACCCTTGATATCTGATCACTCATGATATCTGATCAAATTCCTCATCCTCCACCCTTGATATTTGATCATCATAGCCTGGCCTTTGCAAGAATCCTGTTAAGTCATTTTAGAAAGAATCCCCCTACCTCGATGTCTCCTCGTAGTAGTTTTCCATCCATTGATCCCTTCATTCTGCTTGTTGGCTACAAATTCTCAGCTGTCTTTGCTATATTTGGAGTTGAGCCTGATCTCTCTTCCCTACTGCAATGCTCCTATTGCAGTAGTCCTAAACAAAGTCTTCCGACCCATTTTAACAAGTGTCTGAATAATTTTTTTCTTTAACATTGGTACCTAGAAGGAATTCAAATGTCTGAGAGAGGTGGGTGTAACAATGCATTGGCTATTTACAGTCAATTTATTTTCAACAAGGGTGCCTTGTTGAAATGGGGAAAAGAATAATCTTTTCAACAAATGATGCTGGGTCTACTAGATATCCACATGCCAAAAAAAATGAAGTTGAACCCTTACCTCACGTCAAATATAAGAACTAACTCAAAATGGGTCAAAAACCAAATGTAAGAGCTGAAACTATAAAATTCTTAGAAAAAAATGTAAGTGTGAATCTTTGTGACTTTGGCTTAGCCAATGATTTCTTAGATGTGACACCAAAAGTACAGGCATCAAAAGAAAAATAGATAAACTGGACATTATAAAAAAAAATTTTTTTAATTGTGCTTCAAAGGACAACATCAAGAAAGAGAAGATAATTCAAAGAATGGGGGAAATTTTTTACAAATTATATATCTGATAAGGGACTTGTATCTAGAATATTCAAAGACCTATTATAATTTGATAACAGAAAGAAAAATAACCTAATTTAAGTATTAAATAAACCTAATTTAAAAATTGGATTTGAATATACAGTTATCCAAAGAAGATACATACACAAATGGTCAACCCTAAAAAATGCCCAACATCATTATCCATCAGGGAAAGGAAAACCAAAGCCAAAATGAGATACTACTTAACACTCACTAGCATGACTATAATAAAAAGATAATAATAAGTGTTGCTGAGGATATGGAGACACTGGAGCCCTTATACACCACTGGTGGGAATGCAAAATGGTTCTGCCACTTTGAAAAATAGTCTGACAATTTCTCTAACAGTTCAACATAGAGTTACCATATGAATCCAGCAATTCTACTCCTGGGTATACCCAAGCAAAATGTAAACATAAGTAAACACAAAAACTTGTATATAAATGTTCATATAGCATTATTAATAATAGCCAAAATGTAGAAATGCCCATCAATGAATAAATAAGATGTGATATGCCATACAATGGAATATTATTCAACAATAACAAAGAAATGAAGTAGTAATACATGCTATAACATGAATGAACCTTGGAAGTATTATGCTAAGTGAAAGAAGTCAGTTACAAAGAACCACATATTACTAGTTCCATTTATGCAAAATGTCCAGAATATGCAAATCTATAGAAACAGCAAAATGGCGGTTGCCTAGGGATAGAGGCTTTGAGAGCTTTGGATGGTAATGGCTAAAGGATGCAGGGTGTTAGCAGGGGCAAGAAAATGTTCTAAAACTGTGGTGATAAATGGATGTTAGAATACTATGTTAATATACTAAAAGCCATTTAATTGTATACTTTTTTGGTGAATTAAATCTCAATAAAGCTGTAAAAAAAAAAAAAAAAGCATCAACTATGCTTATATTACCTGAGTACCTGAGAACTCTCTACCTGACTGTGTTCCTGGCAAGGCCCAGAGAACATTCAATTCACTAAGTAAAGCATTAAGGAATTTGTTGGTAAGAGGAGCATTGGCATAATTGAGAAACTAGGGGCTGGCTGTTCTCTGCAAACCAGTATAATAGTAGGAGATTAATGATACTGAGTATCATCGAGAATGACGGGATTCTAGAATAGCAGAGATCAGGCAAGGAGGACTCACAAGTCAGAGGCAAGGTGAATTTAATTATCATAATGATTTAACCCGCAGGGATCTGGTAATAGAGAATAGATCATGGTGTTCCTGGGGGCAAAATAAATGAACTACAAAGGTACAGCTCAATTTGTATAATCTGAAAAAGTCAAAGGTTGATGAGTTGAAAGCTAATGATAGCCACCACAGTGAAAAACCCAGTTTTCAGATTTCAGTCAGTTGACAGACCAAGAGCCTACTGATTGAAGCAGGGGCTGGGTTCCCTTGAGGTTAATCTTCTAGAAAACCTACTGAATGCCCTTTCCACAGAGATCGCATGGGGCGTTAACCAGCACACTAAACCCTGGGGTAGAGGTATAAGAAGGAATTCTTGAATGAAAAAGTTGATGCAGAAAATAACGTATGATATCCAGTAAAGCCAACCCTCCCTTCTTTTCATTTTAAAAAAAATAAGCAAATGTTAATACGAAAAGATAGTGAGTCAATACTGATAGGACAAGAGTAAATATGTGAGGGAAAAAGAAACGAAAAGAGAGTGTGATATTGCTGAGACATCTAACTAATTGGACTAATTGTTTAAACAAAAGTAGAACAAAATAAATCAAAAATAATGAAGGCATAAGAACCTCAGGTTAAGCAAATGATAAATAGAAGAAAGGGGGAGTCATGAAGCACAAATATGTCTTATCCTCCACAGAGAGACCAAAGTAATTGTGTTTAAATGTACAGATCTAAATTAATGATTAGAACACTAAATATTTGCCAAAGTAACTGTGACTGATTTTACAGTAATAAATTAATGACTACTGCAATTAAGAATGTTTATAGCCTTTTAAATTAATCATACATAATGGTAAGTATAGGACTTCAACTTTTAAATTATTCTAATATGAAAAAAATATATTACAGTCCATTCATCAGAATTTATAATATAAAGGAAAAAACATGGAAGTCTTACTTTATAAAACATAAACTATGAAAACATAGGACAGAACAAATAAAGAATATAAAATTATTTAATTCACTCACCAAAGGACATGCTATTTGATTATTTAAATCCATGATGAACTTAGAGATGTACAAAAAGCATGAAGATACTGAAAAGCTTAAAATATAATATGAGCAAACATTATTAATAAACTCTTGGAATACAAAAGGAGAACATTATGTTATGATGGCAGATATAAATTAATAATAAAGATGTAATATTAAAAAGAGGCTTGTACACATTTAATAACCTACCACCAAAAAATACATACAGACGGGAAAAATGTGTTAAAAAGAAGAGAATTAACAAAAACCACATTGTACTTAGAGATTTTCATTTTTAGAAATATATAAGAATATAAATTTTAATTAGTATTTTAACTGTCAAATATAATTCAGCAAACATTTAAAAGAAAAGAACATCACAACCAAATGCTTATTATCACAGAAATGGAATTATGATGCATTATTTAAAAATCCAATAAAATGGCCACATCAAAAACCTTTCAAATAAAATTCACTTGTTCAGTAAATGCTAAAATTGGCCAATTTTATTCTCAATAGTGTACTCAAATTCAAGAACAAAGCAAAGAAGTCCACCACTACCATTTTAATTTTATTATTGTATTGATTTTTACTAATGCAAAATGTTATGACAAATAAAATGAATATGTATTAGAAAGAGAGAGACAAATTAATCATTGAAGATGACATGCTTATATATGTGTATTAGTCAGGGTTCTCCAGAGAAACAGAACCAATAAGATATATATGGATATATATAAAAGGAAATTTATTATAAGAATTGGTTCATGTAGTTATGGAGTCAAAAATCTCATGAGAAAACCCACTCAAAGTTATAAAAGAACTTAGGTAAAGGAGTAAAGCTCAAGATAAATTCTGAAGTCAATATTGCTCCTTCATACTGTCAATAACTATTTAAATAGCACATCAATTTTAGAAAAAGATAGATCCAGACCCCATTTACAATAGGGATTTTACAGTTTCCTAACAATAAAATAGTTACTTGAGAGAAATTTGGAGTTATTTTAAAAGCATAAATATTAATTTGAGTATTTCTAAATTTTAAATATAGAGAGAAATTTGTCACCAAGTATACAGTATTTTTAAAAATTACAAAAATTAACTTTTCTGCCCATATTATTTTGAAATTGGATGCAGTATTAATATGGAATTTGAAAAAATGCTGATAGCTTACAAGAAAAAATACACATATGAGAATGACAAAAATTCTGAAAAAAAGCAACAAGAGTATTTACCTCTATTAGTCATTAAAACCTATCATAGATGGTAATTAAAAATAGAGGGGTATTTAAGCAAAATAAAAAGCATTCCATAAAACAAGAGTCCAGAAAGAGACTCAATTATCTATAAAAACTCAATATGTGATAAAGTAAGCTCTCTAACATTATTATAAAATAATTTTTAATAAATGATTTGAAATTCAGATATGTAGACATTTTACAGGGAAATGTATTAGAGTGATGTCTTACAGCATATACCAAAATAAACTGCAGATGGAATTAAAGAGTTAAATAGAAAATGAGGAACTGAATACATGGAGAAATGTTTAAAAAGCTCCCCGCCCCCCCACCACAACCAGGATTAAGAAAATTAAAAGTTATAGACAAGATAAATTTTTATATAACAAAATGTGGTAGATTGTACAAGTGGCCACAGCTCTTTGCAGTTCCTCTCATCAACAACTGGAGCTTCTTTCTCCACTCCTTGAGCCTGGGCTTACTTTGAAACTTGCTTCGGCCAATAGAACATAGTGGAAGCCAAGTTCTGAGTCTGGTCCTCAAGATGCCATACATGCATGCTTCCACTCGTGCTCTTGGAACCCCTGCTGCTGCTGCCGTGTGAGCAAGCCCAGCCTAGCCTGCTGGATGACAGGACACCATGTAAAGCAAAGACAAACCATCACAGCTGAAACATCTTGGACCAGCCGGCCAGCCCCCAGCTGACTAGGCTGCTGCCAGCAAATGCCTGAGCAAGCTCAGTCAGCCACAACTGGCCCAACCACCCATCTAGGCCAGCCCAAATTGCTGACCCATGAACTAAGCAGAGTGTTTATGTTTTAAGCTACTAAGTATTGAGGTGGTCTATTACACACTACCATAAATAACTGATATTCTGAATATGTAATTGTACTCAAAAGTAAAAGGGAAAATTATCAGTAAGTCCTCCCTGAGAGACAGATGGGATTTATTACACAGAGAAAAGATCACTCACAATATGTGCAGGAATCCTCCAGAGAAGATTATGTCAAAGGTGGGAAAGGCAATATGGTTCACACTTGGGGGAAAGCCAAGATCAGGAAGAAGCATAGGGCAACTGACTATAGGATTGGTTGGGGGTATTGACATGACAATAGAAGGCTAATTGACCTCTGCATTAATTCCCTGCAACCCCCAGGGACAGTTAATAGCAAAAAAAATGTCCCTGTAATAGCCATGTTTAGAGCAGAAGGATTGAGCAACACCACACAGGGCTAAATTTGCTTGGAAAGAACAAAGAGCATCCAAGACCAGAAAAGGTGCAACCCAGGTACCCTGCCCAGCAGCAAACATCATCAATCCTCAATTCTCACTGAAAACCTTGGAGCACAGCCCCTGCAACTACTCAGTCCTCTCTCTCAGTAGATCTCTGTAGGGAGAGGAAATGTTTTGTCAGGCAGAGAAACTCTAGCTGTTGTGAGGGTTTTTCATGCATTATCTCATGTAATCCTTACAGAAATATGTGAAAATGGTGCTATTTGTAATTCCTTCCTATTAAAGATGAGGAAATTGAAGCATGGAGAGGGATAATTAATTGTAGAGTAAAATGTATAATTTTAGCATAATTAGGAACATCACAGTCATAAAGGTGGGTATTACATATATGAAACAGGAAATGATTATTTTGAAACAAAAATGCCAATTGGAGATGTTAGAAAAAATCTGAAAATAAAAATATAATATATTTGCTGGCATAGATGAGTAGCAAGTGAGTGAATTTGTGCCTTAATGATTTGCCTATAATTGGAAAAGAAAACATAGACATGGGTTTTGTGGTTTTTTGTTTTGTTTTGTTTTGGCAGAGAGGGTTGAAATATGAAGAATAGATTAAGAATCTAATGTCACTAGAAAAATAAGGCAATAAAGAAATAGTTACAATTCCCCAAACTGAAGAAAAATCTTCACATTAAAATATTCTATCAAGTTCTGAACAAGATAAATTTTATAGGCCAAACATTAACCTATCACAGTAAAATTGCAGAACATGGAAAAAGAGTTTGAAAATTAAAGAGATCCAAGTATTATGTATCTTCTTGGAATCTTCAACTCCTGTCTATTAGTAATTGACAAATCCAGCAGGCAGAAAATCAGTAAGGACATGGTTGAACTCAATCAACTGGATCTAATTCATATCTATAGAATAGTTCATCCAACAAGAGCAGAATACACATTCTTCTTAAGGTCATGGAACATTCGCCACACTCAGAGCCATAAAACACACCTTAACAAACTAAAAAGAATAGAAATCATACAAATTAATGCTCTCAGCCACAATGGAATTAAACTAGAAATAAATAACAGAAAGATATCTAGAAAATCCCCCAATACTCGGAGATTAAACAACACACTTCCAAATAACACATGGGTCAAAGAAGAAGTCTGAAGAAAAATTAAAAACTACTTTGAGCTGAATAGAAGTGAAAATATAACTCATCAAAATTGTGGGATGTAATGAAAGTGGTGCTTAGAAGGAAATTTGTACCGTCAAGTGCATACACTAGAAAAGAAGACCTAAAATCAATGATCTAAGTTTTCACTTTAGGAAACTAGAAAATGAAAAATTAAATCCAAAGCAAAAGAAAAGAAATAATGGGGGTGACTGGGTGGCTCAGTCAGTTAAGCATCTGACTCTTGGTTTCAGCTCAGGTCATGGTCTCAGGGTCCTGAGATTGAGCTCCACATTGGGCTCTGCACTCAGCCGGGAGGCTGCCTGGGATTCTCTCTCTCTCTCCTTCTGCCCCTCCCCCCCCACACCCACACACACATGCACACACACACACACGTGTGTTCTCTTTCTCTCTAAAATAAATCTTAAAAAAAAGAAAATAAATAAAAATTAAAACAAAAATCAATGAAATTAAAAATAAGAAATCAAAAAAGAAGATCAATGAAGCCAAAATCTGGTTCTTTGAAAAGTTTAATAAAATCAACAAACTCCAGCAAGATTAACTAAGGAAAAATGAGTAAAAACACAAGTTACTAATATCATAAATGAAAAAGGGATCATCACTGCTGATCCCATGGTAATTAAGGAAATAATAAAGGAATATTACAAACAACTCTGTGCCCAGAAATTTGATAACCTGCATGAAATGGGCCAATTCCTTGAAAGATATGATCTACCAAAACTCACACAAGGACATATAGATAATATGAACAGCCCTATATCTTTTAAAGAAATTGAATCAATAATTAATAATCTTTCAAAACAGAAAGCATCAAACCTAGATGGATTCACTGGTAAATCATACCAAACACTTAAGGAATAAATTCTACTGAAATTCTACAGCCTTTTCCAGGAAGTAAAGGCAAAGAACAAAAGGAATGAACAGAAAAGAAAGAGCAGGATGGTAAATCTAAGTCTAAGTATATCAATAATTACATTAAATATAAATGGTCAAATTAGCCCACATAGGTTCCACATATGAGTGAAACCATATGACAATTGTCTTTCTTTCTTTGACTATGGACCCCAAGAAACAATCTGGGGATTTCAGAGGGGAGGAGGGTGGGGGGAGGGGTAACAGGGTGATGGATATTGAGGAGGACACATGCTGTGATGAGCACTGGTTGTTATACTTAACTAATGAATTGTTGAACACTGCATCAAGGACTAATTATGTACTACACGGTGGCTAACTGAACATAAGAAAGAAAAGAAAGAAAGAAGAAAAAGAAAAAGAAAGAAAGAAAGAAAGAAAAAGAAAGAAAGAAAGAAAGAAAAAGAAAGAAGAAAGAAAGAGAAAGAAAGGAAAAAGTTACCATAAAAAAAATAATAATAATAAAATAAAGGGCATAGGTTGTCAGATGGGACTAAAAAGCATGATTACTTTAAATCTGAAGACCCAATAACTAGGTTAAAAGTAAAAAGACATGTGATCTATTTGGGCTTAATATTTGTGTATGGTGTGGGTAGGGCATGGGATTATTATTATTATTATTATTATTATTACTATTACTATTACATGTGGATATCCAGCATCATTTGTTGAAAATACTACCCCCCCCCATTTAAATGTCTTTGAACCTTCATAAAAAATTAATTGACTATAAAGTTATTTCTGGACTCTGTTCTGTTCTGTTCTGTTGACCTATATATCTGTCCTTGGGCCAATGCCACACTGTCTTCACTACTGTTTTAGATTTATAGTGGGTTTTGGAGTTGGGTACCATAAGTCGTCCAACTCTGTTCTTCTTTCCAAAATTGTTTGGCTATTCTGGGTCCTTTGCATTCCCATGTAAATTTTTGAATCAGTTTATTAGATTCTTCAAAGGAGTCTGCTGGGATTTCAATAAGGATTGTATTGACTATATAGATCAATTTGGGAAGAACTGCCATCTAGGCACTATTGAGTCTTCTAATACATGAACATAGGAATGTTGCTCCATTTATTTAAGTCTTCCTTAAATTTTCTCAGCAATGTTCTGTAGTTTTCAACAAACAAGTCATGTATTTATTTTGTTAAAGTAATTCCTATGTATCTTATTCTTTTGATGCTGTAATGAATGGAGCTTATTCTTTTTTATTTAACAGGTTAAGTTATTTTTAAGATTTTATTTATTTTTCGGGGGGGGGGGCGGCAGGCAGAGGGAAAAACAGGCTCCCTGCTGAGCCAAGGAGCCTGATGTGGGACTCAATCCCAGGACCCTGGGATCATGACCTGAGCCTAAGGCAGATGCTTAACCAACTGAAGCACCCAGGTGTCCTGGAACTTATTCTTAATTTCATTTTTAGATTGTTCATTGCTTATATAGAAGAATATAATTGAATTTTGTGTCTTGTATCTTGCTGTCTTTCTGTATTTACTTATTAGTTCTAAAGTATTTTTTTATAGACTACATTCAAGGTTATGTCATCTCCAAACAGAGGTAGTTTTTTTTTTTCCCACAAATAAACAAAAGATAAAAAGATAGAAGAAGAGATATCAGGCAAACACTAAACTAGAGTGGCTATATTAATATCAGACAAAGTAGCCTTCAAGACAAGAAATATTACAGTGGATAAAGTTGTATATTTTATAATGATAAAGAGATCAAATAATCAAAACTACATGATAATCATAAATGTCTATACCTCATAGCAGAACTTCTAAATACAGGAAATAAAAACTAATAGAACTTGAAGTAGAAATAGACAAATCCCTAATTATAGCTGGAAATTTCAACATTCCTCTCCCAGTAATGATAAAACAAGTATGAAGAAAATCAGTAAGCATTTATAAAATGTAAAAAAAATGTTATCCACCAACTCAACCTAATTATTATTTATATAATCTCCATCCAGTAACAGGTTCAGACGCATGCTTTTAGTGCTCAGAGGACATTCACTAAACTAGATCATATTCTGAACTACAAAAAAAAAAAAAAAAAAAAAAAAACTTGATAAATTTAAAAAAACTTTAAATTATGTAATGTATATTCTTTGACCACCAAGGAATAAAAGTAGAAATTGATAACAAATGGTATCTGGAAAATCCCCAATACTTAGATATTAGTCACATACTTCTAAATAATGGGTGAATTAAAAAAGAAAGCACAAGAAAAAATTATTCTTAAATAGGTAAAAATGAAAGCATATCAAAATTTGTGGGATGAATGAAAGTAGTCCTTGGAGAAAAATTCATAACATTAAGTGCTTATATCAGGAAAGTTTCAAATCAATTACTTAAACTTCAACCTTATGTAAATATGAAAAAAAAAGTGAATTAAACCTAAAGTAAACAAAATAAAGATAAGAACAGAAATTAATGAAATAAAAAACAGAAAAATAATAGTGATATATTAATGAAAGCAAAAGCTGGTTCTTTGAAAAGATTAATAGTTGATAAGCCTTTAGACAGATTGATCAGGAAAGGGTGACATCACTAGGGATCATACAGATATTCAAAGGATAATGAAGAAATATTAATTTGACAAATTAGATGAAATGGACAAATTTCTTGAAAAAACACTGATTACCAAAACTGATATGGGAAGAAGTATAAAGTGTGAATGGTCCTTCATTTGTTTAAATAATTGGATTTGTTAATTAAAAGCCTTCCCAGAAAGTAAAACCCAAGCCCAGATAGCTTCACTGGCAAATTCTACCAAACATTTGGAAGAAATAATACCAATTATACATGAACTATTTCAGCAAATAGAAGAGCACAGAACATTTCCCAATTTATTTTATGAAGCCAGCATTACCCTAATAGCAAAAAATAAAGATATTACAAGAAGACTATACAACAATATCCCTTATTAATATAAACACAAAACTCCTTAACAAGAATGGGGGTAGGCAAATGACTTAGACTCTGACAGTAGGATGCTACCCTCCAGGACTTTGATTCTGACTGGGGTGATATAATAATGCAAAGATAATTAGGATGTTCTCTGTTGCCAAGTTTCCCTTGGTCCTTACCAATGTTTAATTTGGTGTTCTAGCTTTCAATCAATTCTATGAACTACCCAAAGGTCATTCAATAAATATGTTTCTGCTAAATTTAGCAACCAAAAATCTGAATAGTAAATTCATCCCTACTAAAGTTCTTGCAACCAAGAACCTGGACTTATAGAAACTGGTACCAGGGAGTAATTTGCACAGATCATCAAGGATATGGAAGGAATTTAGGTTTGGAAATCTGATCTCATTGGGATGAAGCCTGTGAAAATCCCATTAGAATTGAGGGATAGTACTCTGGCATAACAGCTAATTAAATTGTCAACTACAATCATCAGAAATTAAGATCTCAATGAACATAAGTCATGGGAGGGGGAGGACTGTTCAAAAATGTTTTCAGGACTCCCTCTCTCCATCTCTCATCCCTGATTTCCTCTGCATTGGCTTCATTATTAGGATTTATTCATATATATTTACAGATGGCTATAATCAGCTTGAGTCTTACAAGGATTTAGAATTCACATATCTAAAAAAAGTTTTCTCTCCTCTCCTCTCCTCTCTGCTCCCCTCCCCTCCCCTTCCCTTCCCTTCCTCTCCCTTCTCTTCCCTTCCCTTTCCTTCCTTTACCTTTCCCTGTCACCTCTCCCCTAGCATTTATACAAATCCCTATCAAAAAGACTCTGATTATGCTTGGTACCTATGATCACTTAGGGATCATCAATGTCAATAGATAACAAGATATTCTGATTAGCCAGTCTGTATCATGTGCCCCCTCCTATGGCAGAGAAGACACAGCCTTTTGATTGGCAGTTCTACCTAATTCATATGGAATGGGAGAAAAACAGTTCCCAAAATCAAGGGATGTTGGACAGATTGAAAAGTAATAGTTTTCCGAGACCAGCACAGAGAGAAAAGGCAAAAATGGAGAAGAGACAAGAGATGATCTATCGAACAAAGTCCCCTTTGAGAAAGTTGAAGGAAACACACTCAATAGTAAAGGGGGGAGAATGACTTTAGCTGGGAAGAGGGATTAGTGCTCTTTCATAATCTATATATGTACTAAATTACCTCAAATCCTTAACTAACTGAAGTTAGTAATATCTATAATCTAAGAATACAAGGGCATTGTGTCCTTGAAAATAAATCATTTTTAAGCATCTGGCATCTTAGGTATTTGCACATTTGCCGACCAACAGTTATTGTGACAGTTATTAATTAATATTAGTAATGAAATTTCTGTCATTAAACCTAAGCCCATACAATGCTCATTTGGCACACCTATTTAATTGTTTTGAGTAATCCTATGTGCCAGAATATAATAAAATAGAATTTATAGATTGACCATAGAAGCCATATACATAGTGGTTAAGAATGCAGATTTGGAAATAGGCAGGCCTATGTTTGAATCCTGCCTGTACCAACTTGTCACCTATACGACCCTAGGAAAGTTATTTAATATTTAACTCATGTAAAGTGATCCACAGAGGGCCTAGAACACATTAAGTTCTCAATGAGAAATGTTATCTATTGATACTGTCATGGTTCTAGAACTTTAAAGCCAGTTCATTTAGTACATCACGCTCAACTTCCCCTCATTTCAATTTTTCTCTAGTTTTCATTGGAATTAGTAAGGTTTGACTGTACATTATGTAGTATAATGTATAAATATTGGAAACAGGGTCATGTAACCACCCACCCCGCCTTTTTTCTTTTAAGCAAAAATCCTCTAGATTTCCCTCACCCAGAAATCCTTCCCAGACAGCCCCTTTGAGAACCAGAGCCATACCATAGAACTCTCTCAGGATTCCTCTCTAAACTGAAAGAATTCAACCATATTTCTGATGTCCAGTCAAAAACTTGGTAGTTCCCACTTTTAAGAACATGTTTTCTAAACATCTCTGGTAAATGGAGAGTTTGACTTTATGCCCGGGACACCCTGAGAGCTGCTCCTACAGAAAAAACTAATAGGATAATAAATCCCAAGTCCTTTTTTCCCCACTCTGAACAAGAGTTGTTTTAGTTAAACTTGCATTCACTTTTCTCTGAACACTGCCCCCGCCCTCATCAGACCATTGTGTTTAATACAAGACTTTTGACTCAGCCATCATTACTCACACTTTACTGATTTTACTTTAAACACTGTTGGCTAAAACTACAATTTATCATGACTGTTTTGCCTAGCAGCGGGAGGATAATTTATTTTCCCGTTGAAGGGCTTGATATTTATTAGTACGGCAGTGAGCTGGTCAGCGGAGATCCACACTCCAGGGGACGGGCTGAATCCAGCTTCACGGGCTGCTCCACCCTCCTCTGCTCAAACCAACCGATGTTTCTCCTGAGGCAATGCCGGCTAGCGCCTGAGGGTGCAGGAGATGCTAACTGGGGAGCTCGGTCTCTTGGGAAGAGGAAGCTTGGGGTACACCTTCTCCCTGTGGAAGCTGGGCTCACAACGTGAAAGAGCCAAGCCAGCTGTCAGGGAGAGAGGCAAGCCCTCACAGCCTGCTCAGGAGAACCAGCAAGCTGTGAGCAGAGTGGAAGACTAGTCACAGAAATGTCTGCACCTATAAGGAGGACTCATTGGAGGATAGCCACCCCTGGCCTCAGCAGCCAAAGAGCATCTGGTTGGCAAGAGTTTACTCAGGTAAGGTGGGGCCTGTTTGAGAAGTGGAGAGCCCCAGGCCTCTAATGCCAATGGGAAGCAATTCTTACATAGCACAGGGGAGCATCTTTGTAGGATAATCACTGTGCCTGGCAAGACCGGACTTTTAATTATAGTTTATTGTAGCAGCAAATGAATAACCAAAAGAAAAGGAAAAGAACTTGTGTTTAGTGTTAGATTTACATACATCATGTCAGTTAATCCTTGCAGTAACCCTGAGGATGAGGATGATGAGGATGAGGATGATGAGGATGAGGATGACAATAATGCCCAAGGATGAGTGTTCATATCCAATGGGCTTTGGGAGCTTATGAAAATTGGGCTGCTTTATTTTCCCACAGCTGGTAAGTGGGAGAGCCAGGGAACTAACGCAGCTCTGTCTGACCAAAAGGCCATGTCCTTCTGATGCCGCACACCACGTCCCTACTAGAGGAAAGGCACTGGACTTCAGTGTGGTGCCCAGAGTTCCCGCCACCGGGTCACTTCTTGGCTTAAGGCATTCTCTCTAACAGAAATATCTTACCTGGGAGACATAGCTAAGTGATCCATTAGCACTTAGTCCACATTAACAGGAAATTATTGGACACTTTTTTCTTTTCCAGAATAGAGAGAACAGGACACACACAACACAGTTAACCTCTGATGCTTCCAGTAAAGTACACTGCTGGGGGTGAGAATGTGAAGAGGGTCTTACTGACTTGGCAGAGGAAGGCTGTGGGGGGGGGGGTTCCTGCCAACACACAGCAGGGGGCATGTGAACACATAGTGGAAGAGGAGGAAAGGAAGAAAATAAAGGAAGAAAAATGTCAAGGCACTGAAAAAGAATGGCAGGCCGTGTCCTTTTGTGCCCCATCACAGCCAATGCGTGAGTTGCAGTTTCAGAAGTTCTGCAACATTTGTGATGGGCCCACTATGTGCTAGACACTGTGCTAGAGCTCAGGTTACAAAACTACATTGGATACTGTCCCCACCCCTGAAGACTGTATAATCTCTTTCCCCTGAGAAGTTAAGGAAATTCCTAGGATGTCAGGAAAAGGAAAAAAACTCATGGAAGAGACTTAGGGAAGAAAAGGCAGGGAGCACTTTAGGAGAGAGGGTCGGAGGCTTTGAAGATAAAGTGCCACTCCTCCTAGACCTCTGTGGAGACACCTGTGACCCAGGTGAAGGTAATGCCTACGCCGCCCCCCCACCCTCACCCTCCAGAGTAGCCTTGTTGTTAGGAAGGAGGCCTTGAGTGTTAGCCAGGCCTCAGAATGTGCTGGCTGGTGTAACCTTCCTCATTTCCTAAGAGCCCCTTTGGAGAAGATGGCTGATGGGTCAGGGAAAGGAGTTCTGTCTCCCTTCTTCCCAGCATGTGGGGAACCTGACACTGGCACTAATACCTGGGGAGAAACACCTCCTCTTATTTTGTCAACTCCCTTTTTCTCCCTTGCTATTCCTGCTGAGTGGCTCCTTCCTATTTGCTCCTCATCCACACAAAGCACGCCCCAGCCTGCGTTATGTAACATTGACATAAAGAATTGAAGTAGGGGATCTTGCCTCCGCTTCAGAGGAATCTCCTCAGAAAACAAATTCACTGAGGGATAAACTCAGCTGTGAGAACTTCAGAGGAGGCTTATTTAGGACTTCCCGTGGTCAGAGACTGACAGCAGTCTGAAGGCCAAGCAACAGACAGGGTCCAAGTTCCACCATGATTGCGTCAGCGTGGAAAGAAGTTGCGGCACGGCCTCACCCAACTTTACCAGCAGCACATCAGGGCCCCAGCTCCCAGGCCTCCCCCTCCGGCCAATCACTGAAGGTCCAAACTCATTGTTTTGTTGAGTCCACCATGAAATAAAATTCTTTCCAGAGCCTTGATTAACCTTATTAGAGCTCATAAAACTCAAAGTATTTCAGCCTGTCCAAATGTCTCCATTTTCTTCTAGATATTTGTGGTTGAGGGCATTTTCTGCTGTCAGTTTTCAATTAGTAAAGAGATGTGGCAAAAAGGAGGGCAAATTAGAATTCAAAAGCATCACTTTTTAATACCCTGTGAAAGATTATAACTGAAGAGTGCCCAGCCCCCAGGAAGGGAGGGAGGTACAGAGAACACCTCCATTCTGTCCACATTCCAGCATCAAGTCAACTGCTGGCTTGAGGGATGCATGTCATGCGATCACATGACATAATTTGAGCCATTTCATTCTTGTCACAACCTGAAAATCTTGCTAATGCATGGACATATTTATTAAGGTCATTTCTACTTCATGGCTTTTGTGTGGTCATGGGCAATATGCTACCCATTAATGATGGAAGGTTGACCCTGGCCGTGTTCTGGGTTCATCAAACCGTTCAATAGGGTGCAGCAGAATCCAAGACATTTTTGCCAAAGCTGTCCCCCAACCCTCCTCCTCCCTTAATTGTAAAACCCATGTGTGTTTTAACAAAAATCTTATCCATCTGTTTCTGATTCATTTACACTTAACTTGTCAACTCTCCTTTTGTCAGGGCTGTCATATCCCACAGGTTCTGCACTGGTGTGCCATGTTGAACCCTTCTTCCCTGAATATCAAGCAGTCTTGTTTAGCCAAGAGATGACACTCTCCAACTCCTTGGGGTTGAAGGAGTGCAGTTGGGGAGTGAGAAGAAAGACGTTTCAAATTCCAAACCCCCTGATGCCTCAGTCCACTGTGGGCTTGGCAAAATGTCTCCTCTCATTCACAGTGCTGGCTTGATTGAGCTGTTATTGTTATGGTGTGTGAGTGAGCTTGCATGTGTTTGTGAGAGTGTGTGTGCATTGACTGGCCGTGATTAAACATGTTTTGTGGCATTAATTCAGACTATGGGTGGGCTTCACTTCTCTGTAATCAGACCAACTGGCTGACTTGGAGAGTATGTGACTGGACTGAATTCCTCCTATGACTTCCACTGCACTGGGTTTTATCCACCTGTCAACCAGGAGCAAAAAAATGAGAAGCAAGAGCTTTCAGTAACAGGAGGAAGAACTCAAGTTCTGGGAGTTCTCCCAGCATTCTCCCTTCTCGGCAGCTTTATTCCCAGATGGGGAGAGGGCACACAGATGACCACAGGGCAGATCCACTCTCAGCATGCACTAACAAGGGAAGAAATCACTATCACTTAGCTATGTTGGATACTGGAATCATGCCAGTCCACCCAGGGCCTCCCGCAAACAGGAAGCCACAAAAGAGACCTGGCCTGCCTAAGGCTGTCCCACAGCCCAGGTAAGAGTTGCCATGTCAAATGGTAAATGCCTTCTCTTACCTGTCCCTCAGCAGAGAGGGCCATCAACATCTAAACTCTATCAAACTTAAAACTTGCTTTAGAAAAAAAAAGTTGATTGAAATCTTATTCATCATGCTGCTACTTCTCACATTATTCAAGGTGGTGGCACTAATTGCATCTATCAAGCCAGTTTTTTGTATTAAATGTTCTTTTTTTATAGACTCAGATTATCCCATTTCTTCATAGTTTTTCAGTAAGTCCTGTATCATATAGAAAATTTAACACAAAGTTACATTTGTGGAGTGATGTGGATTATTTGGATTTACACTTTAGAGTGCCTAAGGACAGACTTCTTGAAATCAAGCAAAGACTGTCTACTAACTTAATAAACAGACACAGGGGTTAAATAAGGAAAACAACCTTCATTCTGGAAATAAAAGAGACATGATTATGTGTGAGGGTAACAGTTCTCAACTGGGGTGTAATATCATACTTGTGTATCACAATCAGTTGTGAGATACGTTGCAAGTGATCTGTTGCTAATAATAGTTAAAGTACTGACATTTGTGAATGATTCACTTTTAAATAAAACTTAGAAGCAGCCTTGAGGTTATCTCTATAACCGTGTCACTTTAAATCCCTGCATTTGCCAGTATGCTTTATTGAGTTGCAGAGAAAGTGTTCATGTTACCTTGAGGACAGCTGGAATCACCCATGGAGACACAATGGGTACACTCCTGGAAATGTGTCCTGCATGTCAACATCATCCATCATGCATGTTGTGGCAAAAACAGTTGGGAATTTCTACACCCAAGGTCTTAGGATTGTATGACTCTTTGTCAATTGTTAACACATAGGGATTCCATTTTTCTATTCTTTTGTAGCCCTGAACATTACTTTAAGCAAACTCATACCCAGAAAGGGATATTCAAGAGTTTTGGAGGCCAAAGCATCATTCCTGGACAGCATGATCTTATAATAAAACACACTTACTAAATAACACTGACATTGATGCAATTTTCCTCTCTCTCACCCTCCTACCCTGCCTGTGTGTGTGTGTGTGTTTGTGTACACATCTGTGTTTATGTGTTCATATGAATGGGTGGTGGGTTGGTTGATTGGTTGTTTGTTTAGTGTAGAAAGAGTTACTGGTTCTGTGAACCATGGGCACGACCATGTCTAAGATCTAGAAACACACGAAGCACTTTAGAAATGGCCCTAGCTGGAGTGCTAATGAGGCCCATGTCATAGCTCTATGTTCAGTCTGTGTACAAAGACTATTCAGTTTTGTAATATCCCATAGACACAGGCTGGTGGTCTCTTAATCCCCATGCCTACCCTAACCTTCAGCCAGTATCTCCCAAATGCATGTCATAATTGCAACCTAGACCAAAAGATCAAACATGACAATCAGTATGGATCACTGAGAATTCAATACTCTTCAAACTCCTACTTATAATAAAAAATACCTACTCCAGGGCGCCTGGGTGGCTCAGTCGGTTAAGTGTCTGCCTTTGGCTCAGGTCATGATCCCGGGGTCCTGAGATTGAGTCCTGAAATGGGCTCCCTGCTCAGCAGGGAGTCTGGTTCTCCCTCTGCCTCTCCCCCTGCTCATGCTTGCGTTCTCCCTCCCTCCCTCTCTCTCTCTCTCTCTCTCTGAAATAAGTAATAAAATCTTTTTAAAAAATACGTACTCCAAAGAGATAAAGGAAATCTCTCTGCAATGGCATTTAAAAAATTTCTGGTCTCTGGATAGCTGTGTAAATCCACATTGTTGACCACAGGGACACTATGCACCCAGATGAAGAAGGGGATCATACAGTTTTTCCAGGCCAATGGCAGGGCCATTTCATCTGTTTCTTCTTCTGGTATGCACTCATCACCTATCTTCTTTACTACCATCTGACCTTGTTACAGAGGCTGTACTTTTAAATTTGGACAAATCCTTGGCCATGATCTACTAGGCAATAGAAATTCTGATACCTACCATTGCTCCTTTCAGAAAAATACAGGGAAAAGTTGACTAAGAGTCCCAAATGTACCAATCAGCTATTTGAGGTGAATTTTGCCTTATCTTTCACAGCACTCTCCCCCCCCCCCCCCCCAAGTCTTCCCTCTCATACTTATCCTTCACCTTAACCACCAACCACTACTTCCTTCTCTGTCTCCCATGTTATTACCAGTTTTATGATTTGCCAGTCCAAAAGTGTTTAACTGCTAGTAACAGAAATTGGCTAGTAACAGTAACTGGCTAAAACATCAAGGAATTATGTTGGCTGGAAATCCAAAGGTAGAGAGGTTCTGCTGATGATACATTCAAGGCTCCATTTCTCTGTGAGTCTCTTCCCTCTTGCATCTGTTAGCTTTGTCCTGAATCTGACTTCTCTGGCAGCCAGCAGCAAGAGGTAAAGAACATCATCGTTCTTTATTCAGATCCCTTGAAAGAAAAAGTTGACTTCTGGCCTGCTATCTTACAGACAGGGAAGAACTATCTTTGAAGCCTTCAGCAACCCTCTCCTAAACCAAAATTAGGTCATTTGCCCATTCCCAAAGCATTCACTGACAAATGGATTCAATTCCTTTGATGGCCAAGATTAATTGGTGTTCACCTCTAAGCCTGGAAATGGAATAACTTTCTCCTAAATCATATGAACAATACTGAGATGTCATTGTGAAGAAAAGAGAGAATGGATGCTGGATAAGAAATCAACAATGTCCACTAGAGATATTGGGTATTTTCCATATTAAGTTCTGTGTCAGTTCCCTTTATCTGCTTAGATGATACATTGATGTAACTAATGAATAAGAAATAATTAATTGTGAAGCTCCATTCTATTGCCTTTTTGATCATGGAGGATTCAAAGACCTTTGTTTGATCTATGGGATCCACATCTGAAAGGTATTGCAGTCCTTTGGGGTTCATTCCCCTCCCACTGGAGCAGTTAGATAATGAAGTAACAACCAGGCCTAAACGCTTGTCTGAACTTAAGCTCCCTTCCTGGAGAAGTAGCCAACTCTACATTCCCATGTTGCAAAGTACTCAGGCCTCTGCGTGCAAACTCCTCACTCCTAGGATTTCAAAGCGCAGGCCATTCCTTAAATGGGGATGCAACTGGGTGGGGCACAGGCACATGGCTCACATTTTCCTTCTCACGATATTTTTTCCATAGACTCAAGCAGCAGCTCCTTTTTGGAGGGCCATGTTTGCTTACGATGACACAGACTATTTCTGAGCTCTGAAGTGGTCATCTTCAGATAGGCCAGTGTGATATCACCTCTTTGTAATCAAACTTCTGCTGCCCTGACTGCCATTGTGAGTCTAAAACAGGACCTGGAATTGAAGAACTATTGATTTAAACATGTAGACATAGCAGTTTCCTCCAAGCAAAAGCAGAAAGGAACCAAGATTGTTATCACTGATCCCTTGGCATTGGCTGGTCCAGAGTTGCCCTTATTCAGCTAATTCATTCCTTCTGTTCACACCATGTAAGGTTTCAGAGCCTCCCCACCCTTACCTCAGCCACATGCAAGAGTCCTATATAGGTTCAAGTCTGTCCTCTAGAATATTCCTGCCTTGTTCACAGCCCTAGCCTGACTGCCTTCATCTACTACCTCAGTCAACTCCAACCCTCCTTCCTCTGTTCTGGAGGGAAAAAAAAGAAGAAAAAGAAAAGTATTTCAGTGCTACTCTTCAGGATTGCTGACTTTCACATGAACAAGTCCTACTCCAGCTCTACTATTTCAATCTGAAATTCTGTTCAGAGTCCATTGATTAGTATAATTAAAATACCACACAGAGAAGATATAAATGTGGCCTCCATCAGTTATTAACTATATGAACTTAAGCACATTTTTTACCTTTCATTGTGTAGTCAGTGTGTATTTATCGAGGGCCAACTATATGGCAGACACTGTGCTATGCCCTAAGATAGTTCCTTCATCTAGAGAAAGGAGCTAATAGTAAAACACATCTCATAGACTTGTTGTAAGGATTAAATGAGATATATATATGTCAAGTGCTTAGCACAATGTCAGATGCATAGGAGACTTTCATAAATAGTCACTGGCATAACTATTATCATTAATGAGAATGCACGTGGTCTCATCTGAAAGTATGAGGAGTTTAGGAGTTCTTCAATCTCTTCTGTATTACTTCCAATTTGTCATGACTCCTGGATACCCTACAGCTATATGTTGGGCAGCTACTTAAAATGGGTCTTGGTGCTCAACATCACTCGGCATCAGGGACATACAAATCAAAACCTCAATGAGATACCACCTCACACCAGTCAGAATGGCTAAAGTTAACAAGTCAGGAAACGACAGATGTTGGCGAGGATGCGGAGAAAGGGGAACCCTCCTACACTGTTGGTGGAAATGCAAGCTGGTGTAGCCACTCTGGAAAACAGTATGGAGGTTCCTCAAAAAGTTGAAAATAGAGCCACCCTATGACCCAGCAATTGCACTACTGGGTGTTTACCCCAAAGATACAAATGTAGTGATCCAAAAGGGCATGTAAATTGTGCACCCCAATGTTTATAGCAGCAATGTCCACAATAGCCAAACTATGGAAAGAGCCTAGATGTCCATCAACAGATGAATGGATAAACAAGATGTGGTATATGTATACAATGGAATATTATGCAGCCATCAAAAAAATGAAATCTTGGCATTTGCAACAATGTGGATGGAACTAGAGGGTATTATGCTAAGCGAAATAAGTCAATCAGAGAAAGACAAATATCATATGATCTCACTGATATGAGGAATTTGAGAAACAAGGCAGAGGATCATAGGGGAAGGGAGGGAAAAATGAAACAAGACGAAACCAGAAAGGGAGACAAACCAGAAGAGACTCTTAATCTCAGGAAACAAACTGAGGATGGCTGGAGTGGAGGTGGGGGTGGGAGGGATGAGGTGGCTGGGTGATGGACATTGGGGAGGGTATGTACTATGGTGAGTGCTGTGAATTGTGTAAGACTGATGAATCACAGACCTATACCCCTGAAACAAATAATACATTATATGTTAATTTAAAAAAATTTATAAATAAATAAATGCAAAAAAAAGAAAAAATGGGTCTTGGTGAAGTCAACCCAACTGCGTCCTCACACATAATGCTTGGCTCAGGCTAGTGTACAAGGTTCTATTCCTGATCAGAGACAGTCACAAGGTATAGGGCTCAACCAGTCCCAGGCTCAAATCCCAAGTGCTGTGTCCCTGGTCTGTCCTGCAGTGTGAGAATGCTGAACCTACATAAGGGGCACAATGGCTTAAGCCATAAATATTGCATGCCTGTTATAAACCGTGAGATCTGGTAACACCAGCAGCAGCTTATCAGATTTCAAATGCACCACATTCTTCCAGATTTCCAGAGGCTTTTCTCCTTCTGTCTCTCTGTCTCCTCCTCTTTCTCTCTCTCCTTCTCTCTCTGTCTCCACCCCTCTCTCTCTCTCTGCCACCCATCCTACCTCCCCATTCTAAGTGCCCCAGATTGCTTACTGCAATCTAACAATTTGCAATTAAGTTGAATAAAACTTCAGGAGGGAAAAAACCAGCTGGGAGTTTATATTTAAGGAGAAAGGGGAATGGAAACTTACCACATGTCCTGCTGTGTCATGTGGTTCCCACAGACCATTCATTGCATACCAGCAGACCAAATGAAGGTGGCTCAGTGCTCTCCAACTTAGAGGAAAGAAATGGATGAGAGGAGCTGGCTTAATACCATCACAAATTTACAACCCATTTGAAGTTTCTTGAAGAAAAAGTGTCAGTCCAGAAGATCTATGTTGTTAACAAAAAATAAACCATGAAAAAGGCCTGTTTGTTAGAAACCACATATGGGGGCGCCTGGGTGGCTCAGTCGTTAAGCGTCTGCCTTCGGCTCAGGTCATGATCCCAGGGTCCTGGGATCGAGCCCCGCATCGGGCTCCCTGCTCGGCGGGAAGCCTGCTTCTCTCTCTCCCACTTACCCTGCTTGTGTTCTCTCTCTGGCTGTCTCTCCCTGTCAAATAAATAAATAAAATCTTAAAAAAAGAAAAAAAAAAGAAACCACATATGGTCTCTTGATTGCACAGGAGAATTCCTTCTCCCGAGACAAAATTTGGGCAAAAATAGCCTTCGCTGAAGCATTACTACCGAGAGAGAACATGGGTAGGTGGCTCTTTCTTCCTTATCTTTTCCTTTGTAGGATGGGAATGAAAACAGAGTACCCCTTTTGTACTGCAAAGATCCTCCTGATACCATCTTCCCCACTAGCCCATTAGGGTGTTTGAGAGACTTCATTTGTGCTTCTTAGGGAAATTCTCAAGAAGATATCTGGGTTAAATCAGCATAACCCAGCATTTAACTGGGTTAAAACAGCATTACAGAAGAAGGAATATCACAGAGAAGTCACCCCACTGGGAAATTATTTATCCTATTAAATGATTGCTACTCGTTGGCATAGGACCAATGAATGATGACATTGGACACAGAGCAAGAAGCTTTGGTGGGAACAGGCAGTCAGGAGCCTGAGTATCACCTGAGTGGTGATATGATGCAAGCAATGTCAACAGCTAAGCATTGGGAGGAGCATTGTAAGATTCTGGGGGAAGAGGAGCAGGGATGGGGAGTTGTGATAAAGGGATGGGAGAATGTGATTCGCAGAATTCCGTTGGACTTTTCTGATTCTTAAGACACACAGGGAAAACTTAAGCCATCCAGTTTGTGGTACTTCTGTTACAATAGCCCTAGCAAACTAATACAGATTTCGGTACCTGAGGTGGGGTGGCTTACAGCAATAGAAATTTATTGTCTCACAGTTCTAGAGAATAAAAGTGTGAAATCAAGGTGTCAGCCATGCTCCTTCTGACACCTGCTGCGGATAAGCTTTTCTAATCTCTTCTTAGTTTCTCCTGGTGACCATCAATCCTTGGTAATTCTCACAGCTGCCTCACTCCAAGCTCTGCCTCTGTTGTCACATGGTGTTCTCTCTGTGTGCCTGTGTCCAGATTTCCTTCTTCTTAGGAGGACAACAGGCATCTTGGAATAGGGCCCACCCTAATCACCTCATCTTAACTCGATTATATCTTCAGAGACTCTAATTCCAAACAAGGTCACATTCACAGGTACTACGGGTTCGGACATCAACATATTTTTTGGTGTGTGGGGGGGGCAGTGGTGGGGGAGGACACAATTAAAGTCTCAATAAACCCCACCCCCAGTAGACTCTGTCATAGGTCTTCTAGTTGGCTACAGTTAGTATGTGACCATTGAGAATGAACTTGATTGAACTGTGAAAGACTAACTTGGGAGGGAAAATGCCACAGCAGGCAATGAAAGCGAATGCTGGGAGTGGAAGATCTCCAGCTCTTGGGCAAGTTCCCTTCTGCATTTACTCGACAGCTTTCCAAGCTCTCAAGAGAGCCTGGGGAGCTCTAAGAGAAGTTGGGGCCCTTTGGCTCTTAATGAAACGGATGTGAAGTTGTGAAAAAGTGATGCAAGGTAGCAAGTGGTTTCATAGGATGCTGAACACTTCCTTCCCGGCAGGCAGTCTGATCTCTTGAACTCAAAACACTGAATTTCCCAAGACACTAGAGAGACATAATCACAACTTTCAGATGTACAAATCATTCTGGCAATAGAGTTTCCAAAAAGCAAAGGATCCAGGATTCTTTCTTGCTGAAGCAAATCCAAATGATGACACGAGGAGCACCAGGACGTTGTGTGTCTGTCATGCTAGAGAGTTACGTTTGTACCTCTTCTGATCCAAGTGTTCAGGTGCAATCACAGCTCCGAGCTTGATTATTTCCTCTCCACAAGCAGGGGGGCTATTCAGAGGCACTTTCAGCATCTGGGAACATGGATTTCATGACCACAAAGTAAAAATGAAATAATGCACATACCAAAACATAAACACATTGTAAAGTGCATTCAGCCTCAGATTCCAAACCCAGCGACCCTGCATGATTTAGCAAAGGGGAAGCCAGACTCCTCTCCCGGGGGGGAGAAACAAGGCCTCCAAACTGACAGCTGCTATCATTCCAAAACAAGTCATTGTTTATAAATGAATATTTTTTGTGATAAATTATTGAATTACATGAAAACTCTTATGATTGCCTCCTGCTGCCAGATTTGGTTTCGGTCTCAAAAGCCAGCGTGGAATGTACTACAGACAAAGAGCAAAATTAAAAACTGCTGGCCTTTTCTCACAAAATTCTCCTCTGAACTCTGTCTCCCACTAACCTGTAATGCTGGTTCTGGCTTTGAAAACTCAGGAGTCCCTTCAGAACATTTATAATCTAAATGGTTTTAGGTTAGAGACATTTTGACCTATTTTGAGGAAAATGTAGGTATGAATCACAGCTCGTGACTTACTTTATGATAATTAGCATCTCAAAATCTAAAAGCAAAGGGGGGCATGACTTTTGATGAGTATCCACTATGTGCCAGGCCTTATGATGGTTGCTTTACACAGCAATCTCACCTAATCCTGAGCGGTCATTACTATACCCATTTTACAGATGAGAAAACTGATCTGTGTGGAAGGTTCGTGATTTGCCTAAAGTCACACAGCAGTAAAATGAGAGTTCTGGCACCAGGTGTGTGATTCCAGAATTCATGCTCTTTCCTCAGTAGCACGCTGGTTCCCACCACAGCTGCCACAGCTTCATAAAGAACTGTAATTAGTACAGGTACTCAAAGAAAAGTACGATGCTATCTTCCACCCTGTCACATTGATTCCTTATGGGTTACCCCTCAAGTAGGCCTATATTAGAAAAAATAACATTGAAATGGAAAAAATTACTATCTTCCTTGATTCATCTTTTCCTTCAGAGCTAGATCTTCCTAATCTTCTTCGCTAGGGAAATGCACTTGGTTCCTGTTGAATTAGCAGGAACAAGAGACAACAGCACTGGCTTCTGATCCCAATTTCACTCCTCGTTCTGCATGTACCTCTCAATCTCAGCCCTTTGCCCTGCCTATTTCATGGGTTGTTATAATGCTCGAATGATATAATGTCAGGGAAAGCATTCTGTAGCTCTTAAAGCTCTGGACTGTAGAAGTAATTATTATGCTCCAGACTCTTCTCTGATAGTTCAGTGAGAAAAAGGAAGATTTTTTAGAACACTAGTCCAGTGTTAGCCAGTGGCCTGCTGAGCAGGATTTCTGGGGAAAAAAAACAAAACACAACAAGTGATTTTTAGCGTTTGCTGATTTCCATACTATAAATACTCCCGCCAAGGCCAATTTCAAGCTGTCAGTATGACATACTGAGCATAGAGGTGAGAAGAGATTCTCTCATAAGTTCGTATAAGTCAGATCTACCATACCTGATTTTGATTAAATCTCAAAAGAGCAGCATCTTTAATAAAAACACTTACCATACCTGGAGTCATACTAAAATTCCCCAAGTATACCCCCTCTCTTCATGTGTTCTCTTGATGAAGGCAAGACTATGCCTCCAAGCTAAGACAGAAAGCCAGATCCCCATGAACCCTTGCACAGAGCCCAATCAAACGAATCTTGCCATTTGTTGCTTTGACCCCAATCTGAGGAGTGAGTGTCTGCCTCATATAGAACTCATATATTGCCTAAGGGAAAAAACGTGCTCTAAGGAAATGTTATTGCTGCAGACACTGGGTGCCGAGAATGAGAATTCATTCCACCCATTCTTTCCCTGTTCACAGTATAACAGTTAGCCTTAGGTCTGGCTACACATCACATCACACACAGTGGCTTACACAACATTATTTCTCTCTCATGCAAAAAAAGACTGGAAATACATCAACCAGACTGATCTACACCAAGGGCCCAGGCTTTTTCCAGTTACCTCTCCACTGTCCTTATGGTCCAAGGTGTCTGCTAGAGCTCCAGCCATGACATATAAGTTCCAGTCAGCAGGATGGAGAAAGGACAGAAAAGAAAGGCCACTTTCTTTTCTATGCCTACATCCTCCACCTCTTGTTCCCATTGGAGATGGTAAGTGGCTTCTAGGAGAGTTCCTAGAAATCCACACAATACTTTGCTTATTTCTTGTTGGCTAGAAACTAATCATATGAGCACACCTAGCTACAAAAAGAGGACATAGCCCTTCATCTTGAAGACAATGTGCCTACCTAAATATCAGGTTCTTTTATTAAGGAGGAAGAGAGAATAGATGTAGAGATAGGCAGCTAGTAGTCTCTGGTACATGTTTGCTCATATCTGAACAGTAACTCATCAGAGAGCAGAGAAAGAAAAGGAAGTAAATATTTTTATTTTTTCTAGCTACAGCTTAGTGGTCTCTTCTCCCCATTCATCCCCTATGAGTAAGATGAGAAGTTAGCAGTCTATAGGTAATTTAAATTGCATATCCACTGAGGGCCAAATAAAAAGAAACTATATCTACTTCTGGGATGTGCATGTAAAACATATCATTAATGTTCCGATAATTATTCAAAAGATAGTGACAATCATTTATAGTCATTATGTTGGAAGTAGATGAAAGTTCTTTCTCTCTGGATGCATTTGTCTAAATACAATAGTATTAATTACCTACTTTGATAAAAGTGAGATATGCATCTAACTGATGCTGGAAAAATGGTTGGGGGGGGAGATCCTCCTCTTCTTTAATACTGTTCAGCTAGACTCTTTGTGGCATGGAAGTTGGAGATCTGTGTATTATATGAGTTCCATTCATATAATGGAATGCAAATGTCTGCCTGAAGCCCTATGCCTACATCCTCCACCTCTTGTTCCCATTGGAGATGGTAAGTGGCTAGTTAGGTTATCAGGAAAATTTGCCCTGATTCCTCTAAGGAAGAAGTCTCATGCAGCCAAACAAGGCTCTTCATCTCTAGTCTTTCCAAAATGGCATGGGAGTAGAACTAGAGAGACACATTAATCTATGGAGAAGCTTTCCAGTGATAAATGCAAAAGCCACACAAACATGCAAAGGCATGCATGAGAACATAGGCAGCCATCCTGCTGAGGCTGAAAGTATTTGCAGATTGTCAAACCACATCCAGAGATGAGATGCAACCACCAGCCCACTCCTATCCCATTTTAGAGCAGAATAAAAATAAGAACTACTGGACATTTCATTCACAATTTTACTATAATCCTATTTAATGCATTGTTCCATGACAAGTCAGACATACCAACTCAGTCCACCTCCATTCATCCCTAAAAAGCTAAAATCTTTGACCTTCTAGGTTTTAGCTATCTTTTAACATACAGCTAATTTAATGGATTAACCCAGGCCCATAATTGGTTTAGTCATTACATAATTCCTAGCTTTTGGCCCTGCAGACATCCTTTCATTCCTTCATTTGTTCATTTACTCAGCAAATTTGAACACCTGCTCCATGCAGGACCATGCCAACAGAGAGGATACATCAATGAGCAACTTATTTCCAGTCTGCCCTCATGATGTTGCAGTCTGAGGGGAAAAGACTATCATTGAACAAAGGGTCCTGAGGAAGCCAGGGAAGGAGAGAGGGGTTATTATGGGCCATCTCAAAAGTTTGGGGCTTTATCCTGAAGGCCGTGAGAAGCAATGGAAGGGTATTATGGAAGGAAGTTAGATGGTCAAATTTGCAATCTAGAAAGATCATCTGTCAGCAGGCCAGAGAAAGGATGTGGAATAGGTCAATAATGGCTGCTGGGAGGCCAGTGGTGAGAGGATCATAGCTGTCCAGGTGAGAGGTGGTGGGGTCTTCAACAGATGCAGTGTCCAGAGATAGAAGGAAGTGGATAGATTTATGGTGGCATTGACTATGGAGTTAAGCACAGAGGTCACAAGTACCCATGTATCGTCACCCTCAGAAATACTGGCAAAGCCTAGCCCAGTGCCAGTAAAACTCGCATAGAAGCACTGCACCTCTTCAATACACTCTTTCCAGCCAAACAGAATCCAAGAATTCAAGGAGCCTCATGGGCATTCATGATCGACTCCCCAACAAGGAGTATTTTCAGTGGAAGTTGGAAACACAGGAATATAGTGCCATTAGATGAGCCTGTCATCAATACAAAACCCTGCACTCTCAGATGCTACCCGCGATGCATTCGCTCCAGGTACATGACTCCCAGTGAGCCTATAAACTAAAGAGAGGGAGCTTTTCTTTTTAAAAAACGAACTGTTTTGTGGGGCACTTGGGCGGCTTAGTCAGTTAAGTGTCTGACTCTTGATTTCAGCTCAGGTCGTGATCTCAGGGTAGTGAGATCAAGCCCCACATCAGGCTCTGTGCTGGACGTGGAGCCTGCTTAAGATTCCCTCTCTTGCTCTCCCTCTGCCTCTCCCCACCCCCTCTCTCTCTAAAAAACAATTTTTTAAATGTTAAGAAGATACTGTTTTCGGTTGCATCCAGATCACTCTCTACAGCCTGGCAGGGTTACGGGTACTGAGGTGATGTCAGACTCGCAATATTTACCTTTTCTCAAGCCTAGCGTGGGCCACTTGAATGGCTATTGCTCTGGGAAAGCCCTCCTGGGATGACTTGTCTGTCAGATCCTCTGGGTGGAGTATTAGAATCCTTTTAAGGTTTCTCCTTCAAATAATTTGGACACATCACCTCTTGATGAGTTTGGAGTTTAAGAAAAACCTCCGAGGTTTCCCTGAGAGGGACAGTGGGCCCCCCAGGAGCAGGATGGATTTGTGTTGGAGGCGTGAGGTGTACGTGGAATGGTGTTTTTCGATGAGTCTAATATGGGGCAGCAGTTTAACTTCTCACTCAGGCATGGAAGTAAAGCAGAGAAGTGGATTTTAGCTTTTAGCCTGGCCCGATCAATAGATAACCTCAACACCTTGGAGAAGGGTTTTCCCTCACATTACATACAGAGAGCGTCTTTGGACCAGGAAGTACATACAGCTCAGGTTAATATTAAAGAAAGAAAATATCGATGACCTCCACCAGTCCAACCCCCCCCCCACACACACACACAAATGCAATACAAACTACATGACAAACACCAACTGAAGGCACAGGCTGTCCAAATATGTGCTCCCACTTCCAATTTTCCACGTAGGTTGGCTAAAGCCAGGTCCTGGAATGTTAATTGGGACCCGATCGCAACTAATAGACCAGAAATTATGAAATGCCTCATGTTACCAGTCATTTAAACCAGATAGTTAAGAGTCCAGTTATGGTTAGGTTCAAACTGAGGCTTAAATCTAATATATTTATTGCAAGTAACACTGAACACTCAAGGACTCTTATTTTAAATCTAAATGACACCATGGATCGTATCAATTTCCTGCATCTTTGAACCATGCGGCGGCTGAATCTGTCATCTTTCTTTCTCATTTGGGAGTATTCAAAGTGACATCTCCTACTATGTCACTCTACCTGGGAGAAAATGGGGAGTTGGTTGCCATGCACTGTTTTACATTAGAAGAATTTAGTCTGAGACTCTAATGCAAAGCCGGTAACCCTGGGTTATAACCAGGGTGGTATATCAGTGTCATAATCATTCCTATTTTTTTTTTTTTTTTTTTTTTTTAGTTTTGGCCTGTTTGCTTCATAAAAAACATTTTTTACTTTCCTTGGCCTATCATTATGCCACTTCTTTTTTTCTAGAAATATCTACTGGGAATGTGCTCTATACATGGAAATACAAACATGAACCAGAACTAAGAAGGGCCCATGTCCCCTGATGTCAAGATTTCTGTAAAGAAAAATACACAAAGGTAGCCACGCCTCACTCTGGCTTTCTAGTAACCCCAGAAAAAAATTCCAGAAATGTGTTTTAATTCTTTAGCCTGAGTGACAAAAAGGTTAAAATGTTTCCCAAAGTCCACTTAAGAATAATTTCAACCTTGGGAAAATGGTTTTTGTTAGCCCCAAAGCCTATTAAGATTAATGGCAAGAGGGGCTCGTTATTCTGCGAGAAAAATCTACTCACAAATCTAAGAGAGGAGTTTTATTCTGTCCATTTCAAAGAGAGGGGACCTGGAGTGCCTGACAAACACCCACTAGGACCGGGGTACGTTTCAGACACGTGGCAGGGATCCAGGGCTGGGAGACTCACTTAGGGTGGTATTGTGCAGCCCAAGAAAGGGATCTTTTAAGGGATTTTTTTTTACGTAGATAGGTCACTCTGCTCTCAGTCATGAAACCCACCACCTTGGCCACACCGCCAGGCTTTATGTAGCCCAGAATGGTATTCAGAAGCTAGAGCCGTATTCAGGATATAAACAGTTCTCGTGCCTGTTTGACCTTGTCACTCCTCAGCAGCAGGGGCTACTGTTTCCTATTGAAGTACTCGGTCACTATAGTCACCCCGCCACCTCTCCACGTCTGCTGCCCCTGCTTCTGCTACTGCTGACCAACTGACTCCTCCGCAGATGCCTTGAACTGAAACTTACTGAACACAGAGGAGCCCTGCAATTTGCCCACTCACCGCGCAGTACCAGGTAGCTCTGTGGGATGGTGCCCTCAGGCTGGTTGCTTCACAGCCTGCTGAACAATCATGGTTGGCTGAGTTTGGGCAAAGTCGTCATCCCTGGCCATCTTGACAGGGCAGAGTACAGAAGTCTGTTGCTAAGAGACGGGAATTCCCAGACTCAGAGATGGCTAGACAAGAACTCTGGCTTTGATTACCAGCTTATGGAATTGATGGGAAGGAAATAGACAGGAAGCCTAAGGTTTTAAGCAATGCAGTTCAACCCAAGAAACCCAAGCTTGGCTGACAATAGCCTGTAATTACTCAGCTCCCAAGGCAATTCCAAGGCCCCCAAATTTGCACCAAAAAGTAATGGGCTCCAAAGAAGTACAGATCCCAGAAAGGGCATATGCACCAATATCCATCTTAGATGAGCCAAGAAGGACAGTGGACAAGGGGGATCATTCCAGAAAGCCTAGCCAGCGTTTGCCAGATTGGCTGACCAAGCGACTCACCGCGGGGCCGAGGCAGCACTGTCCCTGTCAAGCAGGTTGTGATATAAGCAATGAGCCAGCAACCACTAGGTATTGTCTTCTCATTGTCTACCTCTTCCAATAAAAGTTTTTCTTGCGGTTTTTATATTTTATATTTACTCCGCCACCATTTCATATTTAACCTGTTGTATTAGAAAGGAGTTCAGGCTTAGTTGTTGCAACAAAACCTAAAAATTCAGTGGCTCAAAGAAGACAGAAGTTCATTTCCCTCTCACACAGCAGGCTAGAGCAGCATTGTCCAATAGAAACATAATGCAGGTCACATTTGTAATTTAAAATTCTCTAGCAGCCACATTGGAAAAAGAAACAGGTGAAGTTAATTTTAAAAATATATTTCGTTTAACCTAATTTCATTTAACCTCACCTGTCCAAATTTCAACATGTGGTCAATAGAAAACATTATTGAGATAGTTTACATTCTTTTTCTTTTGTACTTATTTATAGCCCATCTCAATTCAAACTAGCTATATTTCAAGTGTTCAATAGCCACATGCGGCTAGTGGCTACCGTGTTGGACAGTGCAGGGGTAGACGTAGGAGGGCATCCAGAGCAAGTAGACAGATCTGCTCTACAAAGTTAGCCAGGGACCCCACAGTTCTTCTATTTCATTATTCCACCATTCCTAGGGTGGAGTTTCTCCACTTCAGCACTATTGCGTTTGAGACCACATAAATCTTTGCTGTGGGGGGCCGTCACATGCACTGTGTTTGTACACACAGCCACTGTGTTCCTGTCCCCTACCCACTGGGTGCTGGTAGTACCACCTCTCCTCCACCCATTTTGTGACAATCAAAAATACTACCAAATGCTGGGGACTACGGGGACAAATCACCCTGGCAGTGGTTCTCAAACTTAAGTGTGTATCAGAATGACCTGGAGAGCTTGTTAAAACAGAGTTCTTGAGCCCTGCCTTAGCCCTCCCTGGCACTTTCATACAGATGGTTTTTTTAATTTTATCTAACTTTTCAAGTTTTTCTTGGTAGCAATTTCGTTCTGCTACAAGCTCTTTCATTATAGCAGACTAAGACGCAAGTTTCTGTTACCTTTCCTTAATGGAAGGCAAAATTCTTGCTCTGCTGTAAGTGTGAATGAATTTGGCAACATTAGAAGGTGATTTTAGGAGCGGTGTCTTATCTCCACCCATATTCACTGTTTCCTCATCTCACAAATAATTCCAGATTATTAAAAATCACTTTCTTCCTTCCCCAACTAAATTAGCAACCTCAAATTATCTTTATAAAACTATTAAGTTTTTAAAAACTAGGAATTTCTGGACCTCGGTGCCATAGTTTCTGAATCCGTAGGCCTGAGTGGGACCCCAAAATGTGCATTTCTAATGATCTCCCAGGTGATGCTGATGCTCTTTGAGAACACTATGTGGTGGTGCTCCTCTGCATGACTGGCTCACCACCACATGGCATTCTTGCTATCAGGAAGGGACACTGAGAGGAAATAGAGGACAAATAATGTATTTGATGTATGCAGTGGGGAAGTTGCACATGTGACTTTTGGTCACAGTCCACTGTTGAGAATTTGGACTCATGGCCACAGAGAGGTGCAAAGAAAGCTGGGAAAGATAGCATCTAGCTGGGGAGCCGTGAGCCCTGTCAAAACTCAGGAGTAAAGGGAGTACTGGGAGATTGGATGGTAGGGACTATTTGCAGGCTCTTCCACAAGAGTGGACAATGTTATTTAGCCATAAATTACCAGACTGTGAAGAGTTGCATCCAAAAACTGACCTAGAAGAAAATACATCAGCAAATCCCAGATCTGGAGCTCAAGATGAGACTTGGGGTCTTTCCTTTTGTGGAAGAGATGGGTGTGGTTCACGTAGGCAGGAACTTTTGAAGGTGTAGGTATGGAAAGAAAGGGGGAAACCAAAGGAGTGGATTTGCCAATGGATTGTCTCCTCCATATCCATTACTCTCTCCCATTCTTAAGAAGAAAAGAAATTCCCCAACTTTGTGGTTTGAGAAGCTTTAACTCCATCCCCAGCTTCAGAAGTTAGCCTTGACTGATCTAAGCCAATCAAGGAATCAGATTTCCCCAGTCACGGTGACAGATACGTTCAGTGATGGGCCCATGACCTAACCAGAGGGAGTTCATTACTATTGTTTGACATTTGGGGCAGGAGAAGCTATCTTTCCCCCTGGATGTGAAGAAGGAAATGATAGCCCTGGGGCAGCAGGCAGCCAAGTGACACAAGAAAAGTCAACCTAAGGATGAAGCCAAATGTGATGGAAAGTCATGGGAAAATAGCCCTGCAATCCTGATGACATTCTGAATTCCTGGATCAAACCATGCCTGATGTCCCACATCTGGAATTTTCACATAAATGAGCCAATATATTTATTATACTGTTTAAATCATTTGGTGTAAGTTCTCTGTCAACTGTAACCAAAAGCACTTCCAATAAGGTTTAACCTGAATGTGTTTCTTCCTTGGCACCTAAAAGCACCGAATAAAGGCAAGGGCAAGTTTATCTCCTAAGCATCTACTATAAGCTCCTCACTATGTGAGTCCTTGGCATGCATTAGCTCACGTAAGTCTCACAGTAACCCTGGAGGTAACTACAAATCAGGAAATTGAGACTCAAAAAGATTAGCTAACCTTCCCAATGTCACTCTGAGAATAAGTGGCTAAACTGAGCACTGAGCTCAGCCGACTCCAAGTCCAATGCTCTTTCCACAACCTTGGCTTCATATATTATTTTTTGAACCATGTATATAAATAACAAAGGTTTATATGTTTACTCAAACTCCACGTGGAAAACCATTCTGACTTTTGAAAATCTGATTCAATGATCAAAAACACATGTCGAATATTAGTTAGAAGGTGGTGTAGACTGTAGTAGAGTTTTATAGGCATCTTGGGCAGGTCCGTCAGAGTAATTGGGATGTGGAATGTGGAAGTCATTTTTATGGGAAAGTTGGGACATGGCCTCCTGTAGGCAGCCTCAGGCAAAAGTGCGAGTATATCAAGAAAAAATCACATTGAGCCTGGTGATAAGGTTCATGAGAATGTTAATTAAAAGAAATCTCATATTTCAAGGCTGTATTGGTGATACACTTTCAAGCAACGACATGTGACTAGTACACAACAGAAATATAAGGTTTTACCCCAAGATGTCAGTATTCTTTTGAAAATGGTATGTATAGTTTATAAGCCATCTGTGGAATTCCTCTCTTGCTCACCTACCTTCTCACAGTGCCTGCTTATGCTTCTCTTCAGATTCTCCAGCTCGGCCACAAAAGAGAAGAAAGATGCCTGTCTTAACATTTTGTTTGAGGATAATAAGGTTTGGCTAACCATGCTATTTTAGTCAACTCTAAAGCTCTTATTTGTATGTTATTCAAAATGATTATTCTCTCATGGGGATTAGAAATAAGAATTGTTCATTTTAATATCTACAGTAAATGAGACTGAGTTTGTGCCTGAAAATTATCCATTGGAGTGAATACCTGATCGATCATCTAAAAAGAAGAAACAAAGCACATGCTCTTACCCTTACTCCATACTTTCCCATGCTTACGTTCCATTCTCCCTCAGAAGGTTTTTTGCTAAAAATGTCCTCAAAGCTTCCAAATTCAGCTTAAGGAACTACAGCTTCCCCAATGTTAGTCCAACGATAAAAGGGGTTTAGAACTTGGCTTGGTCGAGAAGCCTATTTAGAAGAGACTGCTTTTACCACCTAAACAGGCACACAATTATGTCTATAAACAAATGCTAAAATGTTAATGAAAGAGGCTTGATAGGACCCCTTCACATCAGGTGCTGAGCTATAAAGCAGATTTAATGCCCTTACCATCTCATTTGTGTTCTTAATTTGTCTCTTATGAAGTAAGATGAATTGCATCCAGGCTTCCACACACCCTCTGCTAGTTCCCTCCACTGTAGAATGATGTTATTTCCCCACTCCTGGCCTGTGGCTGTGCTCATATAAAATTTGGAAGCTCACTAGATGCAGGACCTCTTCATGAGTACTCAGCTAAAGCACATTTTCCACCTCCCTTGCATCGAGGGGACACCACATGCCACGGCATGAGTAGAAGTGAGGTGCAACTACTGGATACAGGCAACTAAGGTCAGGGTATCCCTGACACACTCTTTCTTCTTCTGGTGGCTAGACAGATGCAGAGGACTCTGAGGCCTGAAGGGACAGAGGAGCCCCTAGAAAGAAAGGGCCTGGGTTTCTGAATGACAGTGTGTGGCAGAACATCCTACTCTTCCAACTCCAGCTGATTCCCACATCGGCCTGGGAAACAAGTAAGAACTGAATCTTTGTTAGATTAAGGCACTGAAATTTGGGGCTGCTTGTTTTAGCATTACCTACATTTGACGAATTCATCGCTCTATTAAGAGAACAGGTGAATACTTGGAAGGCCAAAACAATATGGGGCATCGACTGACCAAGCAATTCCTCAGCATGAGGAGCCCAAGCCATGCCACCTTGCCTTTGAGTTCATCCTGTCTTGCCTCAGCTTTGCCTCCCCATCCCAACTACAAGCACCTGGCAAACAAAGACCTTGTCTACCTTCTACTCTAGAGTGCCTACTGTAACTGATGCCATCGTCAGTAGTTAATCATGGTGGTTACTGATAAAATGTCTGGAGAACCTGCTTAAATTTGGTTAGAAAAGAGCTGAGATGGAGGAAGGAAAATAACATTTGTATAGACTCCCGTATGGCTGGTGCCTTATAAGTTGAAGCTCAGAAGTCCCTGGATATGGTCACCTAAGTAGGACCACCGTAAGCCTCCCAATCCAAATCCCATTTCCCCAATCTGGAGAAATCCAGAGCCTTCTCTGCAAAATTTCCTGCAATTTCCAGGGAGGCTAGCATTCTCCTAGTCATCCAAAGCTCTGAATTCCTGCCCCTGCTGCTTTCTGGTTGATGGGTTATCTTTCTATCTCAGACATCTTGCATGTGGTCCACCTCACGTTAGCATACACATGAAGTTCAACCCCACCCTCAGTTTCTATCAAAAAAACAAAAACCACACTCTTTTTTGTAAAGATTTTATTTATTTGACAGAGAGAGAGAGAGAGCACAAGCACAGAAAGGGGGAGGGGGAGAGGGAGAAGCAGACTCCCCACTGAGCAGGGAGCCCAAAGCGGGGCTTATCCCAGGACCCTGAGAACATGACCTCAGTCAAACCGGCTGAGCCACTCAGGTGCACCCCAGAATCATACTCTTAAAAGGTATCAGTGTGAGTAATAGACTTAATCAAAGATTTAGCCACAGGTGAGATGGTTTCATCCTCTCAATTTACTACCTAATTTGAACATTACCATTCCAGTTCTTCAGGGCTCTTTGGCCCTAATCATCAGGCATTTTTCGGTGCTCCACAACCCCAGCCTCAGATCATCTCAATAACCTCCTGCATTCATTCTGATTTCATCCCTCCTCCTCATCTCTTTCCTTCCAAGCCACCCAGTCTAACCCCCAGTACAGATCCTTTTTAGTCCTTTATGAAAAGGGTCCAGCTTATCTCAAATACTACTACCTAAGGCTCCAGGAATACTTCTGCATATATTAATCTAGACTCTGCTAACCCAAAGAGATTTCCCTTTAGTGAAAGACAGCTTTCCTAGAAGGTCACTATGGCTTAAATTTTTTTCTTCCTCCATTACATATATAAATGCATATAACAAAAACGTTAACCTTCACACTGCTAAATCCAATGGTCAATTCTCAGATCTCATCCTGTTTGACTTTTCAATAGCATTTAACACTAATAGGCTACTCCCTCCGCCTTGAACATTTTCCTCATTTTTGGCTTCCAGGATACCACACTCACTTGGTTTTCCCCCTACATCCCAAGCTTATCAGACTCCTTTGCTGGCATTCCCTACAATCTCAACCTCTAAATGTGAGTACTTGGATCTAATGTCTCTGTTTTTAAATCTACATTTATCAACATTAGACTGGATGTTGTTCTCATCCAGTCTCGTGGCTTTAAATAGCATCTTTCTACAGGCAATTCCCAAACTTATATCTCCATTCCAGACCTCTTTTGCAAACTCCAGACTTACATATCCAACTGCCATTGGATATCTCGACTTGGCATCTTAAATTTATAATGTCCAAAAACAAAATCCTGATTCCCACTCCAGGTACCAAACTGACTTCTCCCAAAATCTTCCACATCTAGGTAAACAGCAACTCCATTCTTCCTGTTGTCCACAATTCACCTTTGAGTCCTCTCTTTCCTTACTACCCAACATCCAGGCCATTAGCAAATCAGCTCTACCTTAAAAATACATACAGAACCCAACTACTTCTCACCACTTCCACTGCTACGTCTCTGATTCAAGCCACTAGTGTCTCTCATCTAACCGGTCTCCCTGGTCCTCCCCCTGCATCCCTACAATCTATTCTGAACATAACATCCAGAGTAACCATGTTAAAATGCATGTCACTCCTTTATCCAAAACCTTCTCCACCTCATTCAGAATACAGGTCCTCATAGTGACACATAAAACCCTACGTGATCTGGCCCATCACATTTCAGACCTCAATGATTACTACTCCCATCACCCTCTGCCCCAGTGGCAAGAACAGTGCCCAGCACACAGGAGGTACTCTGTAAATATCTGAATGAGCATCAACAACAGCCCTATAAGAGATGATTGTCCCATTCTGTAGATGAGGAAAATGAAGGTCAGAGAGGTTTCAAATTTGTCCAGTTAGTAAGCAAAGGCGGCATTCAAACTCAGTTTCAGTGCAACTCTAAGTGCCATATAATTTCATAACACAATATTGTTTTCCAGAGGGATCCAGGGCTTTGTAGCCACAAGAGATGGCTGACACACTTCTGAGAACTATGGAACCAACTGACATTTATTGAGCGATTGCAAGTGTCCAGTAATTTGCATATATTATGCCATTCACTCATTTAGTCAACAAATATTGAGAATCTCCTATGTGACAGGCAGTGTGCCAGCCACTAAGAATTCAAAGATAACAAAAACAGACAAGGTCTCAACCTTCCCAGACAGGTACTGAAAACAACACAAATCAATGAGAAAATTTTACCTATAATAAGTGCAATTAGGGAGAAGTATACAGAGGTTATCTTGGTCTAGAAATTAGAAAAGGCTTCTCTGAAGTTAGGGACATCTGAACTGAGTTCTAAAAGGTGAGTAGGAAGTAAGTGGGCAAAGGAGGGGGAAGAGGGAACATTCTAGACAGAGGGAGTAGCACATGCAAAGGCTGTATGGTAAGAAAGTACATGGCAAGGAGGGGCAGAAAGAAGGCTAGTGTGGCTGGAGCCAAGAGCATAGGAAATCCATGCTACAAGAGGAGGCTGGGGAGAGAAGTAGACACTGGACCTCACAAGGCTTTTTAGCCTAGTTAAGATGAAGAGTTCTTAACCCAAAGCAACGGAGAGCCAATGAAGAGTTTTAATCTCAGTCAAGACTTAATCAATTTTTCTTGATCATCAATTGTTTGCCAAACATAAATAATTCTTCCCTTGGGAATATATTACTAGACCCATTTCCTGGGAAAGGAAACTGAGTCTTTTAAAAGTTAAGACATGCCCAAGGTCACATGGCTGGCAAGTGGAAGAACCAGAATTTAAAACCAGACTAGCCCAACTTTAAAGCCCATGCCCTCTCATCCAGTGAAGGAGAAATGGACAGTAACACTGAAGACACCTAAGGCAAGATGAGGGCAAAATAATCCCAACCCCACTGGGATAACCTGCAAGAACCTCTATGCTCCATCCTTCTCCCCTCACCTGCCCTGAGGAAGGGGACCTATTCCTCAGCTCTGAGGCCCTTGCAGGGCTACTCTGCTAGGTCATCTGGGGGCCGTGCCAAAGATCAGGTGTCAATAGAAATTTCCAGTCATTGATAGGATTGAAGAGACTGATAAGTGGATCATCACAACATCTCAACAGGTCATCTAGTCTCTAGGAACAAGATAGCTCAAATCTACATTTCACTTGGCTTTTTTTTTTTTTTTTTAACAACAACAACTGGAGAAAATGGAAAGAGCAGTGGATTTGGAGCAGAAAGATGTGGTTTCAAGTCTTAGCTCTGCCATTTGAAAACCTGAGCTTCCATTTACGATAACTGAGGAAGTCATTAGATGATTGCTAGGAACATGAAAACAGGTAATGTGTGTGCAAGTGCCGTAAATAACACCTCAGACATGAGACCATGCTTATGGATAGATATCCAGCTTTCACAGTATTACAGGACATGTCTATCACTGTATTTGTTTTAGGAACATGATTATTTTCTTGGTTTCCCTTGCTGGCACCTCCTCCAGCAAGCTGACCCTTGAGTATTAGGATCTGCAGAGTTGCTATCTTGATCTCCTCTTCTTCTATTCTCTGCATGTGATCTGGCCTCGTGACTTAAGCACCAAAGATCTCAAAACTTCTCACAGCAGATCCAGAACCATTTCCCAACTAGATATCTCTCAAGGTATCCTGCAGGTGTCTCAAACCTGGTTCAAAATGGAATTTGCTATCTTTCCTCCATCCCTTCAACATCATGTATACCATCTTGATGAATAACACCATAGACCATTCGGTCTCTGTCTCTCTGCCTGTCTCTCTGTCTCTCTCATCCTTACTGTTTGAGTCATAATAATATAAGGAGCATTTATTGAGGACTTACTAGCTGGTGGGCAGTGGGTTAAGCATTTTATATGCATTTTATGATTTAAGCATTAAAACGGCTCTATGAGGTTATAATGCATTAGCAGTC
Source organism: Phoca vitulina (assembly GCF_004348235.1). NCBI lineage: Eukaryota > Metazoa > Chordata > Mammalia > Carnivora > Phocidae > Phoca > Phoca vitulina. The sequence continues at coordinate 42,420,105 of NW_022589728.1, forward strand.
TGATTTCATAGAGGGGGAAAATGAAGTTTAGAGTGATGTTAAATCACCGGCTCACAGGGCCTGGGGCTGTGTTACTTCAGAGGGTAGCTATTCACCACTATGTTGTAGATGCTTCCTGTTTCATCTCCCACATCCAACTGGTCACCAAAACTACCTAAATTGTGCCCCCAAAATAAATATTTCTCAATATTCCAGCTCTTCCTTTCTATTCCTCCTGCCAATTACTTAGTCTTGACCATCAGTACCTCTTACTGAGATTTATTAATTTTTTCTCCACAATTATTTGTAATACACTACATACTGTGAATTATTTTATTTTTATTTTTATTTATTTATTTGGCAGAGAGAGACACAGCGAGAGAGGGAACACAAGCAGGGGGAGTGGGAGAGGGAGAAGCAGGCTTTCCGCTGAGCAGGGAGCCCGATGCGGGGCTCAATCCCAGGACCCTGGGATCATGACCTGAGCTGAAAGCAGACGCTTAACGACTGAGCCACCCAGGCACCCCTACCATGGCATTATTTAAACCTTTCCAACCTCCACGCACTTGCATATTCTGTTCCCCCATATGAAATGCTCATCCACCAAGAAATAAGTCTGCTCATCCTTCAAGATGCAAATGTCACCTCCTCTTAAGGAAATTCATTCCTTTTACTTTTAGTACTTGATCACATTACAGTATGATAACGTGCAACCCTCTCCTCTGCACACCTTCCTGCCCTGCCCTCCCCCATGCCTCAGACAGGGCTGCTAAACACTCTAACGCCGGCCCTACCTTGTGCATCATTTCATCCTTTTTGGCAGTTGTAATGGGTTCACAAACCATATTTGCTGGGTGAGGCTGTAGGGTTTATACGATTTGTCCAGAGCCTCAGAGGAGGATGTTAGGATTAATAGTGTTCTGAAATTACAATTTGAGCAGTGGCTCAGTAGTTTTAAGTAAAGTAAGGAAAAGGTTAAAAGCTTGCATTGCTTTCCATGGACAAAATCAGAATTAAGTCTGGTATACATAATTTGAGAAAATAATTAGAGCCATACTTCAGGGGAGTTTTCTTTTAACATTCCCTACATAACTGCAGCATGCTCCCTGGTAGTCAGAACACATACAGGAGGGGGACTGCTCCACCTTCCTGGGGCTTCTGTTTCTTGGGAGAGTGGGACATCTCTATGGAATACATGCTCACAAATATTCCACAAACATTAAGCGATGTCATTTCATGGTTGGTTAGCTTTTCTGGCTTGTTCCCCCCCCCCCCTTTGTTGTTGTTTTTCGTTTTTTACTTTGTTTTAGTTTTTCAATAATAATAGCAGTACTTAGTATGAACCTACCTCTGTTCTAACCTTTCTAAAATCAATTTGTGGACATCTCCCTTGTGAACATCAGAAATAAAATTACTGGATCTGAAGACTGAACAGGCAGCAAACATCTTTTGAACATAGGTTCTTACATACTGATGCATTTATGATGTCAGCTAGAATTTTAAACGTGGGATTGCAGTATCGAGGATAAGAGGCCTTGCTTTTGGAAAGACACTACTGGGTCACCATACACATTCCCACCAACAAGATACAAGATTTGCCTTATCTTTGCCACCAATTGCTGTTGACAGACTTTTTTAAATTTTTGTTAATCTAATGAGTGAAAGAACGTAGTGAATGGTTTCCATTTGCATATCTATGACTCTAGAGAGTTGAGCTTCTTTTCATATGTGTTTGGACATTTTCAGTTCTTGGTGAATCTACTTGCCGTTTTTTAAAATTTTATTGGACTTTATTTTTCTTACCAATTTGAGAATGTTCTTTATACTTAGAGCTTATAATCTACACCCTCCCGCCCACCCCATGGAAATAATTAAATGTACATTAATAGGACAATGGTCAAATGAATTATGACACTGCCATGCTATGGAATATTATATTTAAAAAGAAGGGCTTGATCTGTTTGTATTGACCTGGAGGACTGTCTGATATTTATTATCAGTGAAGACATGAAAGTTGTAGGGAATTTATTTAGTATGATACCATTTTACAGAAATTAGCAAATAAACCCTACTATGTGCATTTATATATGTGTGTATGTATGCATATACATATCTATGTGTACGTGTACATATACATTATATTTATTACAAATTATTATATACAGATGCATTTATGCATTTATTATATATATTTATTTTATAGATACGTTTGTTAGAACACATGGAAAGTTGTGAAAGGGTACACACCAAACTAATATCTTCAGGAGAGAGGCAGAGGGAGTAGACACATTTTCCTTATAAGCCACTAAATTCCATGACTTGCTTTAATGAGCATGTATTTGTGATTTTTTTTAATCTAATAAAAACAGTGAATTTAAAAAGAACACTGACAATCTTTACCCAAACCCCTTTAAATAAAAGTATACAGTCTCAGATAGTTTTTTTAAGTGCTAGAAATTAGAAAATGTTTAGGTCATTTTACCTTATCTTACCTTCAAAATATAGTTCAATTCCCTTAAATTACAGTTTAGAGGACCCTGTAGTTTTCTTGTTCTGGGTTATCAATGACCACTAACCAAATTCCTCTCCTCCATACAAACCTGGGGGCATGTTTCTAACCTGAAAATCAGGAGATGAGTAGCCAAAGGAGGAGGAAAGGAGCAGTCTTCAATAGGTGTGTCCTGTCACTGCCAAGCTGGCCCCTCTCTTCCCCTAGCAGCCACCTCAGAGGGGGTAGAATGCTCTCCAGAACCATAGGAAAGTTTCCCAGGTGAAAATGTATCTCAATTGCCCAACTGCCCACTGATTATAAAAGTTCTACCAGGAGAACTTTTCATTCCTCCCCCTCTTAAAAACAGAAAATTCCTATAGGAGAGGCTGTTTACCAGGACTGATGAGTAATTTGCACCTCACTGAGAATGAGTTTATCTGTTCCTTTCTCTGGAGTGGAATAGGCTTTAATAAGAGGGAAAGGCGTGGGAGGCTGGGAAGCACCTACAAATGAGGGGGGTGGGGTGGCAGTTAAGGACAGACTGGAGGAAGAAAGTAGAAGCCAGGGGTGCAGAAATAAAAACTTCACCCAAATCCCTCCTTTGCCTGAGGTTAAACAACTCTCTTTGACCCTAGCCTATAATGGCCTCAGTGGAGAAGCAGGATGCCATAGAATAGAGGGACTCCAGGGACTCAAATATGCTGAGAGCTAATAGGCTTTGGTCCTGAGTGAATGAGTCACCAAAGACCATCCTGACTTTCGATGCACTTTTTTATCCACCCTTAGTTAACACTATCCTACATGCTTCATGGAGAGAACAAAGGTATTTAAAAATACATAAATATAATCCAGGTTCAGCCAAATTACTAAATATATCTCAGGAAGATGAGAATGAGAATTCTTACCTCTCAGAACTCCTCTGAGGAGGACTAAGTGAGATAACGCATGCCCAGCGCGATGCCTGGTCCTCAGTATAAGTTACCACCACTCTCGCTGACAGGGGGTGGGGGTGGGGGTGGGGTCCAGGCAGTCACAGGAAAGGTCAATGCTCAGGACAAGCACCCTCCTTCCCAATTAAGGCCAAAGTATTTTTGGATGCACAATCCATGTCAATTTGCGTAATCTCTTGCCTATTCTGTGCTTATTCTGGGGATAAATAGATGACTTCAACCGTCAGCACTGTCACTCCAATCCTCCCCGTGAGTGCCAAGAACATGTATCAAAGAAAGAACAAAAGAAAGAATTAAAGAAGGAGAGAGAGGAGAGGGGAAGGGAGGAAAAGAAGAATAAAACTAGTTCATCGAATACGCTACTACACAAGCTAATTCTCCTAGTAACTTGACTGGTATTTTCATAGTACATCCTACAGAGGAGCAAGGACCCTGGCAACTGGGAGTACTGAGGATCTCCAGGACATGACAGCAGGTTCTCTGTCCCGTCTTGTTGCCTTTTACCTTCAAGCAGCGGACTGGCATCAAACCAAGAAAATTCTATTTCTTTTCCATTCAGGTGGTCCCTTTGTTTTACCACATGGAGTATCACAAGACCTTTATGTTGTATAGAAGATATTATTCCACACCCAGCTGGGGTTATTTTTTAAGATCCTCCATCCAGGCATGAGTCAGACTCAGGATGAGTAACTCAGGCTTCTGGGCAAAAAATTACTCAAAGACTGAAAGAAGAAAGTACCACCACATTCTAAATAAATCTGGCAAAAATCAACTTTTAAAATCTCTTTTAGTCGAGGAGTGTAGGAGTGAAAAGAACAAAAGAATTTAAAAGTTTAAGCTAATTTTTTCTTTGTTTATATTGCCTCGTGTATTATCTAGATGTCATCCTCTCTTGTTCTCTCTTGCTCACTCAATCTTGCTCTCTTTCATGCATCAAAAGTCTCTCTCTCTCCTTTCCAATGGAAAAGCATCCTGAAACACACACACACGCACACACACACGCCCCTCATTCCCACATTGTCCTTCAGCTCCCACTGTATTCTCTTTTCCCTTTGCACAAAAGTTTTGGAAGAGTTGCTACTTATCCAGTCTTTTCTTCCACATTTCCCACCTATTCTCTTGTCCACTATGATTTCACCCATCATTTCCCAAAAACCCCTTTGGCAAAGTCACCAACGATCTCCTTGTAAACAAATCCAAAGAACACTTCTGTGTCTCAAGAGCTTTGGACATGTTGACCACTCTCTCCTCTTCTTTATCCTGGGTGTCACCCTCATCTTGTTTTCTGCTCAGTTCACAGACACTCTTTTCTGCTATCTTAGCTGGCTCCTCCTCTGACAGATCTTTCTTTCCTTCTCTTCCTTCCTTTCCCTTCCTTTCCTTTGGGTCTTTCATTCCTTCTTTCTTTAATCCATATTCTTGGAACTCATGGGAAAGACTGGAGTGACAGTGGTGATGGCTGGAGTCATCTATTTATCCCCAGGATGAAGTTAGGTTTCTATGGGCTCTTTGCTTCTCCATCTACACCCTCTTTAGAGGATTTCATTCATTCCATGCTTTAAAAACACCTCCGTTAATGATTCCCAAATTCATAGACCTGTTTTCATACGTACCACTGCCTTCTTGTTAATTGTATTTCATAGCCATTTCAAAGACATCACAGACGAAAAGGTGCTCTTGATCCTCTCCAACACCCATCCACTAATCCCCCAACCCAACCAAACCCTTGCAACCCATTGTTCTCCCTTTGAGTAAATGGCACCAACAGAAACTTGGGATTCATTCTTGATCCTGTCCTTACCTCCCACCTACCCCCCACACACGTAAAGAGTAATTTCCATCCATCAGCACATCCTGAAAGCTCCTCTTCCAAATTATAGCCCTCACTGCCCACCACTCTTCACCTTCACTGTCACCAGCTTGTACCTGGCACCATTCCCTCTTACCTTGGCTGTGAACTATTAAAATAACTTGAAAACTAGTCTCCCTGCTTCCACTCTTGCTCTTTCTCTATCCAGTCTCCAGAAAGGGCCAGAAAGATCTTTTTTAAAATGCAGGTCATGCCTACGTCTCACCTAAAGCCTTTGAATAACTTCCTATTGCTCTTTGGAAAAAAAAAAAAAAATGCAAACTCTTACTATGGTGACATGGCCTATGTGATCTGGCCCCTGCCTGACCCTCCAATGGTATCTCCAGCCCCCACACTCTCTCCCCTCACCATTATTCATTCACACTATCCTCCTAACAATCCCCAGAAAGTACTCACCTCTTTCACCTCCCTGCCTGCCTTCGTATCTGCTGTTGCCTGCCGTGCCTCTTCCCTGGACCTTCCTATGGCTGCTGAAAGATCCCGGTTTAGGGGTCACCTTCTTAGAAAGGCTATCTAAATTAGGCCCTGACCCTCTGCCATTCTCTATCACAGCACTTTATTACTTTTGCAGCACTTTTTACTGCACATATTACGATATTGTGATAACCAGCATCTAAGATGGCCCCAGTGATTCTAACCTCCTGCTATCCACATCCTCAGTAGTTCCACACCACCATATAGCAAGGTTGATCTGAAGTGATGATGTGTCACTTCTCTGAGACTAGGTTATAAAAGATACCACAGCTTCCATCCTGGTCTCTCTTTCTCTCCTTTCTTGGATAACTTGCTCTGGAGGAAACCAGGTGCCATGTAGTGAGCAGTCCTATGGAGAGTCCCATGTGCTAAAGCATCAAAGCCTGCTGCCAACAGTCACACGGATGAGCTTGGGAGTTGGTCCTCCAGACCAGTCAAGGCTTGAGATGACCAAAGCCAGAGCTTACACCTTGACCACAATCTCCTGAGAGGCCTGAGCCAGAATTGCCAGCTAAGCCACTTCTGGGTTCCTGACCCTCAGAAGTTGTCCTCCCCACTAGAAAGACTCACTCACTCACTCATTGTATCATCAGGACCTAGAACTTTGCCTAGCACAAAGTAGTCCCTCAATAGATATTTGCAGAACAAATAGTCTGTTAAAAATTTTACCATCAATAAAATATTAATGGATCACTTAATAGTTTTTAAATATTTGCATGGTAAGCTAGATACTCCTACCATTTCTTAATGAAAAACCCAAGACCTCAGACCATTTGTTCGCAGCCACCCTCCCACTATAGTAGAGAACTGGTGCTCCAATCCTGAGCTTCTCACTTCAGCCCTGGTATTCATTTGCCTACACACCTTGGCCTCTTATCAGTCACCCACAGAGCATGAGCTCTGTCATTCTGATGTTCACGCTTCGGCACAGAGCGTCCAGCGTGCTGGCGTCCTGAGGCAGCCATTTCCTGCCCATCCAACCTATGGCTTGATTCATCAGACCGACTTGACCCAGTCATCAAGACTGTGCAGAAAAATGCTTAAATTAGGAACACAGAACTGTTCATTCCTCCCGGAAAGGGTGAGGAAAATGTATTACATGGCTTTTCTTTCCCCTTCCAAAACCATAAACGGAAGCAAAAACATGCTTTAAAGTCCCCAGGACTCAATTTTAAATATATGACCAAGTTTCAAACTCTCTGAGGACTTCTAAAAGTGGATATTTTCATCAATCCCTTGATAAATATTATTTGAAATATAGCAAGCTCTTGAGTATCTGCGGTGATTTATTACTAGAGATTACTTGAGGGTCCTCCTCGCTCCTGCTTAAGTCACAGATTGGTGCAGAAAAAGCATGTGTTTGGCTGAACCCAAGACTAAGTCATCCAGAAGAGGATTCAAAACTTAATTAGAATGTGTTTCTTTGTGCCATTCATAAGTCAAATACAAACCCTATGTCAAGAGATGAAAAAAATCTCAAATATATATATTAATTTGCCATGAAAAGTAAGCTTTAAAACATTTTTTTGATACGGAATTTTCCTGATAATTCCCATTATCATTTCTCATGTACCTGTAAGAAAAAACTGGCCCTAGGGGCGCCTGGGTGGCTCAGTCGTTAAGCGTCTGCCTTCGGCTCAGGTCATGGTCCCAGGGTCCTGGGATCGAGCCCCGCATCGGGCTCCCTGCTCGGCGGGAAGCCTGCTTCTTCCTCTCCCACTCCCCCTGCTTGTGTTCCCTCTCTCACTGTGTCTCTCTCTGCCAAATAAATAAATAAAATCTTTAAAAAAAAAAAAAAAAAAAAAAAAAAAAAAAAAAAAAAAAAAAAAAAGAAAAAACTGGCCCTGAGATAAAATTATTTTAATCAATTTAGAATCCCAAATTTGCTTCAAGAGCACTCTTAATATGTTACCTCTGATTTATCGTATGTCAAATGGGGGTAATAATATCCCTACCTTATAAGGTTTTGATTGTGAGGATTAAGTAAGTGGTTAGAAGAATAGGTTCACACAGTACTTGCTATGTAACCGTCCGCTATTAATATCATTCTAGTTGTTGTTACTATTTGTTGTTGTCATAATAATAATAATACCATATATCTCTGAAAAGTTTAACATTTACTTTCTGCATGCAAGATTGACTCAGGACATATAAACACATACAACATCTCCCAACTGTTTTCTCCTTCAAGGCTATTTAAAGTAAATCATTTCTATATCTTCAACCATTCACATCCTAAACAAAAACATCATTGAAAAAGGATCTTGGGAAAAACAAAAAAAAAAACAAAAAACAAAAAGGATCTTGAAGAGAGTCTTGCATACTGTTCCAGGTTGCACATTGCCTTCCTATGTATTTCAATCAAGTAATGTCTCCAATCTTCTTTCATCAGAAAACTTCATGATCCCTGGCCTTGGGGAGTTGGATGGTGATTACGGGACTGAAGAACTATCCAATGATTTAGGTCTTTGTTTGAGAGACGCTGGGCAGAAGACTTAGTATCATTCTTATTCTGTGCCTTCAGGGTAAAAAGGGGTAGGGGAGATAAGCATTCTTTGGCCAGATGTCTCCAATCAGGATTAGCTTTCCTGAGTCATTTCTAAGATAAAATCTAGATTGCCTTATCTCACACACCTTGAGATAAGAGGGAATATTTATAGAACAATAGATGTTTTGGAGCTAGTTCCATGATGTATTCATTTACGTGACAGATTTTTTTCCTCACCACCAGAATCTTTATCTCCATCATCCCCATTTAGGAAAATAACACATTCAATTGTTCCAGATAGATAGATAGATGGAATCTCATTAAAGAAGCATTAATGATATATAATGGAGTAAATCCATCTCAGCCATTTTAATAGAAATCAAATAATATCCTTTACTCAATAAAAGGAAAATTTGAGTTTGTCATATTGACATATTTGTCAAATTGACATATGACATGACATCTATATACCACCAAACAAAAATGATTTAACATAAACTATAATTAAGACAAATCAAAAAGAGAAGCAAAAAGCTCTTTTTTGTATCTTACCAAAACAGGATTTTACTCCAGAGTCTGCATCTTTAAACTCTATGGTACACTGTGTGCCATTCTGGTAGACTCCAACTAGGACCTCTTAATAAATGACAAAATTCTCTAGCTCTAGCTCCCGCCTCTTTCTTGAGTCCCATGTCCATATTCCTAGCTGCCTACAAGGCATTTGTGCTTGAATATCTGACAGAATACCTCAAGTTTAACACATAATCAATCATTCTTGCCTCAAAGTTTCCATAACTCTTTGGATAGACCACCATTATGGCCCTTATCATACTACAATTTAATGATCTACCAATGTTTCAGTCTCAGTTTCTAGAATGTGAGTTCCCAGAATGCAGAGACCTTTTGAAAAATCTATACGTTCCTAGTTTTAGTACATGACAGGTATTTGATAAATGTGTTTTGAACAAATATCTGACTTAGTAACTACAGTTATGACTCAGGTTAATAAGAACGTACCACTAACAAGCAGACAGAGTAGGGACAGGCTGGCTGACTGGGTGGGGGTAGGGGAGGAAGAAAAGTGGGTACAAAAGGTCAGGGCATAAAGCAGTCATCATTACAGGTCTCTAAACTACCTTTACCACACATCTGATACTTGGGAGTTGAAATCATATGAAGCTCTAAATTGTCATCACTGCCTTTGTCACTTGTATGTCAGTTCTCTTGGCAATGGGTTTTGCCAGAATGTGGGAGAATTTCATGTTCAAAGCTTTGGAGAAACCTGATACTTCTTCCTTTTCAAATGGGTCAAATGTCAAGCAGTGAGCAGAGTGGCTCAGATTTTAAAACTGCACCAAGATATTTTGGCCCCTTGGAGTCTTGCTCAAGCCAAAACTGTCCTAGCATGATGAGGCAACCAAAGATGTCATCTCCCAAAGCTATAAAATTTGACTCTCCCATGATTCCAAGACATTTCTGCAGAAGTGCACAAGAAAAGCATTCACCTGGGTCCAAAAAAAGCCCTATTCTAATACAACAGAATCTCCAATATTTGAAGGGCATATAGGTTCAGGAACATAAGGTTGTAAAAACTGCTCTAAATAGAATGACCATATAACTTATTTTCCAAACGAGACACTTTTGAAATGGGACACTAATAATAATTACACTGAGACAACAGCATAAACTGGGACTGTCCCAAGCACACCAGAACTCGAGGTTACCCAGGCTGGACGGAAAGGATTAAGGGAGGACTCGGGAGTGTTTCTACAACTCTGTTCTCATGCAGTCCCATGCTGATGAGTAACACAGAAAGTTCTAAGCTGGACCCTGCTGTCTCTGAGTTTGTGCTAAATACAGACACTTTAGATAATTTTCATACCTAATTTGATTACTTCATCCACCAACAGTTTGGAATATTTGGAGACAGAGGTATGTTGGATTTTGACCAGTCTACATAAATCCTCTCTATTTAATTATTCATTCAGTCTTTCAGCGAACTTTGGTTGAGCACCATGATTTGGGAACTTTTCGGCCCTCTAAGCAAGGCAGCCACAAAATTGAATGACACAGACCTCCCTTCAAAGTCTGTGTGCTAATAAGTGAGATTCATGAAATAAACTAATTACAATGCAATATATTCAAATGCCAGGAGCACGTATTTCCCAAGAGGGCATATAGGACTAGTTAAAATTCTTGAGGGAGGTTGCTGCATCTCTCATTACACCATCTCATTTTGTGATGTGAAACCCAGGTAAATTGTCATTCTTCCCTGCCCCACTTTTCTTACTGAGGTCTATTTGTATCTTAGTTCACAACATGTTCTTAAGGTTTATAAAATTGCATGTATTTAAATATCTTCCATAATTCAGGTTAACTAAAAAAAAAAAACTCTCCTCTTTCCTCCCTTTCTTCTAGCTTTAAATTACATGGTTCTCTGATTCCCCCTTGCCTTTTATTCCACATGAGTCAAGGTTTGCTTTGCAAGAGTACTTATTAAGAAAGTATGGCCGTTTGAGCCACATTGCAAAATACACCACACAGGTTTGAGTGGAAAGCCTGATGAATGAACAATCTGAAATTCCCCTTCACTTCAGTACTGCTAAAGTGCCTCAGCTTACAAGGCGACATTTTTATGAGCTTCTCTTTTTAAGAATTTAGAATTCTATTCTGTAGACCCGATCAATTCCCTTCTGAGAGTTGCTACATGTGCTTCCATTTTCCCTAATGATTTTAGAAGTAATTAACACCTCAGGTTTTTGTATTTACCCAGTCATCTAAGGATTGCAAGACATGGACCTGGCTTCATTCCCTTTGAAATCAAGAAAGCTTTCCAAATGGGGATGTTTATTTGAGAAAAGTGAACAGTGAAATTAATTCATGCATTCCTGTATCTGATGTCTTATATTATTTCCCCCATGTTACATTATGGTAGAGTAAAATTTGGTGGGCATCTGTGACACTGTCTGGGCAGCAGTCCCCTCTTGGTTTTCCTGAGATCTAATCCCTTGCTCCCTTTGCCCAAAACCCTAGCCCCCATGGCTACTCTGGATGTCACATAGTCTTACCTAATCCTACTCTAGTCATAATCAATGCCCAGAGTGGGCATCTAGTGAAACTAAGCCAATCAAAGCACTCTGCTAATTTACTCAAAATGGAATTCAAGACAAAATAACAATGGCAAAAAATATTATTTTGCCTTTTAATAAAAGTAACACTCCACAAAGAAAATGTAGAGATCAAGAATAGTAGGTCTTTATCATGTCAATGGCCACATACTTAACAGCAAAGTTTTGATACCTAAAGAATGGAAATGATGGGAAATGCAAATCACAGTCCTGCAAGGAGATCCTAAAACTCTTGGCTCTGAAATCAATAAACCATTCAGAGGTTCTGAATACCAAACTATCATGCAGTTCCTAAGTGATAACCATAAAACTTTGCACATGACAAAGGAAGAAAATATATATTTTAAATACCCATGACATAATTGAAAAAGATTCATCATCAAGCCGTAAGGCTAAATCTCATTAAATGTTTTACAAAGAAAGCATGCAGGGTGCTGATTCTGAGTATAGTAAAATAAAAATAAACATAACAAAAGTAAAATAAAAATAAACATAACAAAAGGATACATAAAAAATAATATCTATCCATGTGATTTGGAAATTTTAAGACACTCTTCTGGATAATTATTGAGTAAAAAAACGAAATTAAAATGGAGACTACAGATTATGTAGAAATGTATGACAAAGAGAACAAGCTATCAAAATCTTTGTGATGCAGTTCAAATGCTTTCTATACACTTAAATATACTCATTTAAAAAACAAGAAAGAGAAAAAATAAAAATAAAGGCCTAAACATTCAACATGAGAGTATAGGCAAATTAAGCTGAAAGAAAAAATTAATAAAAAGAGAAAATAAATAAATAAAGCCAAAGCTTCTAAAAGGTTAATGTAATAAACAAGCTTTTGTAGGCAAAAAAATAGAAAAGACTCAAATATCATTAAAAAGAAAAAGACAGCAAGACAGCAATTATATATATAAATTTTAAAATGCAATTAGATGAAGGGGCACCTGGGTGGCTCAGTTGGTTAAGCGTCTGCCTTTGGCTCAGGTCATGATCCTGGGGTCCTGGGATCCAGCCCCAAGTCTTCAGTCTTCGAGTTTGAGTCTTTGGTCTCCCTGCTCAGCGGGGAGCCTGCTTCTCCCTCTCCCTCTGCAACTCCCCCTGCTTATGCTCTCTCTTTCTCACTCTCTCTCTCATAAATAAACAAAATCTTTTTAAAAATGCAATTAGATGGAAGATTTTATCAAAATTAATTCAAGAGTTAGAAAATTTGAATAGATCTCCATAGAAGGACTCTAAGCTTCATACTAGGTCCAGCTGGTTTTTATACACAAACTACAAAACATCTAATGAAAAGACTATTATATATATGGTTATAGAGCATAGAATAAAGATAGAAAGAAAGGTCCTCCTCAATTTATTTGATGAGACAACTATAATCTTGATATAAAAACTGAATAATTATAAACCAAACAGAAAACTATCAACTGTTCTCCCTTAAGAAAAAAAAAAGGCAAAAACATAAATCAAACAATATCAACTCAAAATCAGCAGAGTATAAAAAATATTCAAGACCAATGAGAGTTTAGTCCAGGATCACAATTACAGCTAAACATTCATTTAAATCTGAATTAATATTAGCAGAATTAAGGAGAAAAATCATACGTACATTGAGCCATTGGTATGCACCAAGGACTCTTCTAGGCCTTGTGGATGTGGTAATGTAGTAAATGAAACAGAAGAAAGCCCTGCCCTCGTGGAGCTTACATTTTAGTGGGGAAAGATAGACAACAAGCAAATAAATAAAATAGAGATTATGTCAGATGGCAACAAGAGCTGTCAAGAAAAACTAAGCAGAGAAGTAGGATAGGAAGGAATAGGGTGTTGTGAACGTTTTAACGAAGTAGTCAGAGAAGGGTTTATTGAAAAGCTGACGTTTAAGCAAAAGCCTCAAAGGGAGGCGTGAGGGACAATAAGAGTAAGAAACACGAGTCAAAGAGATGATAAGGAAGTCTGACCATACAGGACCTTAGAGGACGTGGTATGAACTTCAGCTTTTGCTCTGAATGAGCTGGGAAATCTTCAGAAGGATTTGAGCAGAGACATGATCTGAATTATAAACTTAAGGAATTTTTCTGGATGCTGTGTTAAGAACAAAAGCAAAACTAAGGAGACCAAATAGGAGGCTAAGGCAACAATCCAGGCAAGAGATGACAATGGCTTGAATCAATGCACAGATGCTAGAAGTGAAGGAGATAGTGAAAAGCTCCTTGCACGTATTTTGAAGGTAGAGCCAGCAGGATTTTTATATGGATTTGGGTGTAAGATTTGAGAGAAAGACTAGAGTCAAGAACAAAAGAAAAGCTTTTAGCCAGAATTAGAAATTTGGAGGTGCCATTTACTGAAATGGGGAAGACTTCAGAATGAGCAAGGAGATAAGCAAGCTACCCATATAATAATTAAACATTTAAAGCAGTTCCAAAAAGAAAAAAGAATATAATATTCCCAATTGTCATTACTTTGTTTAAGAACTTTGTTCTCAATCTCTTAGCCAATGCAATAAGATAAATATATAGAGAGAGGAAGTATAAATTTGGAAACTAAGAAATAACATTGGCATTATTTGAAGACAGTGTAACTGATTACCTAGAAACTCAAAGATAATAAAGACTAAAACTAAGACAATCCAGCAAGATAGACAGTATGAGATCAATGTGCAAAAATCTAGCTTTCTTATACCCCAAATTTAATTCAAAAAAGAGACTCTTTGCATCAGCAACAAAAACTATAAAATAGCTAGGAATGATCTAACAAAAAATAAACATAGCAGTAGAATTATAGACTAAAAATAGAATAGCTAGAGGGAAAGAGTAATATCATATGTCAATAATTTTCCAAATGGATCTATAAATTCATTGAAATCCACATCAAAATTCTAAGAGACTATTTTATAGAAGTTGGCAAGCCAATTCTAAACTTTACCTGGAAAAGAAAATATGCAAGAGGTGCCAATAAATTTCGAAAAAGAAGAAGAATGACAAAGGATCTGCCTTACCAGCTAGATAAAGAGTATTTTAAAACATGATATATTGGCTTGAGAATGGTCAAGTGGATAAAAGAAACAAATGAGAGTCCAGAAATATATCTAAATATACATGGGAATTTGACATCTGATATAAGTGACTTTTCAGATCAATCCACATTGATTGATTGGTTCAAAGTAAGAGTGTTTCAACAAATAGTGTTAGAATAATTGGATAGTCATATAGAAAAAACTCCCTACCTCATGGTGCACATGAAAACAAATTTCAGATAAAGAGATCTCTGTGTTGTTCAATATGTAGCTTGTACCCACATGTGGGTATTTAAATGTAAATTTTCATTAATTAGAATTAAATAAAAATAAAACTTTAGTTTTTCAGTTCCCCCTAGCCACATCTCAAGTGTTCAATAGCTACATGTTGCTAGTTACCACCATATTGGATGGGCAAATAGCGAGCATTTCTTTTTTTTTTTAAGATTTTTTTTATTTATTTATTTATTTATTTATTTATTTATTTATTTATTTATCAGAGAGAGAGGGAGAGAGCACAAGCATGGGGACAGGCAGGCAGAGGGAGAAGCAGGCTCCCCACTGAGCAGGGAGCCTCATGCGAGATTCGATCCCAGGACCCTGGAATCATGACCTAAGCTGAAGGCAGATGCTTAACCGATGCTTAACCGACTGAGCCACCCAAGCGTCCCAAATATCAAGCATTTCTATCACTGAAGAAAGCTTTTTGGGCACTGAAATATTTTAAATACTGTATTATATAATTGTTAGAGAAAATATAGAAAAATATCTTTATAATCTTGGGGAGGGGGCAGGCTTTTCTAAAGTACAAACCCCAGCAGTCATAAGAATGAAGACTGTCAGTTTGACTACTCAAAAATAAAAACTTATGTTTCAAAAAAACACTAACGTTAAAAGACAAATGACAGAATGAAAATATTTGCAATATGTGTAATAGAAAGGAATGAACTGCTAAAAAAAAGCAGTGAGGGGCGCCTGGGTGGCTCAGTTGTTAAGCGTCTGCCTTTGGCTCAGGTCATGATTACAGGGTCCTGGGATCGAGCCCCACATCAGGCTCCCTGCTCTGCGGGAAGCCTGCCTCTCCCTCTCCCACTCCCCCCTGCTTGTGTTCCCTCTCTCGTTGTGTCTCTCTTTGTCAAATAAATAAATAAAATCTTTAAAAAAAAAATTAAAATTAAAAAAAGCAGTGAGAAGAAGACCAACAATCCAATAGAGACAATAGGTAAGGAATATGAACAGGCAATGTACAGAAAAAAACCGCAAGATAAAAAGATGTTCCACAACTTTACAAAGAAAACACCAGTGAAATGGCAGTTTACTCATCAGACACACCGCTCTTGGCGTGTCAACAGTAAATTAAAATATCTGAGAAATCATGTGGAACATAAAATACTTTCCATCTATTGAACTCGATGTGTCCCCAATTTATTTATCAAATTCTCCCCCACCCCAGGTGCTTTAGCTGTAGTGTGACATAGAACAGCATTCTTCCTAGGTAAATGATAGTTCCAATATGCTTGTAAACGAGTGAGGCTCTTAAGTAGGTTAAATAAAATACTTTCTCTAAAATGTTTACTGTAGTTACTTAGTAAGCCTTTTTCTTCACAGATATGCAGAGGTGATTCTTAACTCTTCGCCAAATTGTCACAGATTTTGAGTGTGATTTAAATTAAAAGTTTTTTCTGTAAAAAAGAAAAAGAAAAAGGAAAAGCATTGGTTATCTTCCTTTGTCTAGTCTCCAATGGAGAGGAGGCTGTTACTCACCACGTACCAGGAGGACACATGAAAATCTTGGTGGGCAAGGGGTGGGAAGGTTGTGCAGAGAGCTTATAATGTGAAAGAGCCTCAGTGAAATTGTATTTATCTCTTTAGGAACATGCCTCCACCTCTAGCTGAGATTCGCTGGTTAAGAAGATCTACTTTCAGCCAAAACAATTTTTTTATCTTCTTTTTTCTACTAAATTTTATCTTCTATGTTGTACTAATTTACCCAGAAGTCTCTCATCAGCTTATTTGTTCAGCCGGTTTTACTCATATAGCATTCTGACATTTTAAAGTTGAAATTTCCCTGTTATTCATACATCTACTCCAAAATAATGAAAAGCAGTCTTCTTTGAAATTCAGCCTATTTGCAAAAAAATGTTTTTCCAAAACTTTATTTTTATCTATCAAAAACTATGTTCTCTAGTTTCTAGAACAGTTTAAAAATTTTCCATTCAAATGTTCTCCAAACACCATCTCCGTAAAGAAATTTGAAGTGGGTATTTTAAACTCCATCTGCCTTTCTTCAGAATTAAAGCTTAAAATGCTTTAACTTTAACTGTAAAATTGTTTAATAATTCATGCCTTCAGTAGAATAGAAACCTATTCTTTATTTGTAGAGTGCTTTGGAGAAGTACAAAGGAGCATTCTGGTATGTTAACACTGCAATCATTTAATATTTGTTAGGTATAACTGGGTATATTTATGAATGAAAAATGCAACATGGCTATCCTACACCAATCCTCACCAATCTTTTTAAAAATGATTACTTCACGTGCTGGAAATCACTGAATTATATACTTTAAAATGGTGAATTTTATGGTATGTGAACTGCATCTCAATTTTAAAAAATGATTACTTCATTATCAGTCAGATCTTTTAAAATTAGCTTTAGATGCTAGGACAAATCATCCCTCCCTAATAACTGGGCATTTGAAAAACAGACAATCCCTTTGAAGTACGAAGCTCTGCCTCATAAGCCTCCCTCACGTAGTTCGGTAAATTACAGGCTTCTTTATTATGCATTGAACTCTTCCTCCAAACTCCCTATTTTGGATAGACGGTACTGTATAACGAGCATTCTTCACTGCTGATGGTAAAGCCACTGTCCTAATCTGCCGTTCAGTTTAAAATCTGATAATAATGGTTACTTTACCTCAAGAGAAATCCTACAGGCAAACATGTCAGAGTGGCCCAGTTTGACTGAGAACAGATCCAAGCCACTGGTCATAAAGGGTAAACACTTAAGACATTTAACCCAGTCCAACAGTACTAAATGGAAGGGGATGGTCATCTGGATTATGAATCACCTAATTGACATGTCAGAAAATAAGCATTTTATTGACAGAAGGTGATTGTAGGGGAGAGTCATTTTTCACGTAAATAGCCAGATACCTTCCCTCTCTCTCTTGGTATTCATACTTAGGGGTGGGGGCGCCGTAAGGGAGAGTGCAGGGGTGCGGTGAGAAAACAAGTAATCCTCTGCTGCAATTTACTATAGCTTGCTTGATACGTGGTAGAGTATGTATTTCTTGCTTTGGCCTTTGTTTCAACAACTCTTCAGATATCTGTAATTGTTTATGGTTTCTAAACAAATCTCAATTTTTTACCAGAGGTCTTTAACCTTCTCTGTCCCTCCTGTGAGTAGTTTAAAGGAGGCATTTACAAGGAAAGGTTGGTATTACTCTCCTGTCCATCTCTTCCTCAGTTGGACCCATTTCACTGGTTAGTATGACAATGACATTGTAAAAACACACACCCTACACACACATACCCCACCAGACACACCGACACACACATGCCACACACATACACCAACACACACCAACATACACACCCCAACACACACACACCACACACATATACACACATCACCACACACACCATCACACATATATACACACACACTACACACACATACCCCACCCCACACACAGACACACACCAACATACATGTCACACACATACACCAACACACACAAACATACACAGACACACAGCATGCACACACACCCCAACACACACACACTCCAACACACACAGACACAYCACACACATATACACACACCACCACACGTACACACACACCCCAACACACACACACACGCCACACCACACATACACAGACACCACACATGCACACACATACACACACACAAAATACACACACAAAGCACACACACACACACATAACACACACATACATACCACACTGACACACGTTTACACATACACATACACACACACACACACACACACTAGTTTACAATAATGGGAATGAATTAACTCCAAAATGGCCTAATCTGTAAGATACTTGAGGTTAAGAGCCTACTGCTATCCATCTTTACGTCTCCTCCTAACCCCACTCCACCCCAATCGTGTTACAACAGTTGCTTATGCATAGTAGCTATTTAACTATTTGTTGATTTTAGTTTGTTAATTAAATGTTTGTTAATTTAATTTTAATTTGTTGATGTATTGATGCCAGGAAATATTATCAGGCACCCTCATGACAGGGTTATTAAATTTAAACTGAATTTTTTAATGGATCCAAATCATTACACTGATTTCTTGGTTAAAATCATATTTTATTTTAATTCTAGTATATGTAATAGGCACTCAATAAATATTTGAGGAAGTCATCTTAACCGAATTATCTTATGTGATCAGGTTTTCAGACTAACTCCCCAATCTCCAAAATGTCTCATTCCTTACTGCATATGGATATATTTTCCAACTTTATTTTTTTTCTTTGTTGACTTCTTTATTTTATATTTTGTTTTTACACAGAAGTCCCAACTGTGGAGAAAGGTAAGGAGTATTTGCTTATATTTTAGAGGGGAAAGTTATCGTAAAAAAGCATATTAGATCTGTGAAAATCATATAAGCAATTGATTATTTTCTACCTTTAAAACCCTTTTCTGGGAAAAGAATGGCTTTAGTCTAATTTACTTCTTTATTCATGAGATCTTGGCTGAATAATTCTTTAATATACTACAATTTACCTTGTAGAAATAATAACTTTTGGCATTCTTGTGAGTAAATTAGTCAGAATCAAAGTTTAAACTTCAAATTTTACACGTGGCCAATAACACAAAGGGGGGATGTCTACTGTATAAACCTAAACAAATAAATAGTAAGCAAAATAATGTGTATATAGAAATCAGAGGTAAGTATTATATTTGTAGGAAAAACCACATACCGTTCTAAAACACCAAGATGTCACTTAGTATTATATTAATTTTTATGCTAAATTATATATTCTTATTTCTTTTATAATTTATACAAATTGTCGGATTATAGATTTGTCTTTGCCCTCCCGCCCCAATCCCCATGTGAGGGTGAACAGCATTTTCTGCTCTTGTATGTGTATGTGAAGGGGGATAGTAATATAAATACATACTGAAAATCTAGGTCTGTTCATAATTGGCAAATAACGGTCCCCAGGAATGTTTGACCTCCTCCAACCCTGCCTTTCTCCTTTAAAGAAAACAAGATTCAGAAATAATGCTCTTAAAGCAGGTCTTCTGTAAGAAATAAGTCAATCCTCAGCCTCTCAAGGGAGAAAACAATGAACAAAATGTAGTTGAGTGATGAAAATGATCCCACGAAGAAATGAAAGTAGAACACAATCTGAGATTCATGCACAATTAATACTGCTATTTTTAGATCACATGATTGGTCAGATTAAGAGGACTATAAATGTCTTAATGTCCCAGGTATTTGTTATAAACTTGGAGAATGACTTTCTGAGTCTGGGAATAACCCAGGAGAAGATTGAAGTCTACCTGATCACAGTGGGAGGTAATGCCCATTGTTCCCAAATCCTCAAATTCCTTTATAAAAGGACTTTTGTGAAGACAGTGACAGCTCAGAATTCCCAACTGAGACTTTAATCATTTCCGGGAAGGGACATCTCAAATTTCTTTGTCTCCCCAGGGCATAGTTTAGTTTATAGGACTGGTTTAAGCTCAATAAATATTTGATATTAATGACTTGAAGAAGGGAGGAAACCAGGGAGGTTTCTCTGATTTGGGAAGAGGAGAAGCATGTTACCTAAGACTGGAGCAAGGAAATGTTACTTATCTCACTAGCAATAAAAACCCAGAATGTCCAAAGGTAGCCCTGGAAGGAAAATCTGGAAGTTGGCAACAGCCGGGCCACATGCCACCAACTCTGTTCCCCTGAGGCTCATCTTTATTTTTCAGCAGGGTTTCTCGGTCTTGACACTGTGGACATTTTGGGCTGTATAATTCTTTGCAGTAGAGATTGTTCTGGGTGTTGCAGGATGTTTAGCAGATCTAGTCACTAAATGCCTGCAGCACCCACCAGCACCGGCACTAACACCACCAGTTGTGACGATCGGAAACGTCTCCAGACCTTGAGAAATGTCACCAGGGAAGCAAAATTGCCCCCAGATGGAACCACTACATCAGGGTCTCTCCTTGATTATCTCTGGCCTCAGGAGAAAATGTTCACTCATTTAAAACTGGCCAAGTGTGTTGGGGCGCCTGGGTGGCTCAGTCAGTTAAGCGTCTGCCTTCGGCTCAGGTCGTGATCCCAGGGTCCTGGGATTGAGCCCCGCATCGGGCTCCCTGCTCCGCGGGAAGTGGCCAACTGGCCAAGTGTGCCCAAAATACCTTGCTTCTGGGGTATAACAGAGAGAAAATAAATTCAGAAAGCAGTATGAATCTAAATAATCTGGCTTACAAACTGTGGCTGGCCAAAGCATTGGAAGACACAGTATTTGAGATCTCTTCTACCTCCCAATTGCTTTCTCATGATGGATGATACCTTTGACCTTTGTCAAAGGAAAATCTTCCCAGACACATGGAATCCTTAAAGACTAAACCAAGAGTTCTTTCTCCAGCCTACATTCCCAGAGTTTTCCAACTCAATTCCCACTACTTGCCTAAGGATATTCCTCTTTCTCCAGGTAACTGAAACAGGAATGATCTCCTCAGGATAACCATATCTGAGTAGAATAAAATGACCATGGCCTTTACGCAATAAAGGGAACATGCTATAGTTTCGAGGGAGTTGCTTCCTAATGCAGGGTCATACATTACATCCTATTCTAATTATCTTAAAAGTCACACAGACGCTCACATTATTTTTCTGAGCACATCCACTGCCTCCTAGGATCCCTGGGAATTACTGTGGAGGACATAGTGAGGAAGGGAATGGGGAGAATTCGTGTTTTGGACGCTCAGTTGGCTATTGCCCGTACGACACATCTGCAATGGCACGCAGTGATGGACGCGCGAGGGGATTGGAGACTGACATTTCTGCTGTAAAGGCTTTCATTTGTTTCTCATCACAGTGACACACAGTTTCCTGCATTCTCTGCCCCTGGGGTGTTTCCTGCAAAGAGAAAACATTACTTTCAACTTTTAGCATAGCTGCCCTAAATTAGCCTCATAAGTTCTCTGTGTTCTCCAAGACCAAGGGAGAAAGAGTAGCAGAACAAAACTTAAATTAAGTAGAACCAACAAATGTTGTGTTTCCTGGAGAAGGTTTCTACGGAACAGTGTGGGCTGGGTGCAGTCCTTGAAGCGGAAAGCAGTAAAACCAATTCTAACAGGTGTTTGAGAATGAATTTGTGCAGAGTTTAGGAACCGTGTTAAAGTCTCCAGGAAAATTTGGAAATACACTTAGGCTTAAAGAGGTATATATTCCAAGGGGTCAAAACAAACAAACAACACAGAACAAAAAGTGTATTTGTTCTTTTTTTTTTTTTTAAGATTTTATTTATTTATTTGACAGAGAGAGACACAGCGAGAGAGGGAACACAAGCAGGGGAAGTGGGAGAGGGAGAAGCAGGCTTCCTGCTGAGCAGGGAGCCCGATGTGGGGCTCGATCCCAGGACTCTGGGATCATGACCCGAGCCAAAGGCAGACGCTTAACGACTGAGCCACCCAGGCGCCCCCAAAAGTGTATTTGTCCTTAAAGCACTCGGGACAGCATTGGCTTGAACATCCCATGGTATTAGGTCCTCACGCAACCACTCTTTTGCTTTTTGGTGTTGAGCAAGTCACTGAATCTCTTCAGGTCTCAGTTCCTTCATCTGTAAAATGGGATCTAGATCAATTTTTTTTTTAATTCCAGGATGTTATGTGAACATTGAAGATTAGAAGTTCTCGTGTTTTTCAATAGGAATGTAGAGGGTAAGGATTTCATCATGGAAACTCCTTACCAAAATATTCTCTGATTTTAATCCTCTTACCTTCCATTAGATATGATGTCCATCAATTTGACACTATCTACTAAACAAATAAATAAATAATAAGTAAGTAAGTAAAGTAAATAAATAGCCAGAGAAATACACAGTCAATACACACAGACTTGCCCAAATTATCTAGACACTTCCCAGTGGTTTATGTATCTAGCCAAAACCTGAACTCACGACTTGAGTATCAAACCGCCTACCTGACATCTCCACCTTGATGGCAACTAGGCATCTCAAGCTTAGCCAGTCTAAAACCAATTACTTGATCTTTTCCCACAAACTTGTTCCTCCCCTCGTCCTCCCCAGCGTGGTATGCAGACAGTACCAGCCCATCCAGCCAGTTGCTCAAGTAAAAAACAGGCAGTCATTTGGGGCAGAGATAATGCTACAAACCTCTTTCATATTCTTCCTGAACAGGCACCCAGATTATATTAGCCAGCACCCCCGAGCCCCCGCAGTTAAGAGTGATTCTGTTATTGAGCTCTGGCCAATGGAATGTGGGTAGAAGTGATGCACCCCATATCCGGATGGGCCCTGAAATGTTCCACGTGGTCTTCCATGCTCTCTCTGTCCCTGGTGATTTTGGAGGCCACCTGTTAACAATGCAGACTCCACAAGATGTAAGAACCTCAATGTGGGAAGCAGACCTCCCTTACTCTCCTGCTGACCCACACTGGACTGTGATAGGAGCAAGAAAATCTTTTAGTGGTTAAATCACTGAGACTTGGAAGGGGTTCTCTGTCACAGCAGTTACCACCTGACGAATACATCATTCTGTTATCTCCCTTTCCTTCCCACGTCTAGTCCCTTATCCAAATTCCAAGAATTCTTCCATTACAATACATCTTCAGCTCTTTCTTCCCCATCTTCATTACCAACACCTTCGTGCAAAGGTCTGCCGTTTCTTGTTTGGACATCTGCAGTAACCCCTTCGTTTTCATTCTTACTGCTCTCAAGTTTATTCTCCAAGTAGTGATCTTCCCTAGTTTCCCATTGCACTTGTGATTAAATCCACTACTCTCTCGTGACCCGAACCTCAACCCTCACCTGCCTTATTCCCCTCTTCAGTAGCTACACTCCAGCCTCTTTGGACTTTTCTCTATCACCTCAGGGTCCTTACAGGTTCTGCTGTTACCACCACCCAAAGTGTGCTCGCAGTGACTTCTAGTATGGCTGGTCCTTTCTCATCCTTCAAGTCAAATCTTAAGTCTTATCTTTTCAGGGGACTTTCTGTGAGTATTCAGTCTAAAGTAGATCTCCAGATTATTCTCTCATGACGCTCTGCTTTTTCCGTCATGGCACTCAGCAGTTAGTAATTATAGGCTTATATTTAATTGTTTAAAATCTGTTTCCACTACTAATTATATGATAAAATCTACAAATATTGGGACCTTGTCCATGGTGATCACCACTGAATACCCAGAACCTAGCACAGTGCTTGGCACATGATGTATACTCAATAAGAATTTGTTGAATAGATGAATGGATTGACATAGATTGATCACTGACTCTGTCTGGAATCTATCATTTCCTTTTTCTCCCAATACAACCTATTCCTCCAAATACCACCTCATTCATAACTGTGAGAGGTTCTTGGTTTTTTACTTGTAGGCTCACACCCAGGTTTACCTTATTTGTGTTTACAACAAGTATTAATCAAACATAACCCATTTGATCGATCAAAGTAGGTTTTTTATTATTTTATTTTTTGTCTCCTAATTTTTTATTATTAAAGTATAATTGACAATGTTATATTAGTTTCAGGTGTATAACATTGATTTGACAATTCTATGTATTACTCAATGCTCAACATCAAGGTAGGCTTTTTAAGGAAATAAATCTCTATGTCACAATCATTCTTACGACTGGGTTCAAGACATTTTGTTCTTATTTCTAATAGGAGAAAATGATCAACGTAATCTCACTAGCAAACCACAAGAACTATTTTCATTGTTGTTTGTGGGATGGAGGGCTACGCAAGGGCAGAGACCGGGGAGTATGTGATGAGTATCAGCCATGTGGGAGTGAATCGGTGTGTGACCCAAGCAGCCAAAGGGAGTTGGAGAAGATGCACCAGCAAGAGATTTCCCTAAGAACCCTTCCAGAACACTGCAAAAAGTCAAAATCTGGGGACAAACCTGAGTTTGGGCAATGGAATTGAATCAGGAACAGAGTTCTTAGCAACAACACACAAATTCCACTACATATTCCAAGACAAATTCTACTACATACATACTACAAATTCTACTATGGCTTTTCTTGCCATATTTTGGCTCTGTGATTTTTTTTTTAATTTTGGCCATCTGGGGTCCGTGGCCTCTGACCATCTTTTTTTTTTTTTTTTTTAAATATATACAGTGTAGGTTACCTACACTGTATATATTTTATACAGCTTAAACCCAGGGTCATGCAGTTTGTATTTCATCTTTATTTGCCACACAGACTTTATACTATTTTGAAGGCTAAATAATAACTCACCAAATGGCTATACTATTCTTTTATACGCAAGATAGCATAGCAGAGAAGTTAAAGGCCTATACTTTGTAGCCACACTGCCTGTGTTCCAATACCAGTTCTGCAGCTTACCAGAGCCTTGAAAAATTATTCATCTGTAAAGTGCACTAATAATAATACCTATTTCATAGGGTCACAATGAGGATTCACTGAGGTAGCTGACATGAAACGTGTAGGTCAGTGCTACACCAATGTAGCCATGTTTATTGTTGATATTTATGTCTCTGATATCTGTTTAGACTTACACATAAACTACAATACCATCTTCATACTTCTTTCCCATGTTTTAGCTGAAAGCTAAAGCATATCCTTCCCCTAGTAACTGCATTTCCTTCCGACAGCTGACAACTGTTTTCACAGGCTGGGAACAACCTTCCACTGGGCCAGCATGAAATAGCAAAAAAGCACCGGTTCATACTGGGCCTTGAATTCTGTGGTTGGACTCAAAGTAAACAGGCAGGTGAAGAGGTTGGGATGATGAAAGACAATAGACCATTACCCAAGACTAATGGCCTTGTAAAGGAGATAAATGTCTTTGAAGTAGCACCCTTAAAACCCATGACCTTTAGGTTGACCTTCCCTTTCAGATTATGGTATGCAGGTTTTTTGGAGTCTGTGCAAAGTCAGCAATTAAAAAGATGGACCTTGAGAGAAACAGGTCTTTGAGAAAGGTGCCTATCCAGAAGCATGAACTCCTTTTCTTCTACCAACTACCCACTGGTTTAAGTCCCCAATCACTTGCCACATCTTGGCGCTCTAGAGCTCATGCTCTCAAGGTGCACTGTCTCCCAACAGAAAATATTAGTCCCATCCTCATTGTTACAGTTCAAGCTGTGAACACAGGAAAAAAACCAACAGGGGGATTTGGACAAATTTCCCTTCACTTTTGAGGAGTAAGGGAAGTGGAACAGATGGCTAATAACATTAAACACCAGTCGCGGGCAAAGAAAATGGTATCCCTAAGAACTACTCATTTTGCTAAGAGCATTGAAGAAAACAGAGGATGGAGACTTTGCTAGAAGTCACTATACCTTTGACTAGAGTTAATGATTTAACAGGTAATAAAGTACTATGGAGATTATTTGAAGCAACCGACATTTATACAGTATGTTTTCAAAAAACTTTCCCTTGTGCCAACAGCTCATCTTTATACAGAATTTTAGGATAAGAAAGCAGACGTGATTATTGTTCTTCCAGTACCTGCAACACTTACTATCTGTTAAACGGTGCCATGCCGAGCCATATTGGAGCCTGACACACAGAAAACATACGTACCACAGTCTTGTCTTTTCATGAAAACTTTTGACATTTTGCCCATTGTAGATTTTTCACATTCATCTTGATTTTTAAAGTATTATATTAAAATGTTATTTTGATTACTGAAGTTTTTTGGTATGCCCTCCCCAATCCATTAGTTGTTCATTGCAATGTCATTACTTTTTAAATGTCATTACCCTTACAACTCAATATTACTAGCTAGTAAACTTAGTTAAACACTACGGAAGTATGTCTACATTTTACACCTTGGGCATATTCTGCTTTACCTTCTACAGCTCAGATGCCAATGAGCGACTCTAAGAAATTTTCCTCATTCTGCCCTCAAACTAGAGCGTCATTGGAAATATAGCTGTTTCCTGCTTAATTGCTTTAATTTTTTGTTTTAAATATTTTATCAAAAAATACCTCTATAGAATTTTGTCTTAACCCAAAGAATGAGGAGAGCATCTAGTGGAGATTAGCAATCACCTGACCTACCCTTTCCCATTCCACTTTCCTAGTGTAACATCCAGAGGCAACAATTTTAGCTTTTGAAAACTGTTTGTTCTGATATTAACCTCCATTATTTTAAGTAAGACAGTGTGGTCCTACCTCTTGACTTATCAAATAGATGTATTATTTACTGATGTTATGATAGATAATAAATTCTCCTACACCAACAGACTTTTAGCCTCCCAACACAGCTATCACATAGTTTTTAAAAAAATCAATCTGTCATTACCATTATTATAACACAAAATATTGTTCTCTGCACAGCCAAATAATATGATATAATTATGCTTCTTATACAACTTTTTATTTTTGCTGGTACTACCTTATTTCCTCCCTTTTATCTCATAATTATCTATAAACATATCCTTAGATATCTCAAATCTCTCCCTGTATCATGTGCCTGTGTTTAAACATACCAGATGATGTATCACTTTTATTTTTTTTCTTAGGAAATTCTCCCTCCTCTTTCCTAATTTCGATCTCATTACTCTCTGGGTCTATGGATAGCTGTCATTCTGAACTTCCTTTGGACAAGATCTTGGGTGGGATTTCCTATATCCCAATGCACAGGTTTTTCCCTTCCTTGTTTAATTCTCTAATTTCTCTGGAGTGCATCCTTTTAGCCTTCTCCAAAAAGGTGAGTGGAAAGTAAATATTTTAGTGTGTTGTGTAATTCCCACTTATTTGTGAATTTCTCAAGATTTCCCTGTGTTATTGATTTCCAATTTAGTTCCATTATGGTCAGAAAACATACTTTGTATGACTTGAATTCCTTCAAATTTATCAAGGTCTATTTTATGGTCTACCTTGGTCAGCTGTGTGTTGACTTGTTCCTTGCGAATTCGGTACTTGACAGATGTGTTCTCTGTGTCCTGAAGAGAGTGTGTATTCTGCTGTTGTTGGGGAGAGTGTTCTATAAATGTCAATTAGGTCAAGTTGGTTGATTGTATTGTTCCAGTTGTCTTTACCCATTCTGTTCTGATTTTCTGTCTCCTTGTTCCAGAAGTTGAAGGAGGGATATGGAAATCTAGGACTAAAATTATGGATTTGTCTGTTTCTCATTGCAGTTATATCAGTTTTTGCCTCATGTATTTTGAAGCTGTGTTATTAGGTGCAGGAACACTTAGGATTGCTCTGACTTCTTGATTTATTGACTCCTTTATCATTAAGAAATGACCTTCTTCATTTCTGATCATGCTTTTTTGCTCTGAAGTTTACTTTTTCTGATACAAAGATAGCCTGTGCAGATTTCCTTCAATTAGTTTTAGAATAGTAGATCTTCTTCCATCCTTTGACTTTTAATCTAATTATGTCTTTATATTTACACTGGGTTTCTTGTGGGCAACATATTAATTGGGGTCTTGCTTTTTTATCCAATCTGATTATAACTGCCTTTTAATTAAGATGTTTATACCATTTACATTTATATATTTATTGATACAGTTGAGTTTAAATTTACTATCATGCCATTTGTTTTTTATTTGTCTTAACAAACAAATAAATTGTTTTCTATGTGTTCATTTCTCCCCTCTTTTTTCTACCTTTGTTGGGGGGTGGAGGGGAGCTGAATATTTTTTATGATTGATTCCATTTTATCTTTTTTTGTTGACTAATTAGCTACAACTTTTTGTTTTGTTATCTCAGTGGCTACTTTTGGTTTATAGTATACATCTTCAAGTTATAACAGTCTACATTCTAGCAATATTATACCACTTCACATACGGTATAAGAACCTTACAAGAGTATACTCCTGTTTCTCGCTTCCCTGCCTTTATTCTATTGTGGTCATACATTTTACCTTCTACATACATTATAGACTCCACACTGCATAGTTATCATTTTGTTTAAGTAGTAAATTATCTTTTAAAGAGATGTAAATAATTTTTAGGTCATATATTTACCCATGTAGGTGCCATTTCTGGTGTTCATCATTACCATATTTAGATCCATAATTCCATCTGGCATAATTTTCCTTCTGCTTAAAGGGCTTCCTTTAACATTTCTTACAATGTAGGTCTGTGGGTGATAGATTCTTTCAGCTTTTATATGTCTGAAAAGTTCTGTAATTCAAACTTCAGTTTCCACTTTGATATTTTTTTGTCTTATTCTGTTCAGGCTGCTATAACAGAATAAACAGACTGGGTAGTTGATATATAACAGAAATTTATTTCTCCTCGTTCTGAAGCCTGGAAAGTCCAAGATCAAGGCACCTGTAGATGCAGTGTCTGGTGGGGACCCACCTGCTAGTTCGTAGTCTGCACTCTTCTTGCTGTGCCCTCCTGTGACAGAAGGGGCAAGGAAACTCTCTGGGGTCTCTTTTCATAATCCCATTAATCCCCTCATGAAGGCTCTGTCCTCATGACCACATTACCTCCCAAAGCCCCCACAGTCTAATACTGTCACATTGGGGTGAGGATTTCAACATAGAAATGTGGAGGGGGCACATTTAGTTTGTAGCACTTTGGGTATTAAAGTCTGGGTTGAAACTTTTTCTTCCAGTATTTTAAAAATATTACTCCACTGTTCGTTGGCTACTAGATATTTTTGCATCCTTATAAATATTCTTGATCGTCATTCTAGAAGTGACTTAGAAATTGTTTGATCCTTTTGGATGTTGCTTTTAATATTTACTAAGCAAAAACAGAGTAGCATGTCATTTAGGACTAATTCTTTTCTTCTAACGAGGAGAGATCCTTCCGACTATGCTAACTAATGAGGTTTTCCAGTCTGGATGGTGGATACAGGAACTATTCCCAGACCTATGTGAGCTCAAGGTACTATTCCCACTAATTCTTTTCTGTGCTGGTTCTTTGCCCAGCCTCGGTGAGGTCACTGATCAGTGCTTTGCTGAATACTTGAGGGAGCTCATCCACAGGTGTCTGGATGTCTCTCTGCACAGCGCTGTTCTCTCCCAGGCTCTGCCTGTGAACTCCAGCCACCACACTGTTTGTTTAATCTCCTTAACCCTTAACTTAATTTCCCTGAGTTCAGTTCTGTGGCCTGAAAATTCTCAAGGCAGCAAGCTGAGGCAACCTTGTTTGTCTTCCATCCCTCAGGGATCACCGTACTTTGTTTCCTAGGGTCTAATGTCTGGAAAACATTGTTTTGCATATTGTGCCTGGTTTTTCAGTTGTTTCAGGCAGGAGGATGAACCCAGACCCCATTATGCCATTTTAGGTGGAAGCAAAAGTTCCTCCATTGTATTTTAGCATGTTTATTGTTGAGAAGTCTAAAGCTTTACTCATTTTTGTTTCTTTGTATGTAATTAGTTTTAGGGGATCTCCTTATTTCTGGTGTTCTGAAACTTCATGAAATTTCATGATGGTGCATTGAATATGGGTCAATATTCACTCATTGTCTTTGGTTCTTAGTGGGCCCGCTCAGTCATAGTTTTAGCCTTGGGAAACTTTGAAGGAGGAGAACAGAGTTGGTTTTGTTTTGTCTTTGTTTGGGTTTTGGGTTTTGAGTTTTGGGGGTTTTTTTCCCAGTAATATTCTTTGATTTTTCTCTATTCTTTTCTTCTGGTCTTACAACTAGTTGAATATCGGGCCTCAAGTGGATCATTTTCATTTATTTCCTTTTTATTCTTTTTCCCCGGGGAAATTAGCTTTGCTTTATCTTCCATCCTAGCGACCTCTGAGTTATTTTTGAAGATTTCTATGGTTTTCTGTACTACCCTTGCTTCCTTTGAGTTTCTCTTTTGATATCTTTTTTCATATTAAATACACTTTTCTCTAATGACTGTGATTTAAGGAAAAAAAATGTCAAAGTGGGTCTGGATCATCGTGTCATTCCATTCTACTGGTAGCAAAGAAGTTATCAAAGATAGTAATGTTGTATCAGAAGGATTCAGTAGCCAAACTCACTAGCCAAAAATGGGACAATTTAAGCTTCATATCAATAGTTTGGATAGTTTCCCAAGGCTAATAATATCAATAGTTTGGAACACATTAAATATGTTTAAATCCACAAGTTCATAAGAGCAGTGAGGCAAAACAAAATTTAATTGGTCATCATTAGAGGGTATCAGTGAGTCATCTCATTACTTAAAAAATTGCAAATAAAGAGAAAAAATCAAGCACTTATTATACCTTTACTGTATGTGAACAAATATCAAACACGGTGAAGTTTCTCTTTATGGAAGCATTCCAACTTATAAATGAAGGACTGATAGAATATCACCACTTTGCATTCCTTAATAAATTAATGGATGAGCATTAATAACTGCTAACATCCCAAAAGAGAAAGACAGTCAGATTTATGTGCCTCCAAATGGAAGAATACAATACCACCTGGGAATTTTTCTTTACAAAAAAATCCAACCTAAATCTGATTTGGCCTTTAGATCCAATTTATGGGAAATAAAGACAACAAAAGAACTTATTAAACTGCACCACATAGATGCAGCCAGCAAATCTTACCCCATGGAAACTCCAGCAAGGAAACCCCAGTTTCTTTAAAAAATAAATAGCGAACAAAAAGAGAAAGATAGCTAAGGACCCCAGGGATGCAAAGAGATTAAAAGACATATATATCAACTGATTGCAATGAGTGAAACTAATTTGGGACTGTTTCAAACAAACTATAAAATAAAATTATGACATTTATAAGACAATTGAAAATTTGAACACTGACTTATTTCAGTGCTGATGACAGGATAGCAGTTTCTTTTGAAGAGTCGGTATCTTTTACAAACACGTGAGATACAACCTAAAATATCTCAGGGTAAAATGATATAATATCTGGGACTTGCTTCAAAATAATACAGGAAAGTGAAAGTGGGTAACAATATGACTAATACAAGATTGGCCATAAATTGCTAATTGTTGACACTGAGCAACGGATGTGTGAGGGTTTATTATACTGCTCTCTCTACTTTTATATGTTTGACATTTTCTATAATAAAAGATTTTTAATAAGCTATTTGGAAATTCCGTGAGTGATCAGGACTTGTATATTGGTAGACTCCACCATAGCAAAAGGGTCAGCAGGCAGCTCTTTGTCAGGGAATCCCAATTATCAGTATGTGACAGTATTTTCTCTGGACCAGTTCAGTGTCTCCAAAGAGCAGTTTTCCAGTGTCCTGCCTGAGGAGTTTATCCCTGGCTATTTATGTCTTCAGAGGAGAAAGGAAGGAAGCAGCCTAAGGGTGCCACATTTCATAATGGAGGTTTTTATTTAATTCACTCCTTCAGTTCAACACCATCCCTGCCCTCCCTATATCTGGTAGCCCAGAATAATTCCAAAGAATGAACGTCCGGTGTCATTCTTGGAGATAGTATCCCCTGCTTAAACAGCATCAGGGAGTGTTTCTGCTTTTTGTTTGTTCATTTATTTTGGTTTTTTAGATTCCACATATGAGTGAAATCATATGCTATTTGTCTTTCTCTGACTTACTTCACTTAACATTATACCCTCTAGGTCCATCCATGTTGTTGCAAATGTCAAGATCTCATTCTTTTGATGGCTAAATAATATTCCATATATATGTTGCATCTTCTTTATCCATCTATATTGATGGACACTTGGGTTGCTTGCATTCTTGGCTATTGTAAATAATGGTGCAATAAATAGAGCATAATGTATAGACTTGTCTAATCACTATGTTGTATACCTGGTACTAATGTAACATTGTGTGTCAACTCTACTTCAATTTAAAAAAAAAAAAAAAGCATCAGGGAGGAGATCTTTAGGTCCAATTGTTTCCTTTACTGAAATTTCAATTCAAGTCTCCTGGTTTTCTACACATCATGCTCACCTTCAGGATTTCCTGGAACCCTTATATTCTTAAGCATTACAGGAGGAAGGCTACAGGGGGCAAGTGATTTGCCAGCCATCAATATCTCTCTCTGTCCCTCATCAGCATCCCTCTCAATAGTACTTGAGGTTATGACCTCCTCTTTCCTACTATGTCAGGTACAAGTCCTTGTTTTATTTTCAGTCTTCCAGAATTGGTTTAAATTTCTCATCCTTTACTCTTTCCTCCTTCATTTTTAGGGTCTCAGGAGGTAGAGGTAGAGGAGGAAAACACATGAAGTCAATGTGTCATTTAACTAGACTAGTTAACACTTTGATTTAAAATAAAAGCTGTCTCATGGGAGATACTGTTTATCTTGTTTACCATCACACCTAACACAGTGCGGTGCAGTGTGCAGGAGTAATTCTGAATCCTATTTACAACGTTCACATTTTTTTTTTCAGATTGTGATATGTGGCAGGAGGTCAAAGGCACAAGAGCAGATGAAACCTCTTCTGCTCTACAAAGAAAACAGGAAAATGTCCAGAGCTCAGAAACTGATCAGTAATGTATGTGCCATCATTCTTTCTAAAGCTACATTTGAAATATTTTTGGCTTTAACTTTCCTTCCCTTATACCAATCATCTTAGTTGTTAAGTTTGTTTAGAAAGTAATTTTTAAAAGATTACACTGATAACCCCAAGCCAGTTTGAGACAGGGTGAGTCTGCTGATGCGGGACTCTTAAAATGTCCATTAGTACACTTCTCTTGTCACTTATCACCCAGGGGGTCAAGCCTTTGGTATGAAAGTTGTTTATAAACTGGTAGCTTTATTTTTAAAACAGAGAGGAAGGGCTGAGGTGCAGCTGGGCAGAAGATTGTACACTTAAAGGTTTTAGAGATTCGTACACATTATGAACCAGCCCGGGGTTTGTGAGTATTTTACAGCTCAACCATTAATCACTAATCTTCTGTTGGAACTTGATGCAAAAGGTCTCAATCTCTTTCTAAAACCATGAGGTATTGTTGGGAAGCCAGGTCTTTTTTTTTTTCTATATAATCCCACAACCAAAGGATATAATAATAATTTTTATTAAAGGGACACAATTTCATGAAGCTTGTGATTCTCTATCTCACTGTTATTTTGGCATTACTGAAACCTTCTGTGATTTTTTTCCCCATGTACTGGGGGTCATGGTTAAAGAGAGAGAATTGGCCTAATTCAACTAGCCATCCAAAATCAGACCTTCTTTCAAATAATAATTTCCCTCATGGCTATAGTGGCTCTTTATTGTTTGTGATAATAAATATCCATTCATCCCTCTAAGATTTTCATTCCTGTAATTTCCTCCCCCCACCCAGGTATCCATTCTAGAAGCTGACCTTGCTTCCTTCCTCCCACCAACTCCAGTTTGATTGGCTTCCACAATGCTTACATTCCATTTCCTGGGCCATCCTTATTGGCTCATGTGGCATATGTGACATTCACTGCACCAGAGTGAATCTGGGGTAGCGTCCTTGCCAATACTGAAGTCCTGACGTGCTGCAGTCACTTCTGCTACCACGAGGTCAGTCAGCCTGAGAATCATACCAATAAATGATAGGCAGCAGAAACAGCAAAAGCACCGAGCAACAGAGCTGGGGCCGTGATTAGGCATCCACTTTTGAAACCCAACCTACTCTGGACCTTTGCTGAGATAAAAATTCCCTTTTATTGTGCAAGCCATTTGGGGTTAGGTTTTCTGTCACATAGAACAAAAAGCATCTGGACACCTATGACAGTCCCCTCAGAGCCTACACTTGGGGAAGCACCATTCGAATTAAACTTAATTTATTTTGTGTGTGTGTCAAAAGTGAGGAAAAGTACGTTGAGGTTCAGAGATGGACGTGGAGACGCTGGGCAATTGCCCAAGCACGTAGAGTGAGTCAGAAAAATGAACTTGATTTCTAGAAGAGCATTTGGCACGGCATCACCCAGGACCACTTGCAGCACCTTTGAGAGAGGCACAAGTCTTGCAGGGGGAAGAAAGTAAATACATTTGACCCAATTCCGCTGTGTTGCATGACCTTCGTGGGTGACCTGACGGGTCTGTAAAGTGAACAGAAAGTTCTCTATCCTAGGAATAGAGAATCTGTGAGCCCCGATCACTGGCAACCACCTGTCAGTGAGAGTCACTGTGTCATCCCGGTGAGCGGGCTTGAGACTGTGGCTGACGACACATTGCCCCAGCAAGCCACATCCTTCACTCTGACTGATTCCCAGCCTACAGTCAGAACATGGCCTTCTCCCCAGCGAGTCCACTGCACTTTCATTGGTAAGAACAAGGCCCACCTGCTACTGAGCTCCTTTCATTTGCAGGTTCTGGACGAGGCACTTTACTACATGTTCTCACTCCCCACAGAAATTCTGCAAGGAAATATTATTGTCCCCACCTTGTAGATGAGGTAACTGAGGCTCAGAAAAATTAACTTTCATTAATTCAGTCCACAAATATGTGTTGAGAACTTAGTACTCTGCTAAGCATTTTGCCAGGCCCTGAAGCACAGAGATGAACTGTCACTGTCCTCGAGGTACTCAAGGTCTGGTGGGAGTTACAGACACAGAAACTGATAATTATAATATGTTACAGGTAGCCAAATGATAGCACTACAAACAGAGGAGCGGGGAGAGGTGGGGTAGGAGACAAAAGTTCTGGGAAGGCTCCTAGTGGAGGTGACACGTGAGCTGAGTCTTCACATTTGCGTAGAAATCATCTAGGTGAAGAGGTTGAGGGAAGGAAAAGAGAGTCCTGGGAGAGAGGAAGGTACGTTGAGGCAAACAACAGGAAGCAACTTGTGTGTGGGAATCTGATGGAGTTCAGTGAAGCTGGAGCATAAAGGGAGGGAAGGCAAAGGTGAGAAACGAGACTGGACATGCAGACAGAGCCCGATTTTGTTGGACTTCATATCCTATGTTAGGGAATCTTTGATTTTTCTCGGGGAATTTCAAAGCATTTTAAGCTAGGTGTTGATAAGAATACAATGTATCACATGAAGAACAACTCATCTTCTAGACGGTAAAGTCTTATGTAAAAATGTAGATGTGGAAACCACCGAAATGGCCACTGCCAAAGAAACGTGGCCTATGCATACAGTGGGGTAGTATTCAGACCTAAAGGAGGAAGTTCTGCCATGTGCAATAACATGGATGGACCTTGAGCACATTATGCTGAGTGGAACAAGTCAGTCACAAGAGGACAAATACTGCATGATTCCACTTGGATGAATTATCTAAAATAGTCAAACTCATAAAAGCAGAGAGTAGAATGGCAGTTGTCAGGGACGGGGAAGGGAGAAGTGGGAAAGTTGCTATTAAACAGGTATACAGTTTCGGTTATAGAAGACGGGTAAGTTCTAGGATCTGCTCTACAACACGGCCTGTAGTTAACGATCCTGTATTGTGCCCTTACAGATTGTTAAGAGGATAAATCTCGTGTTAAATGTTCTTACCAGGATAAATGTGTGTATATATGTGTGTGTGTATGTCTATGTGCACACACATGCACATAGAAAGCTTTAGAATCGGTGTTTATACTTTCTGACTCCTTCAGATTTGCAGGGAACCTAAGGGAACTTGACTTGGTGTCTATTAACAGGTAGGCATGTTCCCTTGTGAAATACTATCGAAATGCTATTCATACACTCATGGTTTGCAGCTGTCCAAAAGCTTCCTGGAGGGGTGTTCAGGGTCTTGCTAGCACTTCTTCTAGTCTTGCTTTTGTTTGCTGCAACCTCTGCCTTTTCGTATGACTCACAAAAAGACTCCCACAGGCACCCTGACAACACACGAGTCCTGGGAAATGTACCCAGTGCGATGCCTCCATTGTTCAAAGAGAAAATAGCTAGAAATAAAGCAAGTCGGAAAAGCAGGGCCCCCTCAACACACTTCTCTGAATCACCTTAGCAGAATAGTGACAAAAAGATGCCAGTGGGGAAAATACGTGTGGCATAAGAAAGCTGATGTTAAATCTATCAGGGGCTGTGAACCAACACATACTAATGCCATCCAGACATATGGCTATGCTTTACGAGACACGGGCTCTATGTATTGAGCATCCTCTCTGCAGAATATGCTCTGAAAGGGTAAGATACATATTTTCGTTTTTTCTTCTTCCAGCGGCCAGCACATATCTTCAAAGTGGAATGAAACAAATAGTTGCTAGTGAATGAATGGAAGAATGTTACAAAGGATATGGATGCAAAAACAAACAAAACCCTATAGAATTCAAGGGAATGGAGAGAGAGATCTGTGCAGCTCCCTCCCCTACCAGCTTAGGAAATAGAGGTCAGTAGAGGGTTTTCTTACTCTTATCTATAAAAATCATCCCGAGGCCCACAGAAGTCAGTCGAACTAGAGAAAGTGTCCTTGCCAAGCCTCAAAAGAAAAGAGCCCTGTGAGTCATAACAACTCCTTCTAATTGTGGGAACCAAACAGTGGCAGGTTGTAAAAGGAAATGCACGGTATTCCCATAAACCAAGGGGTAAGTCCTGGAGATAGTGTGTCACAGGCTGAGAGTATTCTCCTCTGTCTTATCGACCATGGTACCTATCCTTGGGCAGGCTATAATCTAGTTAATAAAACAAAATATACAGTCTTTGCAATGGTTTTAAATTACTCAGAGAGCTGCTGTGCATCGAGAGCAAATTAATAGATGATAAGCTATGAAGGGGGAGGCATCCAGGACTCAAGCAATGTTGGGCCCCCCCCTTTGATACACAAACAAGCTGGACCCCTCTGCCTGCTCACCTCTTTAAGACTCATTTTGGCTTGTTTTCCCAGCAAGGGTGATGGGCCACACCAAACCAGCCCCACTCTCTTATCTCTGCCCTGTGAGCATTGGCTTATACCTTGACTGCTGCTGTTAGAGGGCAGCCCAGAGCCAGCCACATTTGCCTTTCTGCAAAGCTATCTGAACTTTTAAAAGACCAAGCATAGTCCTGGCCAAAATACCACACTCACCCCAGCTAGCTTCCCAGAGTAGATTAGAAGATACACATAAAAGTTACACCAACAACCGTAAACTTTGACTTGATTCCTTGGCCAAAACTGTCCCAGAAAGAATCATCAGCGTTCTAATGATTATCAGAGGTACGGTTCCAAAGAAGCATTCCTCACCTCATTTGTTTACACACAGGGTTGACTTCAGTTTGTCAGAAATAACTGCCCTTGCTCCTGCACACGGCTTTGTGCTGGACTCTTTGTCATACCCTAGCATGAGCAAGAAAGTCTTGGTTGCAAGACTCACTGGGCTTGCTTTCTAGAATAATCCATCATAGGGTGTTGCCTAGGGAGACTCAGCAGAAGAAGCATCCTGGGGTCCCCACTTCCCTCTGCCCATGGGATTAGGTTCTTAAAAGAGAAATGCCACAGGCCTGGGATACTATAATTATCATGGCCATTTAAGGATTATGCTCCTGGGAGACTATAATTACCCAAATATTGTTGCATTCAGGAATATTTTACTTACAAGGGAGTGCCTTCATTTTTACAGGATCTTTCAAGGGGGCCCAAAGGGTGTGTCCTCTCTAATGTGGTTCCTAAAAGAAGCCAGAAATAAACAACTGCATCTGGCATGAGGGTGAGGACCCACTGAATCCAGCCCAATCAAGGACTTACAATGTGGGCAGAGAGGGACCAGCTTCCTTTTGTTGCCTTTCAAAGTGATTATCAGTCCCTCTAGGCCCAAACCTGAGGACTTTATTCTTTCTTAATCCCATCCTCTTCCTCTTCCTCTCCCATCCACAAATGCCTCTTCAGCCTGAAGTCCATCTATATTGAAAAATTGTTAGGGGTGCCTGGGTGGCTCAGTCAGTTAAGCGTCTGACTTTGGCTCAGGTCATGATCCTAGGGTCCTGGGATCAAGCCCCACATTGGTCTCCCCCCTCAGCGGTGAGTCTGCTTCTCCCTCTGCCCCTCCCCCAGCTCGTGCATGCTCTCTCTCAAATAAATAAATAAAATCTTGAAAAGGAAAAGAAAAATTGTTAAAGGGAGTTCTAGGCATTTAAGATACCACTCCTTCCACAGGTTTGTGTAGCATATTATTTACACCATGACAGCCTCCCGCCCTGAGGGTTGACCCTTTCTTACTCCCTCTACATCCAGTAGGATTCTACTTGCTGTAGAAAATTATACAGCCTAAAACAAGGTGAGGGGTTGGAGAAAAAGAAAAGAGTGTACAGTGTGGAAAAGAAATGCTTAATTCAATTCAGTGAACTTCTTTGATTAAAATTCATTTTTTACTGGGCGGCAAGCCTAATTGCAAGCTATGCATCTCTTTAACGCTGACAGCATCCTTATGAGGCATATACTGTTACCATCCTCATTTTACAGATGATGAAATCAAGAAACAGAGAGGTTGGGATCTTGCTCGGTATCACACAGCTGGTAGGCAGCAGGTGCGGGACGGACACCTGGCAATCTGACTCCAAACCCACTCTTAGCCACTGGAAGAGCCATACCTCTAACTCGTCTTGGGTACCTGTCCCATGCCAGGCATTGTAAGCAGAGTGGTGAGAGAAATAGAACGATGAGAGGCATGGTTCCTGCTCTCCAGGGTCTGATGAGCTATGAGCAAAGTCTCTGCAGCACACACAGAACATGACAGATATGACAGGAGAAATATAGACAAACCACTGCAGAAGCATAGAGAAAGACCAGCAGACCAGCTCCAGAGAGGGCGGCACTGATGTGTAGCAGACACAGAGAAGACATG
Source organism: Phoca vitulina (assembly GCF_004348235.1). Lineage (NCBI taxonomy): Eukaryota > Metazoa > Chordata > Mammalia > Carnivora > Phocidae > Phoca > Phoca vitulina. The sequence continues at coordinate 42,459,264 of NW_022589728.1, forward strand.
GAGCTGCCAGCATGCAGAGGAGAGGAGCACCATCAGAGGCCCCGGGAAATCCAGGATGAGCAAGGACGTGGCGTGCAGGGAAGCAGCTGTGAGAATGGAGCTTGCAAAAGCCTGCTGAGGTTAGGGTGTGAAGAGCAAAGAGATGGCCGGGAAGAGAGTGGGAAAACTTCTTAAGGCTTGGTCTCAGAAGTTCCGGAACATCACCTCTACCACATTTTATTGGTCAGAGCAGTTGGAGAGCCAGCCCAGGTTCAAGGACAGCTTCAAAAGCAGCAATCTACCATTATACCTATTATTGGTCAGGTTCAAGACTGGAGATAAGAAGTGTTAAGATATGGTGCTTGCTTCAAAAAGCTAGTGATCCGTATTATGGAGATTTGTGTTAGATTAAAAGAGAATGAAGAGACACAACAGCTGCAAGTAATGCCTAGACTTTAACTGGATCCTGATTTTTTAGAATAATTCAGCTAAAAAGAAATTTAAGGGCAGTGGGGATTTAAATACAAATTTGACATTTAATGAAATCAGAAATTAATTTTCTTAAGTATAATAGTGGTATTGTGATTATGCAGGAAATTGTCCATATTTTTTAGAGTTGAATAATTTTTCAGGATGAGATATGATATCTGCAACTTTCAAATGATTCAGAAAAAAAATTATCAACTGATAGATAAAGCAAATATTGGCCAAAAGTTAACAATTATTGAGTCTAGGTGGTAATAATATAGTTGATGATTGTACTATTCTTTTCAAGTTTTCTGATATTTTTTTGCAGTAGAATATTGGAGATTAAAAAAAATAATGGCCTACTTTTGACCTCCCCATGGGAGAGGTTCCCCTAAAAGAAACCAAATATATATATATACATAAAAAGAAATCATAGTTAAATGAGTCAACCCCATCACTGAATACCCTGACTTAGGAGGTTCCTATCAGTAAACACTGCCTTCCTACTTACAACATTATTCAGGACCCTCAGGGTTAAGTCTGAAAGAAGACCCTCCTGGAGAGAAAGGGAAGCCGCATTAGGTATCGCTACCACCCTGCTGGCTACCCTGTGCTTCATTTTCTGAATCAAGAGAACAAAATGCTTTTCCTTCTTCCTTTCTGCAGCCAAGAGACTACAGCTGTCAAAAGAGACTTTCCTTTATGACAAGAGAAAAACACAGAACTCAGATAAACAATCAGGGAAATAGGGCAGGGTACTGATCCTAGCACAGCTTCCCACCAACCCATGCCTTATCCATATGAAAGCATCATCTTGATGTCAAGCATCATCTTGAGGCCAACTATCATCGTGATGATATCCTAAGCTCCCTTGGAATGCTTGAGTTCAGGAACTTCAAGGGATGCTGAATGCCCTCCCATACCTACCTAGGGTCTTGCTTTTGGGTTCTAGTTTGGAGTTGGAGGGCATACCTCTTTCCCAATGGTACACCTGTCCAGTGGGACTCTATGCCTGAAGCCAGAAGTACAATTTCATATGATGCAAGAGCCATTGTGTTCCTGTAAAACAATACACACCGTTCTTTCCACCGTTCTTTCTCCCCTTGCCACTCCTCCTCTGCCTTCTCTCTCAACACACACCACAACATCTCCCTACTAACTTTAGTCATAAGTTCACTTTATCCTCCACCCACCCCCTACACACACACACACACACACCCTCACACACACACAGTATTCCTCTGGTTTCCATGATATCATCCTCTTTTGAACCACCTTCTATTTTGCTGATCCCCTTCTACTCTTTCTCCTGCTCTTCTTCCTTCTTAAATGAGCTATTCACAGGGATGTGTTTTTTACTCCTTTGGTGGTTTTGAACTCTTTCTGAATGTAAGAATTACCTGTGGAGTTCCCTTGAAAAGAAATATGTGCCAAGTCCAGCCCTTGGAGTTTCTGATTCGGTATGTCTGGAGTGGAGAGCAGCCATTCCATTTTTTTAAAGCTCCCCGATGATTCTGATACACAGATCTTCCTCAGCTTACAATGAGGATAAGTCCTGATAAACCCATCATAGATTGAAAATATCGTGTTAAAAATGCATTGAATATTCCTAACCTACCAAACATCATAGCTTAGCCTAGCCCATCTTAAAGGTGCTCAGAACATTTATATTAGCCTACAGTTGGGCAAAACCATCTCACACAAACCCTCTCTTATGATAAAGTGTTGACTCTGTCATGTAATTTATTAAATACTGAAAGTGAAAAATAGAATGGGTGTGAGTGTATCAGTTGTTTCCCCTCATGATCACCTGGCTGACCAGGAACTGTGGCTGCCTCTGACCAGCATCATGAGAGAAGATGGCACCATATATCTCTGGCCTGGGAAAAGAGCCAAATTCAAAATTTGAAGTACAGTTTCTACTGAATGTGTATCACTTTTGCACATCATAAAGTCAAAAAAGCACAAGTCAAACCATTGTAAGTTTGGGACCATTTGTACATCTAAGATGAAAACCACTATTCTGCTCTCTCTCTTCCTAAGAAATCTCATCAAGTAAATGAATAAATAAATGAGTGAGTGAAGGAATGATAGCTTCAAATGTTAATATTTAAGGTTGATTTGTAAATTAATTACTTAATTTAAATTAATTGATATTGATATGCTGATGGCACCCATGTCAAATAAAATATAACTTCCCCTCCACCTGGATATAAATTTAGTCTCCTAATATGGCACTTGTTAATTTTCTGGTGCCACAAAGCTGAGCCTTAGCTCCAGCTTTAAACACATTATAGGTTTCCAGTAAATAATTATTGAATGACTCGTGGAGTCATGTTATTTCTAGCCCTCACATCTTTTATAAGCTCTAGCCTGATGTGTCCAACTGCCTGCTAGACTATCTACATGCAACTCAAACTGAATTGGTCTGAAACTGAACTCATTATCTTTCATGCAAAAACTGAGTTTCTAGCATCCCCATCATCTCAGTCCTCAGACTGGAAACTTCAGCGTCGTCTTTGTCTCCATGTCTATACAGATAGTAGATCTGACCAGTTGCCAAATCCTTTCAACGTTTTCAGCAGTGTTGTTTGCATCATGTGTGAAATATGCTATGTCCGAGTGCTAGATGCAGTAAGCTGTCCTTTATCTTGAAGAGGACATCTTGGCCTGTTCTAGACCATTGGACCTCTAGAGGTTTCACTGATAGGGCAGGCCCTTGAATTTTCTAGGGTTTACCTCTTACCCTGTGGGCCCCACGTATCTTATCAATAATATACTTGCCACTTCTTAGTCATCTGGTCTGATTGGCATGTTGTCATCAGTGGAGTATATCAGTGTTATGCTCTGAATGTTCAGATGGCCCAGGTTGCTTTGAACTATATTGTAACAGAGGACAGAATAGTTACCATAGCCCTGGGTAAGACTGTGAATGTCTCCTATTGTCCATTCCAAGTGAATGCCAACTGTTTTCAATCCTTTCCAATATGAGTGGGGAAGAAATACTTCCCAGATCACTAGATCAGTTGCTTCATACTATATACCTAAGGCCAGGTCAATCTACTTTAGCAAAGATACCACATCTGGAAGAACAGCCTCAGTAGGGGCTTCAATTGGTTTAGGTGTGTGGGGATCTGTCATCTTCCATGATCATCTGGTTTTTGTAAGGGTCAGACTGATTAAATTAAATGCAAACATAATAGGGACCACCACCCTTGCATGTGTCAGACCTTGAAAGGTGGCAGTATGCTCTCTCATCCCCCTGGGAGGCAATATAATTTTTGCTTCACTATCTTGGCTAGAAGGAGTGAACAGTTTCAAGGGCTTCCACTTGGTTTGCTCCACTACAAGAGCTCTTACCCCAAAAGCGAAGGAACCAATGTGTGGCTTGTGCCAACTACTAAGTTTGTCCAGGTGTGTTCATGGTCCCAGTGGACCCATTGTGAACCAGATCTGGGCTAGGAACCCACTTATTACTGAGCCCCTGTGTGTCCTTACTCTAAAAGTAGGCTATCACAATGCTTTGGGTCCCCAGGTACAAAGTTAATCAGGACTTGAAATGTTTGGTTATTTCCCTTTTCCTGGTATATAGTTACAGCATCCATGACAGAAGGAAAGTTGTCTGTGGAAGATTTCCAGCTAATAAAGCACCATTCTGTAGCCTCTTAATGAAAGAATGAATGCAGGCAACAACTTAAAACAATTAATTAAATGGGTGATGGTGAATGTCATAATGAATGGATGCAGCTGACACAAACCCATTGCTCAATCTTAGTACCACTAAAAGAAAAACAGCTGCACATGATGACTCCTGACAGAGTAGAATAGGAAGTATAGCACCTTTCAGCCTTGCCTAAATAAAATGAACATGAATCTAATTAATCCTAGACCTAACTATCAGTTTATAGGAAAGTAAAAGAAGTAAATGATAAAGAATACCAAAAGTAAGCAATCAGCCAAATTTAGAATGTAAGACATTCTACGGACCAAACAGCCCAGTTCCTTCAACAAATAAACAACATGGGGGATGAGGGGTCAAGAAAAGAGGGAGGACTGACATAGAAGAAAGAAGACATAAGACATAACTAAATGCAAAGTATGGACCTTGTGTGGATCCTTACTGAATGAATCAACTGTCAAATGACATTTCATTTCTGAGACAAATAAGGAAATTTTAAAAGAAATTGTGTATCCATGATATTTAGAGAACATTGTTAATTGTGGTGGGTGTGACAATGATATTGTGGATAAGTTAAAACAAAAACAGCGTTTTGATCAAATAATGTGGAACTTGCTTTAAAATATACAAGCAAAGTAATGCTAATGTATGTTTTTTATTCATCTACATTGTCCTACGTCCTGTTTCCTCCCTTTATGAAGTATCAGCTAATGCTGCAAATTGTAACACAATGTGACAAAACATAACAAGAAAAAGTTCCATAGACTATAATAGGAAGCACCAGCAAACACTTTGGGAGGAATTACATTACTTTTGGATGAGATACAGGTGGTCCAGTACAAATTCATCATCCAATTCAGCAAGCTGAGAGCCCTCAGAAAGCAGATCTCGTCCACAGCAGTATCGATGAACCAGCCATGAACTCAAATGTCTCCTGAGCTTTGAATGATGCTCATGTGAGCGGGTATTTCTGCCTATCATTCTGGATTTTTTAAAAACTAATGCTTGTGAGCCAGTTTTGCACAGTAGGGCAGGTCTGTCCTGAAGAGAGTTTCATGCACATATCTTGCAAACCAACACAGGATATAGAAACCAAAATTCCCAGAAACAGAGAATGTCTTTGGATATCACTCCATCTCAAAATATCTGAATTTCCTCCAAATGATAATGTGAAACTTTCATATGATACGATCTATTAAAAACCAAGACCTCAAGAGTCAAACCAATGTGCAAGTATTTAAAACAGCCGCTAACAAAATGTCTCCCTGCATACCTATATAATTAATCTAAACTTTGTGACCCACAAAGCGTCCACAGATTGGAGGCCGTCCCAGGTTAAGCCACTGTACAGAAAAGACCTTTTAAAGATCCAAACAAATACAGATGAAATACAACTATAGGTCAGAATCACCCATTTTACATAAATATATTTCTGTTCACCCACCCATTTCATCCCAGCCACAGTGTTGTGCTTTATACATTTGTCTATCAATAAGTATTTGTTGAATGACTGAATGGGGTGTCATATTAGTTCAGACTTTCTCAGTATCTGACGATTTTTTAAGAAAAATTCAAACTGACTAATGAGCTAAGAACAAAAGGTAGAGGATTTATTTCCTTGTGTAACTAAAAAATTTCAGGGCTAGTCTGGTTTCAGGCCCAGATGAATCAAGTAACACAATGTCATCAGGATGTGGTTTCTTTCCATCTCTCACGACGGCTTTCCTCTGAAAGTCTCTATTTTCAGGCATGCTCTGTCCCTGGCTACCAGCAGTCCAGAAATACATGCCCCTCCCCGCAATCCCAGCAGAAGAAAGTATTACACTCAAGTGTCGGAGATCACTCTGACTACATAGTCGCAACCCATTCGCATACCTCCGCCAATCACCTGACCAAGAGAATCTGGTGTTCTAGTTCACCACCTTCAGCCAATTATGGAGACTGACAGAGGGCATTTGGTTCTCTGATTGGCCAGCCTGTGTCTTGTGCCTATTCCTGGATTGGAGAGGGGACCCCACCAGAATCATGTGACAGAGGAGAGGAGGTATGTCCCCAGAAGGAAACTGGAGTGTTGTTACTTAAAGCCAAGAGGAATACATGCAAGGCAGCTAATTTGCTTTTTGTTGCATACGTAGTTTCATGGTTTTGCTAAGGAGGAAGAAGCTGCTGTTAATATTGTTATTCTGCTTACCCATCATCTAAGGTGATTCCCCATCACTGAAAAGTTTGGACACAAGACAGTGACAGCACACTTCAGTAAGTTGGTCCCTGAAAGCACCCTGTAAATCATTATCACTGGCTGAGGCACATAGAAATTTTCTCTGGGTTTTGGGGTGCCTGGGTGGCTCAGTCAGTTAAGTGGCTGCCTTCAGCTCAGGTCATGATCTCAGGGTCCTGGGATCAAGACCCACGTCAGGTTCCTGGCTCAGTGGGGAGCCTGCTTCTCCCTCTCCCTCTGCTTCTCCCCCTGCTTGTGCTCTCTCACTCTCGCTCTCATATAAATGAACAAAATCTTGAAGGAAGAAAGGGAGGGAAGGAGGAAGGAATGAAGGAAGGAAGAAGAAAGAAGAAAGAAATTTTCTCTGGGTCTTAGATGTAAACGCAGTCCTGCTGGCTCCTCCTACAGCTTGGAAGCATGAATCTAAAACAACCTAATACAGAGGAGAGAGCAAAGCAAGGCACAAGAGGAGTCTAGCTAAAAGTAACAAGCTTTCAGGAACTTAATTAAGCCTTTAAAAGAGGGCTCTCTCCAAAGCTGTCACAGCACATGGCACCCTCACCCCAGCAGGCCTGCCCTCAGGAACCCCTTTTGAAATTGCCTTCAGAACCGTTTTCAAACCCTGTGGATGGTAGGAACCTTATCCATCTCATTAGCTATGGAAGCCCCAGAAATTGGCACAATGCCTGGTTTATATTAGGTGTTCAAGAAATACTTTGGAATGAATAAATAAGAAACTTCAAATCTCCTTAGATTGACTTTTGTGACACCACTCTCACTGCAAAAGGACATAGCTTTAAGTAGCTTTTGTCTGTTTGCATCACAGAAAAGCAGATAAAAAGTCCTGAATTTTAAAAAGGGTATCTCCCACAGTATATTGTATAGTGTTTCTAACATGCTAGCACATAGATTCTCATTCGAGAATGACTCTCAGCGGCAGACAGGCCATTAATCTAATGACGTGGAAACAACAGAGGCTCCTAGAAGTTAGCTGCTAAGATCACGATCTCCTTCTCGCTCTATCACATCCTCTCGGACCCTCACGTTGCTATAATCCATCTGGGTGGCCTGCAACAAATCTCTAAAAAGCGGGTCCATCTCTAAAATAGTTGAATCAGTTACAGTGATTTTCAAATATTTTATAGCCACAGAAGTCATTTTTCCAACAAAATATTAACCAGAGCCCCAATTCAAAATAAGCAAATAAATACAAAAAGACATAAATAAACGTGAGTCCTCTGGTGGAGGGAGGAGGCAGTTCCTGGAGCTGTGAGGCCCCTCTGCTGAGTCCTATGGCCATGAACAAAACTTGATGACCCTTAAGTGTCTTTCCAGCTCCCGGTGGGAAACAAAGAGAAGGAAGAGAAAAGAGATTTATTGCGATGGAAAATATTAACGACCATTAGTAGCCAGTACTAATGACCCTCTGAACTGGGTTTTAGATAATGTCCCATGGATTCCAAAAACCCTGCAAACCAATGAGTTTATCAAACTTGTCTGCACAACAGAATCACTGGGGGAGCTTTTATAAAGAGTGGTGCCCGGGTCCCACACTAGGCCCGTTAGATGTGATTCTTCAGGGGATGGAGCCAGGGTGTGTGTCTGTGTGTGTGTGTGTGTGTGTGTGTGTGTGTGTAAGGGCCCCAAGTGATTCTATTCTGCCTCGGGGATTGAGAACCCTTGCCTTGAGCCTAACATGAGAATCCCTCCTCATCATCTCTAACTCCTTCTTCTCAGCCTGATTTCTCAACCCTCTCTAGGCCATCTGGCTGAGCCAACCTGTTTGTTGACCCTTCAGAGGACTTGTTGAATTATGGTGATGGGTGACTAATTATGGTGATGGTGAGGGGTTTCCTCAGGATTTAGGTTTCCTCCATCTCGTGACAGCACCTTCTCCATTGGGACCTTCCAAGATCATTACAACACAGGAGAGAGAATGCTGAGGCGGCTGCCGGCTCATCCCCCTGTGTGTCTAAGAAAATCTGGTGATGCCTCTGGGAGCAGGAGAGTCTTGAATTAAGCTATGAAGGACAGAAGTGAGATGGATTATAGCAATATGAGGATCAGAGAGTATGTGATAGAGCAAGAATGAGATCTTGATCTCATTCTTCCTCACATGAAGTTCAGCAAGAGTGAAGGTTGAGGATGCCTAGCTAATGCAAGGGAGCACCAAATCGCTGGGGGCAAGGAGACAGCCCTAAAAGAACAGTGGAGGCAGAATGTTCTCCAAAGCGCTGGAGAACATGAAACAATAAGCACTGAAAATCAGTGAAGTAAAAAAAACAGACTACCCCAGAAAATGAATGAGGTGAAAATAAACCAGTCTCTAAACTATATTCCTTCCTGTATTTGTACCTGTTTCTAATAGTGAGCCCCCATTTCATCCCCATAACTGCCCACACTAAACCAAAAATATAAACTCCCCCAGTTCTCTGACCCTCGGCCAAATCCCAACCCAGGGCCCCCAAATCCTTACAAGGTTTGAAAGAGAACCAATTAATCTCATTATTTTCAATGTGGGTAGAGTCAATGTGTATATTCAACTTAAATGTAGTCACCCAACAAATATATCCTGAGAGCCCATTCAGTGCTGGGCACAATGCTGGGCCTGATGATTCAGAGCTGAGTAGAATGTGGCACCTTCCCTAGGCCCAGGCCACATTAAATGGGAGAGAGTGACACATAAACAGTGGCAGCTATGTGGGAAGTGCCATTATAGGGGGTTCCTTGGGAGCTCGAAGGAAGACACCCCTAAAGCTGCCAGGTGGCTCTTCCAAGACTTCTAAAGGGAAGGTTGAGCAGAAATTTTTCAGGTGGGCAGAGATAAAGAACATTCCAGACTCAAGGAGTCACATGGGCAAAAGTATCCAGGCAGGACAAAGCAGAACCTTTGTGTGCATCCGAGGGACAGCTGAAGGGCTGGGAGTCAGGGGACAACTTCTGGAGGGCCTCTGTGACTTTCTAAAGAGTTGGGACTTTATCCCGTAGATAATGACTGACTCAGAAAGTATGATGATCTGATTTACTTTTTGGTTTTTTGTTTTGTTTTGTTTTGTTTTGTTTTTTACTACAGGAACTGGATTGGAATGAGTAAGACTATAGCCAGGGAAACTAGTTTGGGTATGTTGAGCCACATAGTAGACACTACTTGGGATCACCTACATACAGTTTCCTCTCCTTCCCGTGTCCATGTGACAGCTATGCTTCTCCGCCACCTTGCAACCGAAATAAGAAGTGATGTCATGTGTCACTTCTAGGCTGAGGCCTTGAAGAGCTGGCAGCCGCCTCGGCATTCTCTCTCCTGTGTTGCAATGATCCTGGAAGGTCCCAGTGGACAAGGTGCTGTCACGAGAGGGAGGAAACCTAAATCCCAGGAAACCCCTCCAGTACCTCCCAACCCGTTCTTGCACATAGCATCAGCATTTGCGTGAAGAAGAAATAAACTTCTGTGCTCATATGAAGTAAAAAGCTTCATTCTGACCACCAAGAACCTTGTCCGTGAGGAAGATGGGGGAAAATACTAATGGATCAATGAGAGAATAATACAAGCCAATCTGGAGCTGAGAATGAAATCAGATGGATAGGTTGTCATGTGAGGAGTAGTCTGGAAGCCTTCATGGAACAGGTAGACTCTGTAAGAGCCTTGAGGAATATCAAGTAGAACTTGAAGAGGTCACAGAGGTCACTGGGCAAGTGGTTGAAAGGAACCTCACAAATATGCCTGCTTTAATCGGGAAACGCTTGACTTCTCGTGGTGCAGGAATCTATAAAAGGATGGTGATAGCTCAAGTTCCATCTGATTGTTTTTCCAAGTGAGGAAGATCGAGCCTGGTTTGTTTTTTTAACAAACCATATTTTTAGTGGAGTCCATTATGAATCTTACATTTTTCAAGCTGTCTCAAAGCTTATTTTATGTTGACATATTTCAAAGCTTGCAAAATTCTTGCTCAGGCTGAGATGGGGAGTTCAAAATGAAAGGAAAGTGCATAGACAAGAGCATGACTTCATAACCCATTTAAGAAGAGAGAACTTGAGAGAGAAATGATCATTTGTGAAATCCCTCACGTTATCATCCTGCTATTTTAAAACATTCCTGTTTATAGCAGGCCTTGCTTGGTGAGAATTCATGGCAGGCCAGGTGGCCACCTTCTGCTCAGTCCCCTTCTCAGAGTCTACTTCAAAACAAGTCACCCATTCTGCCGGCTCCTCAGCACATCCGGAACCATGAGACACAGGGAGCCCTGATGATTCCTTTATCCAAGTGCCCTATGGCCTCATGAACTACCGGGAAAAAGTACATACTCCTCAACTTGGCAAAGACTTGGCTCTTTTGATATACATCACCTTCTAATACCAGATCCTAATTTGATTTGTTGGACGATTTATTAAACAAATGTTCAGTGAGGGCATACCATATACAAAGCACACTACAAAGAGGCAAGGGACAGATAAAGATGAAGAAGATGTGGATCTTAGCTTCAAAGAACCCAGGCTTCTCTTTTCTCTTGGCTTCGTGGTTAGGCCCAGAGGTTGCTCCACATCATTGTTCAAATAAATCAGGGTTCTCGCTGGTGGTAATGAAGGGAAATCAAATCCTCTCATTTTGGAACCCTGCCTCTTGGTCAACTAGTTCTTGGGCAAAAACCAAACGGAAGTGTTGGCTGCCACCAAGTCACCACCCTCTCTTCCAGCCAGAGTAGGAGTGCCAGTGTGGACGTCTAGGAGACCCGGAGACAGCTCTGAATATCATAGCATCTCACTGGGTGTGAAATCCGTTTGGTCAGCCTGGGTTGTCACACACAAGTAACTCAAGACAGAAGCTGTTCTCCCCCGGCTGGCCTGAACCATCAACCAAGTCCGTTAACAAGATTCAGAACTAGGCTTGGTGGCCCAAACAGAACTTACCCAAAAGAAGCTCTATGGGTATCCAGAGGGAAGAAAATGTCCTCCCCCAAATCTGATAAGCAGCAGTCTTAATTTAATAATCAGAAACAGCAAGAGCAATAACCCATTTCTATTCCTCCATTCAGCTTCCAAATACACCCGGCTCTGATATTAACAGGAAGGGAAGGTGAGGTTGAACTCAATAATAGGAACATGCCACTATTTCAAAGCATCAGCTAAGCAAGTCAAAATACTGACAATAATCTTATCACATAAAAAATGGGCTTTTATTTTTTTAAGTTTTCATTTAAATTCCAGTTAACGTACACTGTGTTATTAGTTTCAGGTGTACAATATAGTGATTCAACAATTCCATACAGCACCCGGTGCTCATCCTAACAAGTGCCCTCCTTAATCCCCATCACCTATTTCACCCACCCCCCACCCACCTCCCCTCTGGGAACCATCAGTGTGTTCTCTATAGCTTAGAGTCGGCTTCTTAATTCGCCTCTCTTTCTCTCTTTTTCTCCCTTTACTCTCTTAAATTCCACATATGAGTAAATCATATAGTATTTGTCTTTTTCTGACTATTTCACTTAGCATAATACTCTAGCTCTATCCATGTCATTGCAAATGGCAAGATTTCATTCTTTTTGATGGCTGAGTAATATTCCATTGCGTGTGTGTGTGTGTGTGTGTGTGTGTGTGTGTGTGTGTGTGTACCACATCTTCTTTATTCATTCATCAGTCAATGGACATTTGGGCTCTTTCCATATTTGGCTATTGTTAATAATGCTGCTATAAACATCAGGGTGCATGTATCCCTTTGAATTAGTATTTTGTATTCTTTAGGTAAATACCTAGTAGTGCAATTGCTGGATTGTAGGGTAGTTCTCTTTTTAACTGTTTGAGGAACCTCCACACTGTTCTCCAGAGTGGCTGCACCAGTTTGCATTATGGGATTTTATTTTTAGCTATTGTTTTCTTAAGTTCCATAAATCCATACATAATTTTTAACGTAACAGCACAAAGAAACAAAGAATTAAGTTCACAAAGAAACAAAAGCAGGCTATTACAGCTAAGGGACTAACAGGTGATTAGTGATACTCTTATCCAGAGCCTTCTTTCTTGGCTTTTCGAATACATTTTATATTGTGGCTGGTTTGTTTTATGTAGTATCTGACTTATTTATAGGCATTGTTTTCAAAAGTGGAAAACACTTATTTTTAAGTTTTGCTTGTCAAAGAACAGCCTTGCAAAACACACTGTTGTCCTGGGACATTTAATTGAAGTGGCATCATCCTGTTTTAAAACATCACAGTGTTAAGTGTGCAGGTGCACAATATAGTGATTGCGGCACAAGGCGCACCTTCCTCTGCAGCTGTGTCAGGCCGCCGAGACGTATTTGCACATACGTCATACCCTTACTTCTCCAGAGGAACAAGAGCAAACCTCTTTCCTTAAAGTAATTAGGACCTTCTCCCCACCTACCAAACTCTGAGACTCTTACCTCTTTTTGAAGGCAAACCTTTTGCACCAAAACAGAGCATTCTTCTTTACTAGTCCCTGGAGTTAGCTGCCAGAGGTGAGTGTCCACCGATGGAACTGGACGCTTCTAATGTACGACGAGGTAGTGTTAAAAATTGAGCCATCTTCAAGAATTCTAAGAATCAGGTAAGGGTTTATGCACAAACATGTTCACTGCAACATTCTTCATGGTTGCAAAGGAAAAGAAAAGAAAAACAAAATGCCCGACATTAGGCGATGCTTGAATAAATTATAATTCCTGTAATGAAATATTATACATCCTTTAAAATTATGTTATAGTTCCGATGGTGTGTGGAAATGAGCATCATATAAGTAAATCAAGGAGAATGCAAAGTAGGTATAAAAGTGGAGAAAAGTAACTACTGCAAGCAATGGGTGAAAACGTGCATCTATCATTGTGACGGGGTGAGAGTGGGGTGGAGATTGGGAATCAAGAGTGATTATCCTACTCTATAGTCTTTATATTTTCCAAATTTTCCACAACTGCGTGCATTACCTCCATGTTTGGTTGTTGCCGTTTCATATATATTAAGGCAAAGGAAAAGGATCTGCCATCCCTGGAACACAACCTAGTTATCACCATGACCAATTTCTAACTTACTTTAAGATAGTTCTGGGATTCTGGAATTTCATAGTTATTTACGTGTTAGGAAGAGGATTGAGTTTGGGGGGGGAGGGGATTTAAAGACCCAAAGTACTTTAACTTCCATTTCAAAATAGATGGGGAGCTGGAGGAGAAAGATCTAAACAGCAAATGGCACCAAGAGGAAATAAGCATCAAAGTTACAAAGGCACCACAGCGCAGTTTTGTGTGAGGTCAAGGGCAAAGAAGCAGGTTCTGAATTCACAACTAATACCTATGTGTCTAAGGGGGAGAAAAACTACATGAAATGTACAAGCTTTGCGTACACTCACCCAATTGTAAAGATCTTTCTTTTCCTTTTTTGGGTACCCGATTTCAAGATTTCAGATGTTGGTCCCCCTTACACAATGCTTAAAGCGATCAAATAAAGCTTGACAAACTCCCACACTATAAATAACCCTTCCTGCCCCTCCCCTATTTAGGTGGGCAAATCAACACCACCTAGCAGAGAAAATGAGCCTTGCCAGGCCTCTTTTGCTAAGGCAATGAGAAAGCTGGGAATAGAATCAAACGATTGAGTTCCAACCTTGTTCAAAATACGCCAAGATATGTGAGAATTTCTGAAGAGCAAAAAAGAATGAATGAAGAGGGGTAGATAATGATTTAAAGAGAAATGCTGTGTTCTTACATTTGGTGCATCTCTAGGCTGTTAGGTTATTTTTTTAAGGGGGGGAGAAAGAAAAACACAGAAAAGAGCCCCTTGTGGTTACAAAAATCACATAGCTATGTTATGAGGACCAATAAAACTATTAGCTATTGGCCCAAAGCCAAGAATCCATTAATGACAGACTGGTATCTATCCAGGAATGTAAAATGTTTTACTAAATAAACACTAGAGCAGGAAACAGTCAACTTCTGTCATTATGTAAAAACTTAAGTGTGATTCTATTCTGAGTGGAACAGCAAACAGGCCAGTTCAAAAGGGAAAAAAAAAAAAAAAGAAGAAGAAGAAGAAAAAGAAGCAGCAGCAGCTGCTCTCTGGGACCAGGAAGAAGCAACAAAACTTCAGATATTCTGCAATGTAACTTACAAAGCCTGCGTATAAAGGGTAATACTATCTTTGAGAATGCCAATGGTTGCATTTCAGAACGAAATGAAAGAAGGAGCTTGTTTAGAAGGAAGTGGAGTTAGCCACAGGGGATAATGGTTAGTAATTAAACTATAATGACTGATTTTTACAGCTTTTCAAGGCTATACAAACAAAAGATTAAGGCTAATTGAAATATGAGATTAAAAATAACGATTACTATTTGTCACTTGAGGCTAACTACCGCTTTCTCACACATATTTACATATTTCCTCAGTGTAATGAAATCTTGTGAAAAATTACCAATAAGTATATAACAAATTCCCTGAAAGCATAGAGCTTCCAATAATAAATTAAAGCAGAATAATGCCTCACCGCTCCTAGAACACTTAGGACCTTGTATGGATCCTGTCACGTTTAGGATTTTTCTGAACTTGCTCTGCGTTCTTGTAGACTCCAGGGAGTAGTTTTCAACCGATTATGCTTGAATCAGCATTGGCTTTCATCAGGACTTAAAACTTTATCTAACTAAAGAATCAGAAAAGGAGATCTACAGGGTTATACAAGATTGTCATTCAAGGATTTTAAGACGCACACGGGTAGCACCAAACAAGTCATTTTGACTAAAACAGTCACATTTAACTAAAGAATACCCAGCTTGATATTTCCTCCTGCCACGTTCTTCCTATCTCCTGACACGAATCTGTTGTGTCACTTCTATTACTCTGGATGTCTTTCATCCTGGGAAAGCCAAAATAAGTGTTAAAAAAAAAAATGACAAGACTCAAATTATATTCCTGAAAGCAATTCAGACAGTCGATGATGAACCAGCTCAGACTTCTTTATTTGTAAGACAAGACCATTTTCAGGATATAGTTTTTCATCCTCAGCTGTCAGATGAAAGCAAGGTCATACGTTAGGGCTCAGGAAAAAAGAAACGTGAATTTAGGTACAGCCTTCAAATCTGAGGATATGAAATAGAATCAGAACACAGTCAGGGCACCAGCTACTTCTACAACCTGACAGCCAAGTACGAGCCCCATTAAGGACCTAGGAATTTAAGGGGTAGCTGTTCAGAATGCCAGGGTCAAGTTAGTAAAGTTAGACCCTTGATCTTTTAAATATCGTTACCACCTGTTGATAACACAGAGGTAGGAAAATCTCTGCGCAAGGACACCAACAAAGGTCGCCATGGCAACAGCACTCACCCAAACCCCTCTCCGACACTGTCTGTATGTCTATTATAAAGTCCAGTTTTAATGCTTTTTTTAAAAAATAAGACACAAAAGAAATATTGTAGCAAAGCCCACTTCTGAAATACACTTAACTAAAAATGCTTTTCTAGTGCAGTAATAATTCAAGCAACCACTTTAATTAACAGGAAAAATAAATTCTGGATTAGTGAAAAGTCTGAAATGATAGAATACTAAAATAAAATCTATTTATTTCAAATAAATAAACTGCTTGCTATAGTAAATAATCTGTTAGAAATTAGAGAATCTCTATGATCTTAAAGAGAAAACTTCCACTTCTCCAGACACTGTTGATGTTTTGCCACAAGCAAACTTTAAAGAATGTATTAATTCACAAAACCTAAGTCTGCATCAGAAAATATCTTTTAAAACATCCATAATTCAGGGGCGCCTGGCTGGCTCAGTTAGGGGAACCTGGGACTCTTGATCTTGGGGTTATAAATTCGAGCCCCATGTTGGGCATAGAGATTACTTAAAAATAAAATCTTTGTAAAAATAAATAAATAAATAAATAAAACCTTCATAGAGCCAATATCCTAATTATTAACATCTACTGACTTATGCAGATTTGTGACTATTGTCCAGAATAATATCCCTAAGGAAATATAATATTCATAAATAAAATTCAGTTACCACATTAGCCAAAACAAAAGAAGGGGATATGTTTTTACAGTGTTTAACAACAACAGAACTTTGTGCTGCAAAAAATTAAATGACCCTATCAAGATTTTACCATACTATGCTAATATGCTAATGTTCTCAAAAGAGTTGTTCTCTACGACCTGGTTTACACTATTATTTGCTTAGCAAACCCCTCATGCCAAAGCAAGTGCATATTTAAACCCAGTTCAAGATGAATTATCACAGTCTAAATTAGGGAACTCTTAATTAACAGGTTTTTACCATTTTTGGAAATCTCTGCCCACAACCTGTTTTATCAAAAAGTCTGCTACCTATTGCTGGTAACAATCATTCTTGATTTGACCCCAAAGTTGAGAAATACATTTTACCAAGTCCTGTAACATCATTTTGACAATTTTTAAAAAGATATTTCTGGAGCTTGAATCCGTAAGAATGATCTTTTAAAAAATAAGCCCAGGAGTGGAGGAAATTTTTTTGACATGCTATAACAGTACAAAATTGACAGTAATTGGTAAAAAAGGAAAGATTAGGCAAAATGTGGAAAATCTCAGAACAAACATATCCAAGACTAGGAGTAGAGACAGCTTTGCTATTTGAAACAACAAAAACCTAAAATAACATAACATAACATAAAGTAAGACTGCATATTATGGATAAATCTTGGGAACCCAAATGCATAGAATTTTCTACAGTCTCTAATATTTGCAACTGAATTATTGGATAAAAAACAAAATGTTAACTAATTAAGCAATTATTTGTTATATATACCAGCCACTAAAATAACATTATCTGAAAGGATTATAATATGCAGATTTTTTAAATTATCCAAACTAAAATATACATGAAATATTTATATTAGATGGCAATGTCCTCAGGTCTTGGTATTAATACGGAGCTGGGTGTGTGCGTGCGTGCACATGCGCACGTGCACGCAAACACGAGCAGGTACACCAACAACCGGCACAAGTATTCCACAAACAGATAGATGTTTAGGGTAGGAAATGTGACGGTGGAAAAGTGATAAAGTCCTTATGACTCTCTTAAATGAAGTTAAGACCTATTAGGTCAAACCCTGCTGGGTAAATAAACTACTCCCTGGTGTAAATTAGAAACTTTTGGAGGCGCATTAACTTTTTTAAGCCCCTAAGGTACTGTTTGGTAAATTACTGTTCCAGTGAACTAAATGATACCCTAGGGAACTGAAAGAGTTAATGCACCTTCAAAAATGAGCAATTTACTCTCTTCTCACCAGTAGGATATCACACACCTGCACACCCCTGTCTCACTAGCTGAGTGCTTCAATAAAATGTACTTATTCATTCATCCATTCATTCATTCGTTTGTTCATTCATTCATTCATCCCCTCACTCAGCCACTATTCACTGAGCTCCTGTTCAGAGTTGGCAATGTTCTAGGCACTAGGAATATGGCAGGGAGAAGACAGAAAAGGCCAGGCAGCCTTCCACAGTGTTGACATTCTGGTGGGGAAAGACCAACACTAAACAAGTAAAGAAACAGGACACATCAGAAGTGATACTAGCAAGGAAGACAATAAAACAAGGCAGGTGGGGCGCCTGGTCGGTTAAGCGTCTGCCTTCCACTCAAGTCTTAATCCTGGGATCCTGGGATCGGGGCTCCTTGCTCACTGGAGAGCCTGCTTCTCCCTCTCCCTCTGCTGCTCCTCCTGCTTGTGCTCTCTCTCTCTCTCTCTCTCTCTCTTAAAAACAAACAAACAAAAACAAGGCAGGTGCTAGAAAGAGACTGGAGAGACTGGATAGCTGCTCTGTCCTGGGCATTAGAAAGCTTCCCAGGGGGCGCCTGGGTGGCTCAGACGGTTAAGCGTCCGCCTTCGGCTCAGGTCATGGTCCCAGGGTCCTGGGATTGAGCCCCGCATCGCGCTCCCTGCTCACCAGGCGGGCTCCCTGCTCAGCGGGAAGCCTGCTTCTCCCTCTCCCTCTGCTGCTTCCCCTGCTTGTACACTCTCTCTCTCTGTCAAAAATAAATAAAATCTTTTTTTTAAAAAAAGGCTTCTCAGGAGTTGATCTGTAAGCCAGAGCCTGAATGTGGAGAGGAAAACAGAAGCGAGCGTCTCGCGGGATATTGTTACAGGCACCACAAGCCTCAAGGGCAAAGCCCAGAAGGAGCCCCGTCAATGAACAAGAAGAAGGTCAGCGCACCTGGAGTGAGATAGACAGTAAGAGGTGGGGCGCCCACTGTGGACCGGAAACTCCTGGCGCCACCAAGTTCACACTTAGAAAGCAATCTGATGAGGAAAGGGAAAGTAGGGGGCTAGCTGTAGTTTTTAAAAATTAGCAGAGAAAACGTCTTTGGGATGTTCTGTGGCATTTGGACGGAGCTTTCCAGTAGGATCCTAGAGGAAGAGTTATCTAACTTCTATCAATTTTAAAAGGATTCCAACCTAAATTGTACAGGTTCTGTATTGGTTAGGGTTTTCCAGAGAAACAGCACCAATAGGACGTGTGTGTGTTGTGCATACACACACCCACATATATAGGGAGAGAGAGAGAGATTATTTTAAGGAATTGACTCATGTCATTATGGAGCCTTGGTGAGTCCAAAATCCTCAGGGCAAACCAACAGGCTGGAGGCCCAGAAAAGAGTAGCAGTTTGAGTCCAAATGCAGTCTGCTAGTAGAGTTCCTTCTTGCTGAGAGGAAGGTCGCCCTTGTTCTATTAAGGCCTTCAACTGATAAGATACGGACCACCCATGTTATGGCAGGCAATCTGCTTAACTCAAAGTCTACCGATTTAAATATTATTGAAGCCCATCCAAAAAACATCCTCACAGAAGCATCCAGAATAATGCTTGAGTAAATATCTGGGCACTGCAGCCCAGCCAAGTTGACACAAAATTAACCATAACAGGTTCACAAGAGGAAATGAGAGCAGATGATCCACATCAGAATGCCATCAGAATAGCAGAATGGCAGAACCTGTGGGCTCTATGCTTCTTAGAGATCTGACCTTGAAGCATTGCAGAATTACCTCAGGACCCTCGATCTCTCACATGGTGTGGGGTCTGTGAGGACATGGAGTGGGCCCTGAAGGCCCTGGAAATGCTATGTGTGTTCATACCCCTAACATGGATCATCTGCTCTCATAGTCATAGTTCAAAGATGTCAGATTCACGACATTTCCTATTCCTTTTCTATTCACACTCCCAGTAAACCCCTAAGACAAAGGTAGGCAAAGAGTGGTGATACTTACTTGGTGTGCTCAAAGTCTCATGACTGCTCAACAGTGAAATCAAACTCAAAGTCCTTATTTTCTGACATCAGTGCTCATTCCACTACACGATATGCAAACGATCAGGTATTTTGGGTGCCAGAATCCCATGCCAGGGTCTATGTGAGATAGGTGTGTGTGTCTGTGAACATATATCCCCATTTCATCATGCCAACAGCAAGCTCTTATTGAGTGAGTGTTTTGTATCTAAGGCGGGTTTGGGATGTTAGTAATAGTGTAAATGTGTTATAAAAATATTTTCTGATATTGGAAAATATAGTATTGTTAAATAAAAAAGGATATATACAATGATTCTAATTTTATAAGCAGCAAAATATAGGCAGATATGATTGTGCGTGTGAGTAGACATGCGTACTCAGAAGGACGGGGACATCTCTATCAGCATGTGGGCTGGGGCCATTTTCAAGTACTAAGATTCTAGGTGATTTGCAGTTTGTTTGTTTGTTTGTTTTGTACTTTTCTGTATTTTCAAAATGAACATATTCTGCTTTCTTAATCGGAGAAAAATAATATACATTATTTATAAACCAGTGAAATCTCTTTTTTAGGTACAAAATAGTAGTCATTTGATGCTGATCTAATGTTGAATTCTAACAATGAGCTCTTATAGATGACTCATGAGCTCTTATAGATTTCTACAAAACTTTTGTAAAAGCAGTTTGGCAATATGTATTATGGGAATTAAAATTGTTCACTCCTTTTGACCTATAACCCCACTTGTGGAATTTATTTTAAACCCCTCACCCTAGACACTTGTGTCTAATGATACACACGGCATTAATTATTACTGCAAAACATTGGAAATCACCAAAATGTTTAACAACAAGGAATTGTTTAAGAAAATTATGACATCCCTAAATGAAATATTAAGCCAGTATTAAAAAATGATATTTGGATAGAAATCTTAAAAATAATGGGGGGAAAAATCTGGATATAAAATAAATCTGTAGAAGAGTAAACAGGTACAGATTTTAGTCCATGAACCCAAGGTGAAAAAATACTTTGTTATGACAATTGAATTTCCCTTTGAGATCTGTACCTTGGAGCACTAGAAACTTAACTGCAGAATCCAGGTGTCTGCCTTTCTCCTAGCAGATCTGCAGTATCCACACAGCACTCGGGCGTCTATGGAGGAGCTCAGCCCCCAGTCTGGCCATGGTCCTCACTTCCAGCCAAAGTCAACCCCACTGGGTCATCTTGCTGCTTCCAAACCACAGTGAGGTACAGGACATTCCGTGAGACTGGTTTAGGCTTTGTTGCCTGGACACACCCACAGCCATTTCTTCCCTTCTCTGTAATTTTATCATTTTCCCAGGTCCCACTCAGAAAATGGGAACAAGCTCCTCTCGTCGCAGTGCTGACAGTCTGTCCTGAGTTGTTGCCATTTTCCTGGAGGCAAACCTGGAGAACAGGGCCTAGGACTGCTAGGGTTTTTCTTCTCCTAGGGGGTGTGTGTGTGTGTGTGTGTGTGTGTATTAGGGGGCTGGGGTGAAAGAGAAGGTCCTATACTCCTCAAATCTGTTCTCAGAACTCTGGTCCATCGTCTCTATACCCCTAAGCACATTGGCTTTTCAAATGCCAAAGCCAGGGAGAGAGTCCCATTTTCTCTGCTCTCTGCTCGGTCACATGTTTCTTTTTTTTAAGATTTTATTTATTTATTTATTTATTTATTTATTTATTTATTTATTTATTAGAGAGACAGAGCACAAGCAGGGGGGGAGCGGCAGGCAGAGGGAGAAGCAGGCTCCCCACTAAGCAGGGAGCCCGATGCAGGACTTGATCCCAAGACCCTGGGATCATGACCTGAGCCAAAGGCAGACGTTTAACCAACTGAGCCACCTAAGCTTCTCTCTCTCTTTTTTTTTTTTTTAAGATTTTGTTTGCCAGAGAAAGAGAGAGAGAGAGCGTCAGTCACATATTTCTCCGAAGCAATGAACCCAGAACAATCCAGCTGGTTGGGAAGTATGAATAACCTAAAGTGTTATGCTTATACAACCACTAATAAATAAAAATAAATTAAGCATCAGGAGGAAAAATCCACCAGAAGTAAACATGTTAAATTGTTAGTAGTGGCTGTTGATTCTGGAGCATGGTCTTATGGATGATTTGGCTTTTTTATTTTCTTCCCTCTTCCAAGTTTTTCTGAAAACTTAGTAATCAGACAGTACGTTACAAACTCCATAAAACTGACAATACACAATAAGCAAAACCGAAGGAAAGACCAGTGAACTGTGGATCCTGTTGACTTCATGGGATCCTACAGTTAATAAGATGGCAGCACTCACACAGTTATAAATTTAACTTTCAAATTGGATTCCTCAGAGACATTCTCTGCTCAACCCTATTAAAAGCTTCTCATTTTCTCGAAATTCTTAAATCACCAGACCCATCGGAATACCTGGGAATGGTTTGGGCACTTGTGTTATAGACATTTTCACGAAGTCCACCAGGTAGAATAAACAGAGTTTTGCAACCAGATGTTATCTGTAAAATGATGTCTGAGGAGATGTGAATTGTGTATTCTGAGAATACACTTCCGCTGCTCCTACCTGGATTCGAGCCACCGTAATTCATTCATTTGGGGTGACACAGTAGCTTCTACCTGGTCTCCCAACTTCCTTTCGTGCCTTCCTTTCCTTTCCACAGTCTTTTCTCAGCACAGCAGATGGAGTGATCCCATTAAAACATCAGCCAGCTCCTTGCTTTTCCTTACTCAGTCCTCCAGTGGATTCACCCTTACTCAGGATAAAACCAAATCCTTACAATGGCTTCCGAGGCCCAGCACAGTCCGATACTCCTCTCCCCCTTTGCTCACCTGGTTCAATCCTCGCTGGGCTCATGTCCCTCAAACATGCCAAGCTACCTAAAGCCTTTGCCCTAGCGGCACCCTCCGCCTAGATCCATATGGCTCACTCCCTCACCATTTACAAGCCTTCACTCAGATATCACTCTCTCGGCAAGGCTTACCTAAAGGCCCCAAAGTTTAAGATGCAACCAACTCCATCCTGCACACCCACTCCCTGTCACCTGGCTTTATTTCCATGTCTCTGTGACACCTTATTTTTTTTTTTAATTTCTGATTGTGGTAAAATACACATAACACAAAGTTTGTCATCTTACCCATGTTTTAGTGTGTGTATGGTCATGTTAAGTACATTCACATTGTTGTGTAATCCATCTCCAGGACACTTTTCATCTGTCCCCATTAAACAACAACTCTCCGTCCCCACCCCATCCCCACCCGCAGGCAACCACCATCCTATGCTCCATCTCTGTAAATTTGACTGTTCTAGGTACCTCGTATAAGTGGAATCATGCTGTATTTGTGTTCTTGTGGCTGTCTTATTTCACTTAGCATAATGTCCTCAAGCTTCATCCATATTATAGCCTGTGTCAGAATTTCCTTCCTTTTTAAGGCTGAATAATATTTCATGTATGTCCTTCATTTTGTTTATCCATCAGTGGACTCTTGGGTTGCTTCCACCTTTTGGCTATTGGGAATAACACCAATGAACATGGGTGTATAAATATCTCTTTGAGACACTGCCTTCAGTTCTTTGGGGCATATCATATACCCAGGAGAGGAACTGCTGAATGATATGGTAATTCTATGTTTACTTTTTTGAGGACCTGCCATACTGTTTTGAGCAGCTGCACCATTTTACATTCCCGCCACAGCGCACCAGGGTTCCAGTTTCTCTACGTTTTTGCCAATACTTGTTATTTTCTGTTTGTTTTTGTCTTTTTCTTTTTGTAGTAGCCATCTTAATAGGTATGAAGTGGTATCTTATTATGGCTTTAATTTGCATTTCCCTAATGATTAGTGCTGTTGAACATCTTTTCATGTGCTTGTTGGACATTTGTATATCTTTGGAGAAATCTCTATTCAAGTTCTTTGCCCATCTTTTAATCTGGTTATTTGGGTTTTTTGTTGTTATTGTTGTTGTTGTTGAGTTATAGGAGTTCTTCATATATTCTAGATATTAGCCCCTTATCAGATATATGATTTGCAAAAATTTTCTCCAATTCCACAGGTTGCCTTTTCATTCTGTGGATTGTGTCCTCTGAGGCACAGAAGTCATTTATTTATTTGTAATGTTTACTGTCTTATTGTCTGTCTCCCCCTCTAGAATGTGAGCTCCAGGAGGGCAAGCCCATGTCTATTTTGCCCACAGCTGTAGTCCCAATGCTCAGAATAGTGCTTGGCACTTAGTGGGATCTCAACAAATATTTGCAGAATAAATGAATGAGTGAATAGACAGATCCGAGATGTGGTCCAGGCCTTTTGCAGTTTCTAAAACGTACATGCATTGGGGAAAAAATTAAATTATGTAAAATAAAAATTTGAAGCATGACTCATACTTGTTAAAAAGAAAAAAATGCTCTAAGACAATAATCTATAAGTAGGTTTCCTGAATTAAGGATTTTAAAAAATCCTTCTCTCATATGAGGCTGGTTTCCCAGGCTACCTGTAGCGCATGTCTGCCTCCTTCTTTGGCATCCATTAAAGTGACAACTCTGGGTATGTATGAACACAAACGTGCTCTCGGGCTCCATTCCCCTACCCCGGATTGTTGGCTGTCCTTGTTCCCACCCACCCCTGAATGCCTGGCCCCTCTCCCACATCCTCTTCCCTTTTCTGCACTGCTCCGTATGGCTCTCTCTCAGATTGCAGGGCCCCGGCTGTGCCCCCATATCTGCTTTATGTCCAAGGTCCCAGGCTGCTCTGTCAGGCATTACTTTGCCTCCATTGTTCCGTCGAGGACCACACACATGGGCAGGGCTCAGGTACCCTTCACTCTAAGGAGGCCTGTGGGAATCTGGGAGAAAGGAATGAAAAGGGACAATGATTGAGCAGTACTTAGGAGGGGGTTGTTAAATGTCAACCCCGATTAATGATAATGGTAATTTAGAATCTGCTTATGGTTTCTATTGTTAGGCTTTGCCAAGAAGTTTCCAATGTGGTATTTCAAAGGGTTCCAAGTCTGGCTGAGGCTGCGGACCTGCTTTCGGATGCAGGGTCGTCAGCCGGGCAGGGTGAGTGTGGTTTAAGAGGAGTGCCATGCCTGACACGGTGTGTCCTGTCATTAAACGTGGGTCCTGTCTGGTCAGGTGCACGTCTTCATTCCTGTTCTGCAGGACCCACCCACCCCCGTGCAGCCACGGAGAGACAGGAAACCCCGATCATTTTCATTACAAAGACAAGTCATTGAGATTGTCCCTTTCCTCTATCCCCTCTTCTAGGTTTCCATAACCACCCAACCAGCCACCCAACAAACAAACAAAGAGTAACTACACTTCCCAACTGAGAACAATGGACATTAGTAGTTCTGTTGCCAGAGGGGCACAATGAAGTGGTCAAGGGCAGGTGCACTGGCCTCAGGCTGTTGCAGTTCAGATCCTAACCCAGCTGCTTTCCAGCCTTGATTTCAGCAAAAGTCTGAATCTCTCCAGGATTCACTCTTCAAAAAACAAAACAAAACAAAACAAAAGAATGGTGATGATTATAGAACCTATCTTGTAATCAGCTGTGAGAAATAAATGAGATAACACATGTAAAACCCTAAGAATGATTCCTGACACGTGGCAACTGCTGGGCAGTGTTAGTTATCGCTTTCATTGCACAGTTAGTGTCCTGTAGGACAGGGCTTCTCAGCCTCAGCACTAGTGACAGTTTGGGCCTGATGATTCTTGGTTGTGGGAGGCTGTGTACTGAAGGATGTCTACCTCATCCCTGATCTCTACCTACTCAATGCCAGTAACGATCATCCTTCCTTCCCCGCCCCCATGACTTCCCCACCCCAAGTGTGACAATCAAAAATGCCTCCGGACATGAATAAATATCCCTGAAAAGGGGTGGGGGAAGGGCAGGCAAACTTCTGGTTGAGAACCACTTGCTTTAGAATAAGCCACAAAAGTTATACAAATGTGCGTCTCAATGGCTATGCCCCACTGGGCAAAGGCAGTTTCCCTTAAACTGAAAATTTCAGTACTCCCAGCGGAGCTTTGAAGAGTTACATGTCACAGAAAATGATCCCAGCCCACTTCCCATCATTGTGGTCCTTGTCAGCCACTTTTAGCACTTCCCTCCAGCTTTCCTCCCTGCCCCCCCAAAGGGTGGCCATTCCTTAGCTCCCATCTGGCTCAGCTCCCTGCAGGGAGGAAGCAAGACGTGCTGCTGCGTCCCTCCCCACACAGTGCATGGCACAGACTAGCTGCTTGATAAAGGTGTACTGAGTGAAAGCAAAAGAGGGGGGCGCCTGGGTGGCTCGGTTAAGCGACTGCCTTCGGCTCAGGTCATGATCCTGGAGTCCCTGGATCGAGTCCCTGGATCGAGTCCCGCATCGGGCTCCCTGCTCGGCAGGGAGTCTGCTTCGCCCTCTGACCCTATCCCCTCTCATGTGTTCTTTCTCTCTCATTCTCTCTCTCAAATAAATGAATAAAATCTTTAAAAAAAAAAAAAAAAAAAGCAAAAGAGGGGAGTCTGAGTGCTTTAGTTCCGTTTCTTTTTCCATTTTCTGTTTGGTTTTGGCTCACAGAACAGCATCACCTTTTCAAAAAGCAACAAATTCGGTGCAAAACCAAAACTGAGTGGCAGACCAGGAAAACAAGAGGTAGAGAAACAGCCCCAGCATGGAAGAAAAAGAGAAATTGACAGAAATCCTCTGACCACGCTCCCCCCACCCTGGGGAAAATGTTACTCTTTTTAGCTGACAATGCATTCCTTTTCCTATTTTATGGTTGTAATGAGCAAGGGAAGAGGAGGAGGGGGATCTTCCCCAGGGGCTTAGAGATCAAGGCAGTTTCCCCCCACTTTCTGGCTGCCCGGAGGAAGGAGGTAAAATAGGGTGACCGCCTCAACAGAGTGGGAAAGTCTCCTCCAGAGGAAAATGAGAGTTCAGAGCAGAACTTAGGGGAGAACTCAACAACGGGAATAACGCCTCCAACATCTAGCCTTGAAGCTGAGGTAGAAGAGAAAGGGAAGGGAACATAGGAGAGCCAAGGAAACAGATGGAGATGGTACATGAGAGAGAAAGTCAGGGGTGACCTTGTGGTTCTACTTGCTAAGAATCGATCGTCCTCGTCTTTGTTTTCTCTTGACCACAGTCTGGGCTCAGATCAGGCCATCTGAATCGTGGGTACTTAGCAGTAGACTCTTGGGTGGGAAAAGTCCTAGATGGAAATATTCTACTGGCTTTAAAGGGTGGGGGTAGGAAGGAAATGGATCCAGAGTGAAAGCTAAGTAAACTAAGGGGGAGGATATCCTCCCTCAGGCCTCCTTCTTGGCCTCTTTCATGAAATCCTTCTCTTCATAGCATCCTGATACCATGGATTTTCTGAGACAAGGGTGTTCTTGTTACTCTCATCCTCCAGAAATTCCATTTCATCCACTCCTTTCCCTGCGCTCTAGCAGAGGGAGCTTTCAGACAGGATTTGGCACTGAACTGCTCAGACAAGGAATTCCCATGAAGAGTTCTTAGAGCGTGAATTTTGTTGATGGGTACCTTGAGCCCATGGGGTGGAATGTTGTAGATGTTGTGTTGACATTGCTGGGAATCTATTCTTTGTAGGAGCTGGTGCTCTTGTTCTTCTGGTGAGCAACTTTATCCACTTGATGGCAACAGTGTTAGAAGCATGACATGGGTCACATGCTGCCATCTTGCATTGGCATTGAGGGCTTCCTGGGTGAGGTTTGGCTCCGTCAGAACTCAGTAGTACCAGTTGCCTACGCTGGTGGATGAAGCAAAACCCAACATAAAAATGTGAGATAAGTGTGGTGCCTGAGTGGCTCAGTCGATTGAGTGTCCATCTGACTCTTGATTTTGGCTCAGGTCATGATCTTGGGGTCCTGAGATCCAGCCCTGCCTTGGGCTCTCCGCTCAGCACAGAGTCTCCGTGTCCCTCTCCCTCTGCTCCTCCTTGTACACTCTCACTCTCTCTCAAATAAATAAATAAATAAATAAAATCGTTTTTAAAAATGTGAGGTAAGAAATAGGGACCAGGCAGACCACCAGCTTATAGAAGTTAGTATTGAACTGGCCAGGGAAATGGAGACAAGCAGACCGAGATGAGGTGGCTCAGGTGTCTTAGTCAGTTTGAACTGCTATAACAAAAATACTATAGACTGGGTGGCTTAGGCAATGAACATTTATCTCTAACAGCCTAGAGGCTGAGAAGTCCTAAGTCAAAGTGCTGGCCAACTCAGTTCCTGGTAAGAGCCCACATCCTGGTTTGTGGATGGATGCCTTTTTGCTGTATCCTCACGTGGCAGAGAAGGATGACGGGTCATGGTGAACGAAGCAAGCTCTTTCATGTCTCTTCTTATAAGGGCACTAATACCATCATGAGGACTCCAGCTTCATGGCCTAATTGCTTCCTAAAGGCCTTATCTCCAAATACCATCCCTTTGGGGACTAGGACTTCAACGTATGGATTTAGGGGTACCCAAACATGCATTCCCTAACACTTGGGTCACTGTCTATCAGAGTACTCAGCTTGAAGTTTCAGGAGCAAATAAGAGTACTCCATTATTAATGGTCTCCACCAACCAGTGGATGAAGAAGATGATATTTGGCCAGGTGTCTGGGACTTTGGGGAAGGTACTATGCTAAAGGTTATCAGGGTCCTGGTCATAGACCTTGCAAACGAGAAGGGTGACCATGCCAGAGCCCATGTCCCCCACACAAAGTCAGCAGGAGACCCTGACACATAACATCTTTACATGCCCTGGATATCTTCCCATGAGGGAGTTTTGGTGGCTATTCAGACAACCTTAGCTGCCTTGTCATGATGGAGCCTGTCATCTACTTCGTCCTTTCTGTGGCCCTGGCCTGCTCCAAACTGATTAAAGACAAAGTTGTCTGAAGATCTAGCCAAAAGGACTTGCGCAAGCATTATTTCATGGTCCTTGGCTTCTAATCATCCTGGATGACATGACGAACAAATCAACTAGCTGTAGCTTCATTGCGATGTCTGGAGATCTGGTCCAGCTACAGCTTGCTGCTCCATCATGAGTGGTGGTGGGTCCAGGGCCACGCTCATCACCGAACACCACCCAGAACTCGGCACCCACATGATTGCCATACTGCACAGTTTGGACAGGCAAGGCTCCCCTCCATGGGAAAATCTATTTTTATTTTTCACTCCCCTGAAAGCAGGAGGAGAACAAGAGAATCGCAATCGTACATTTTTTTCTGCGTATCACGCACTCGAAGAATGGCACGTGGGCCGGAAGCTGTAGCCACTGCTTCTGAGTCCACAGATCCTCAGACTCTGCAGCTCTTGAACTTCATTTCTTCTTCTAATTGTTTTTGCCCGTGTTCGGTTAGAAGCTTCTGAAGGGCAAAAGAGCGTCTGGTCCATCCAGTTAACTGTCACTATACCTAGAAGAGTGTTCCAGCCTGGCCAGTGACTCAGTGATCACAGGCTGTTTAAAAGAAAAAAAGCTTTGCAGACTTGTCAACTTTACAGATATCTCTCATGCTCTTCATTTCTCAAACATGACACATGGGTGGAGTGGGCTTGAAAGAAGGAGGAATTTCAGTGGTATCAGGACAGCAATTTTTCAGGGCTCCATTTTGTTCCGTGGCTCACTTTTCCTGTTGTCAGAACTGAAGAAGCACCAGCTACACATACATCAAGATAAGAACTGCGCTTCCATTAATGAAAGGGGAGGGTTCACTCGGAATCAAGGAGTTCTTTACATTGCAAATGGTAAAAGGGAATTTGTTTGAAGGTCTTATCTGGCTTTTGATCATCTGGACAGGCTTACAGAAGGAGAAAATTTGTTTATTTTAAGGACAAAAATTGCTTTTTCATTGCATCAAATATGTGTTGTAGCTGCTCAGACACACTGTCCGGAGAGTCAAGCAGGGTGAGCCTGTTCTTCCCAGGTGGGCAAAACAGTCAGTATACTGACTAAAAAACCAGCAGCAACTGTACTGAATGCAAGCCGTTTGTGAAAGTCAAGAAGACTTTCAAAATCCCCATCTGACTGCCTCAGTGAACAGCATCCTACAATAACCAGAGGTTAACACAGTGAATAAGCAAGTGTCCACTTGCATTAAGAGAAACAGAACAGGAAAACAGAGAGAACCATGTTCATCTGGTTCCTCTTTTCCAGTGTGGGACCGAGATTCCAAGAGAGAACAAAGCTCACCTAGAGCGCCAGTGCCAAACCAGCAGTCATCTGACGCGTCCGCTCGCGGCACTACTTCTATTAACTTACTATGGCCATGCAGATACCTCTCTCTGGCTCCCTCTGAGCTCAAACTCCTGCACTTACCCCCGGTCTGCCGACGACCCAGCGCTGTAATGACCTCTGACTGCCACCCTGTCTCATTAAAGCACTTCTACGCAGAAGACCGCGTCTTTGCCTCCTGATTCTTACCATAGTGTTTTGCAGATGCAAATAAACTTTCACTGGGCAAATGAATGAGTGAATGAATGGGCTTCTATTAGTATTCCCGAGTGTAAATATCATCACCACAAGCTGTTGTCTTTGTGTACATGAGAGGAAAAATTTGAATCCCCAGGGCAGCTTCAACTCCTAGGCCGATATCCACTAGGGAAATATACTATACACCAAGGATGTCCTTCATATATAAATGTCTGGCTAGTCCTGGTCAGATCAGCCTTTCCTCTCATCCCAACCAGCCTTATTTTTATAACCTCCAACAATCTCTTTGCTCCTGCCTCTCTTCCATTCCTACATTCAACCCTCTCCTCTCTTTGGTCACCTATATCCCTTTACATCCTTTATCAGATGTAGTTTTTTCTATGGCAAGGAAGAAAACCCAATCCAAATGGCATAACTGGAAGAGAATCGGTCTATTGCTCATGCAACTAAAAATCTAGTGCTGCGCCCAGCTTCAGGCATGGAGCCCAGAGGGTATCATGAAGACCCAGTTTCTCTCGCTATAAATTGTGCACTCCACTATGTTGTCCATATTCTCTGATAGGCTCTTCCCTCAAGGCTGCAAAGTGTCTGTTGCCACTCCAGCTTATATCCTTCTCAGTTCTAGTCTAGCATTAAAGAAAGGGTCTTGGAATGCCCCAGTGGCTCATTCGGTTAAACATTGGACTCTTGGTTTTGGCTTAGGTCATGATCTCAGGGTCATGAGATCAAGCCCCATGTGGGGCTCCACGGTCAGCACAGAGTCTGCTTAAGATTCCCTCTTCCTCTGCCCCACTCCCTGCTCTCTTTCTCTCTAATATTAATAAATAAATCTTTAAAAGAAAGGAAGGAAGGAGGGAGGGAGGGAGTGAGGGAAGGAAGGAAGGAAGGGAGGAAGGAAGGAAGGAAGGAAGGAAGGAAGGATGGAAGGGTCCTCTCCCTCAATAGCTCAATAATGAATCCCAGAATTGAGCTTCCCTAGCTCTGACATGAGTACAGTGCATACTCATGTACAAGCCATTACGCCCGGGGGTGAAATACAATGTGTAAGATTCTGGACCCAGCCTCACATTCCAGTGCTGGGCTCAGTGGAGTCAACTGAACACTAAGCACTTGAGCCAAACATTGAATAAGGGTGGTTTCCCCAAAACAAATTCAGGACATTCTCACTTCAAGAAGTAGGTATGAATGTCAGGTGGCAAAGACAACAAACTCTCACCACCACCCTAAACTTGCTTTCTGGTTTTCTTGTCTTCTCCCGTGTCTCTGCACCCACATGACTCCCTACATTCTCTCGCTTTCTCTTTCCTTCTCTACTGGTAGCTCTATTAATACCTCAGTCCCTTCATCAAACACACAGCAGTTCATGTTGTCCCTGGCAGCTCTCTGCCTCTTCAGCCATGTTTCTTCTCCTGCCTCCCCGCCAATTTCCACCAAAATTGAACTCACCACTATCACCTGCAAGAATTGGAGTACCTGCTGGTGGTAAGCCTCGTACCAGAGCTGTAACTTTGGCTGGAGCTGTTTGCTTTCTCTAGTGAGCACAGAAATCTCCCTCATTCTTCATCAGCTTTTTCCTTCTGTTGCTATAACCCCATCAAAACCAAATATACCCAGGCTCCCCCCATCCATCTCAGGAAATAAAACTAACCACTTTCCTCCAGCCTTGGCGGCATGCCTGCCCCCACCCTTCTCCTCCCCGTTTCCCCACCACACTGTCACCCCATCTCAGCCCCTCCAGCCTTAGACTCTCCCCACCCATCTCTGCTTTCTTTCACCAAACTCGCTTCTCTCCTCCCTGAAGCTCTGTTTCTGGAGCTGCCTCCTTTCACCACCCTCTCAAAGATTTCCTCATAATCAAAATATTTGCGTCTTCTCTCTCCCTCGCCTTCTACATCCAAAGCGCCCTGCATACCTTGCGAACAGATGAACCGACAGTGCAGGTGTCCCTTAGCTCCCTCTGCTACTCTCCGGTCCTTTCACCATGAAGAGTTCTCTCATGGTTCACCCTCTCCCTTGTTCCAGTCTCACCTTCCTTCATTCTGTCCTTCCGTGCAATGCTCAGAGTTCACTTGTGAAACACTCCCCTTCTCTAACAACTCTTCATGGTGAGCTGCGGGACAAAAGTGACATGCGCCAGCTTTGAACTCAGGATGCTCTTCACGTGCCCTCATCTGTGGTCTTAACCCAACAGATACCCTGCGCTCCAGTTGCACCTCCCTGCACGTGCTCATCCTGATGGCTCCACCTGGAATGATGTCTCATCCTCCCTTCTGCCACTCCCACAACTAGAAAATTCCTAATCTTTCTTTGAGGACCCCATCAGTCATCTCCAACAATTTGACCCCTGCCCCCCAGGACCTTCATCCCACCTTCAAGCAGGATTAAGCCCTTCCTGACTGTACTCCTCTAACATCATCCCTTTGATTTGTAACTGAGTATCAGTGATTGTCTTAGAGTTCCAGACTGTGAACGCTGTGAGGGCTGCCGCCATGCATCACTCAACTCTGTCTCATGCCTTGCACGGCGCCTAGCACACACTGCAAGCAAGATCTTCTCCGCGCCTCTGTTCTTGAAGCTTCATCTACTGTGTGTCTCTTTCATCCCCCAAACCATTGTCTCTCTATTGACTCTTCTGCCCCCTATTTCTGGCTCAGCCAAGAGCGAGAATCCACAGAGCCCTCCACACTTCCTCCCATACATCTTTTCTCTGGAAAATCAATTCTGCTTCCAGGAGCTCCCTCTCAGGCTTTGATCTCAACTTCTTCACATCACGTTCTGCTTCCTCCACCTGTGCACAACTTCATCCTCCTCACAAGTATGTATTATTGGCTCAGTATTTTCATTGAATAAATATCCATTGTCCCTGGAGGTCTTGCTATCACATGCATTGCTCCCTTATGGCCCCCCTCATGTCCCCTTGTGACAGGAGATCTCCAGTGAGGTCACTTTTCACTGTTCTAGTCATCCTGCTTTCTTTGTTTGCTTGTTTTATAGCAATCTCCAAAATCTATCCCTCCCCCTCCATATGTGTAGCTAAGTATTTGATTTATCCCTTGACCATGAACCATATGTAAACTAAGATTAAGGGGACTATATAATTTACCATCCAAGCCAGGACACCTGGACAGTGAACAAAGAGCTAGTAATTAGTTTCAGCAGGTATAAACTGGGACCTTCCCTGGCCAATCAGTACATGTGGCCTCCCTCTTACTTGACACCCCCTCTTCCTTCTCCATTCCCCCGCAAGCAGGATCCACTGCTTTGAATGCTCCGCTGGTATCTGAGCATGCCAGCATCATCATCTCCTTTCTCTTTATTCCAGCCTCAATACTTCCCCAGCCTTTAGCATCAAATTCATTCTCCTCTTCCTATAGTTTGCTGAAAGTCTACTTGATCCAAATTCTTTGTTCCATCCAATGTCAAGCAGCCAAGGGTGACTTTTGTTCTTCGTTCATTTTCCTCTCGGTTTCTTCTTTGGGCAGTCCCTACCTAGAAGAATCACCTCCCCTTCACAGTTCCAATTTACTTTTCTCCTCCTAATGAAAACCCAACTTGAAGTTCACCCTCACTTGAAGGTTACCTTTGCCTGGAATGATGGTGAAGAATCAGGGGAGAAAATATTCCTATCCAAAGCCAAATATTGACCTCCCCATTTATTTGCATCCTTCATTATTTACAAGAGAGAAACACAGAGAAAATAAAGAGGGGAGGTGGAAATCATGGTGTTTATCCACAAAATCTCTTTCACATTTTATCCTGTAAGTACCTTGCACTTAGGACTCAATGCTTTCTGCAGTTCAAACCCTAGCACATGCCTACCTCGACAATAACAGTGTCAAAGATATTAAGGGCTTGCTCAAGTAATTATTAAATGCACTTTGGGGGGCAGCTTCTGCTTGCCTCAACATGAATTTGCCCAAAACGGTACTTAGAAGCTCATAGCTACAAGAAAAAAAATATTGATAATTTTCTGTTCTCAGTAGCATTTTTCAATTTAACAAATGTTTTTAGTCAGGAAAGCATGAGCACACTTACAGATGGGTGCTCATTCTGACATGTGCCTGAACATTTCTCACCTTCCAGCCGAAGTTGCTCCCTCTTCTGGTCAGCACTGAGGGAAAGTGCAGAGGAAGGACCGCTCTCCCTTCCCTGGGAGGGCGCTGAGGTGGAGAGTGAGAAAGACAGTTGGTCTCACTTTGGCAAGACAAACACAAAGATGGGAGATAGGCTCCACTCAATTATCACATTTGGTTTAATCAGCTTTGTGAGGCTTTCATTCTAATCAGAGAGTCTGAAAATGCCCACCATCAGTCTCAGCAACTCCAGGGAGGGAGAACAATCACTTCCTTTCTCATCAAAGCCTGCAACCCTGCCAGGCACCATGGCTGGAGTGCGAGGCCCACCCCACTCCCTGTCAGCCCGACACCAGGGAGACCTGCCAAGCTGAAAAGGAAGGGGACGGCAGTTCGGGTCATTACAGCGCGCTGCCAAAAAGTGCTCAGAAAATGGACAATTAATTTCGGCTGTCAAAACAGATACTAGAGGAGCCCAGTTAGATTTCAAGCATTTTTTTAACAAAAAAAAAAAAAAAAAAAATTAAAAAAAAAAAAGATT
This sequence comes from Phoca vitulina, assembly GCF_004348235.1. Lineage (NCBI taxonomy): Eukaryota > Metazoa > Chordata > Mammalia > Carnivora > Phocidae > Phoca > Phoca vitulina. The sequence goes on from NW_022589728.1 coordinate 42,493,884, forward strand.
TCAAGCATTTTTTCTCTCCCAGCAAATCCAAGGCTTTGTCGGTGATAAGAGATGGAGCAGATTCTGCGGATGTTTGTGAGACAATATTACACAGTGGTTAAGATTGCTGTGGACTTTGAGATCAGATTGCCTGGTATGGGTCCCAGCTTTGCTTTTTTTTTTTTTTTTTTCTGGCTGTATCCACAGGCATTTTATTTAACCTCTCTGAGCCTCGGTTTTCCTGTCTGTATGTTGGGAATAGTACAGTAGAGAGGAGGAAATGGGGGAGGCACAGCAAGTATGGAAAGCACTAGGCATTGCTTCTGTCCCAGAGCAAGTGGTTTCTAATGGTTGCTGTTTTTTATGATTGTTGGTAGTGGTGATATTATCATGCAAAACCTCATGCTTCTCTTGAAAGGTAATAGGTTTCCTTTGTTTGCTCGCTCTTCCTGAATGATTACTGGTTTGCCCAAATTTCAGAAAATTTTCTGAAGATCGGTGCCTCTGGGGAACCCTCACTGGTAAGCAACGATTTATTGACTCAGTAAAAATGTTCCACGTGAATGTAAAACCTCAAAGAAAAGAGAAATATTTTTTGTTGTTGTTCTCCTGCAGCGAGGCTGTAGTGTAGATGACACATACATAAGTAAAATGGAATTTGAAAAGCAAGAGGTAGAGTATTTTGAAAAATTAAAAGTTTCTTATAAATCTTCACGAAAATGCATCTGTGTCAACACAATAAAAATCATATCCCAGCCTACTGGTTTTCATCTTCCAGCCCTGGGTCAGCACTAACACATTAACCCTTCCACTGCGATCCAGTAGATGAGAAACCCATTGCCACTGCTCTTTAGGGCACATAAGTGAACATGCTTCCCTCACCTCCCATGGCAAATGCTTTGGCCCCGCACAAGATCATAATTTTCCAGATATCAAGAAAGCAATATCTTTTCTTTTTTTAAGTAGGCACAACACCCGGCGTGGAGCCCAACACGGGGCTTGAACTCACAACCCTGAGCTCCAGACCTGAGCTGAAATCAAGAGTCAGACGCTTAACTGAGTGAGCCTCCCAGGTGCCCCAAGAAAGCAATATCTTAACTGCACATCGTACAACACCACTTAATGATATTCGAGATAAATCTTCTCCATAATTGAGAAAAATAGGCAACTTTTTCTGGATTTTTGGTTTTGGGGTTTTTTTTTTTTTGAAACCTCACCCTACGTTGCTGGCTCCTCTCCTTCTCTATTTGCATTAACATGTCCCATACTATTAGGGAGAGTTCATGCAACACTGTCTTTTATTTTATTCTATTTTTTTCTATTTATTATTTTTATTTTTTTAATTAATTCAATTGTAGTTATATTAGTTTCAGGTGTACAATATAGTGATTCATCAATTCTATACATTACTCAGTGCTGGTCGTAAGTGTATTTTTGATCCCCTTCATCTATTTCACCCATCGCCTCCCCCACCCCCTGGCAACCACCAGTTTGTTCTCCGTAGTTCAGAGTCTACTTTTTGGTTTGTCTCTTTCTTCTTTGTTCGTGTGTTTTGTTTCTTAAATTCCACATATGAGTGAAATCATATGGTACTTGTCTCTCTGACTTATTTGACTTAGCATTAAACCTTCTAGATCCATCTATGTTGTCGCAAATGGCAAGAGTTCATTCTGTTTTATCCTGAGTAATATTCCAGTGTGTGTGTGTGTGTGTGTGTATATCTATATACCACATCTTTATCTGTCCATCTATCCATGGACACTTGGGCTGCTTCCATAATTTGGCTATTGTAAATAATGCTGCAATAAACATATGGGTGCATGTATCTTTTCAAACTAGTGTTTTTGTATTCTTTGGGTAAGTAATCAGTAGTGGTATTATTATTCTATTTTTAATTTTTGAGGAACTTCCATGGTGTTTTCCATGGTGGGTGCATTCCCACCAACAGTGCACGAGGGTTCCTTTTTCTCCACATCCTTGCCAACACTTGTTTCTCGTGTGTTTGATTTTAGACATTCTGACAGGTAGGAGGTGAGATCTCTTTGTGGTTTTGATTTGCAATTTCCTGAGGATTAGCGATGTTGAGCATCTTTTCTTGTGTCTATTGGCCATCAGATGTCTGTCTTTGGAAATGTTTATTCATATCTTCTGTCCATTTTTAAATTGGATTATTTGTGGTTTTGTGGTGTTAAGTTGTATAAGTTCTTTGTATATTTTGGATACTAACCCTGTATTGAATATGTCATTTGCAAATATCTCCTCATTCAGTAGGATGCCTTTTGGTTTTGTTGATTATTTACTTTGCTGTGCAGAAGCTTTTTATTTTGATGTAGTCCCAATCATTTATGTTTGTTTTTGTTTCCCATGCCTCAGAAGACATATCTACAAAAATGTTGCCATGGCTGATGTCAGAGAAATTACTGCCTGTGCTCTCTTATAGGATGTTTATGGTTTCAGGTCTCACATTTAGGTCCTTAATCCATTTTGAGTTTATTTTTCTGTAGGGTGTAAGAAAGTGGTCCAGTTTCATTCTTTTGCATGTTGCTTTCCAGTTTTCCGAGCACAATTTGTTGAAAAGACTGTCTTTTTCCCATTGCCTATTCTTTCCTCCTTTGTCAAAGATTAATTGACAATAACCCATGATTAATAACCATGGGTTTATTTCTGGGCTCTCTGTTCTGTTCTATCGATCTGCTTGTCTATTTTTGTGCCAGTACCATACTGTTTTGCTTACTACAACTTCAGAGGATACCTTGAAATCTGGGATTGTGATACCTACAGTTTTGTTCTTCTTTTTCAAGATTGCTTTGGCTATTCAGCATCTTTTTTGGTTCCATACAAATTTTAGGATTGTTTGTTCTAGTTCTGTGAAAAAAATGCTGTTGATATTTTGATAAGGATTGCATTAAATCTGTAGATTGCTTTGAGTAGTATGGGCATTTTAACAATATTTATTCTTCCAATCCATAAGCATGGACTATCCTTCCATTTGTTGGTATCATCTTCAATTTCTTTCATCAGTGTCTCATACAGGTCTTTCACCTCCTTGGTTAAGTTTATTCTTGGGTATTTTATTATTTTTGGTGTAATTGTAAATGGTATTATTTTCTTAATTTCTTTTTCTGCTCCTTCATTATTCATGTATAAAAATGCAACAGATTTCTGTATATTGCTTTTATATCCTGTGACCTTACTGAATTCATTGATCAGTTCTGATAGTTTTTTGGTGGAGTTTTTAGGGTTTACTATATACAGTATCATGTCATCTGCAAAAAGTGAAAATTTTACTTCTTCTTTAGCAATGTAGATGTCTTTTATTTCTTTTCCTTGCTTGATTGCTGTGACTAGGACTTCTAGTACTATGTTGATAAAAGTGGTAAAAGTGGACATCCTTGTCTTGTTCTCAATCTTAGGGGGAAAGCTCTCCGTTTTCCACAATTGAGTATGATGTTAACTATGGGTATTTCATATATAACTTGTATGATGTTAGGCCAACACTCCTCTTAAAAACCTTACATGCTGGTTATCTATATTCATGCCTGTTACCTCAGAGACTGCCAGTATCTTCCCAACATGCATGTTCTCCCTCCTTCCATGATTACAAAACCTCAGTTTTATTTCCATCAATAATGTGCCAGGCAAAAGACTACACTTCCCACCCTCCCTTGTAGCCAGGTGAAGCCTTGTGACTAAGTTCTTGTTGATGAGATACAAGCTCAAGTATGTGAAACTTCATAAAGGCTCCCTAAAGATAACCGACACTGCTAGGATGGGAGTGCACCCTTCTTGCCTTTCCTTCTTTCTCTTTCTTGCCTATTGGAACATGGATGAGATGACAGGAGCTCCAGCAGCTATCTTGGACTATGTGGCAAACTTGAAGATAAAAAGCACATTTAAATGATGAAAAATTTCTTAATATCTAAGAAATCACCATATCAACCCTGAAATGTCAAATTGCAAATTTATTTTTATAGGAGAGAAATAAACTATCTGGTTTGAGCCGCTGTTATTTGGGGCTTTCTGTGTTATGCAGATGAACTTGACCATATTGACACACCTATTTCCCCCTCCCCTTTTTTTTTGGCCCCAGGATGAATTCTCTGCATTGGCTTATCTGAATATCTGTTCTCAGAGTTTGTTCTACCCAAGATAACATAGCAAGGTTTATTACATTGCCCACCCTGTAACCTTTAAGATAGCTTACTAAAATATAAAGTCCAGGTGAGTTTGCTCAGTGGGGTTAATAAGATGTGTGTCAAAACTTTGATTCTTCAAAGGCCTATTTCATTTTAGGTAGAGAGAAAAAATAATTTTGTAATCGCACTTTGCACACTAACTTGGCAACCCACCTCACCGATGTGAGAGATTACAAATCAGGGTGAATGGCTCACTAAAAACTCCTTTTGTGTGAAGAAGCTCTACTTTCTCCTCCTCAGCCTGATACTCAAATCTCTAATAATACTTCCCATGTTGTGCTGCAATGATTTTAGCAAGTCTTCTCTTTTACAAAGACTTTCCTATTTAAGTCTGTATTCTGAGTGCCAAGCACAGCACGTAGCAAATGATAGATGTCCCAAAAGTCACAACTCCTTAATGAATGAACGATGTCCCTTACTAGAGGCTCATTTGAACTATCATTTCTATCACCAGTCAAAAATTAATGTAACTTTCAAAAATCTATCCAAAAAATATAATAATAATGATAACATTAATTAACTTTCTACATACTAGGTCATTTGCTAAGCTTGAGAAAGCTCTGTAAGAGAGCTAAATATGTGTGTGTGTGTGTGTCTCTATATTTTATCTTTATCTATGGTCCACACTTTCAGACCACACATACTCTCAAAAGAAGCTGTGTAATTTGGTGCCATGACCCAGTCATAGACCACCCCACATCCACAGAGCCTGAACTGGCTTCTGAGTGTCTTCCCGAGCATACTTTTTAGAAGAAATATTTGTTCTGTAATCTACCTTTAGGAAGCAAAATAATACATGAGGTTATTGGGCACTCAAGGCTTGGTCCATGAAAGGAACTCAACTGTTAACATTCATGTAGTTTACCATTTTGCCCATCTGCAGAATAAAGATCAGTGTTAAATAATGAACAATGAAGAATGTTTTAGGTGTGAGGCAAAAGATATCATTTGAATGGCACGGCTTCACAGAGCCCCACTGGAAACATCCAAGTAGTGAAATATTGCTTTTGGTTTTGTTTTTTATCACAGAAAATATCAGAAATATCATGATGCTAGGGGCGCCTGGGTGGCTCAGTCATTAAGCGTCTGCCTTCGGCTCAGGTCATGATCCCAGGGTCCTGGGATCGAGCCCCACATCGGGCTCTCTGTTCAGTGGGGAGCCTGCTTCTCCCTCTCCCACTCTGACTGCTTGTGTCCCCTCTCTCACTGTCTCTCTCTGTCAAATAAATAAATAAAATCTTTAAAAAAAAAACAAATATCATGATGCTATATAGTTGACTCTTAAAAAATGGGTTTGATCTTCATGGGTCCACTTACATGTGGATTTTTTCTGATGATACAGCACTGTAAATATGTTTTCTCTTCCTTATGATTTTCTTAATAACATTTTCTTTTGTCTAGCTTACTTTATTGTAAGAATATAGTAGATAATACATACAACATACAAAATACATGTTAATCATCAGCACCCCTAACCAGTGGATTGTTCAAGAGTCAACTGTAGTTTCTTGGAGTAACCTGATCTTTTCCTCTATCTCATTAAAGATGTTTGATCTGGAGGCTAAGGAGGTTTCAGTTCTTCACTGTGGTGAGCCTGACTAGTTCTTACCTCTATCCCCTGATTGAGAGCCCAGGTCAGCATTTCATTTCAGTCAGAGTAAGTATGGTTTTATGCCTACAACTAACGTGAGTTTTTACTTATTTTCCATCACTGACAAATGACAATGAAAGTGATATTCTTGTGACACATACCATGAGATTGCCTAGAACAAACTAATTTATAGCATTTAGGGGGACCAGAGCCCACACTGAAAATGTGGACCACATTGGGGTAAACAGAAGAGTCTGCTCTTGTGCAGAAGTGAGGCTGCTCTAGGCTTTGGCTGCCCCGGGCCCGATATCTCAGCACACCTTAATCCTTAAGGGCCCATTGATTGCAGAGCTCAGAGTTATAAGACTATGCAGTGTATTATATATACACAGGGAATCTATAAAGATACAGAATATTACTGTATATACAATAATGGGATTATTTATACCTCTGTAAGTATCTTAATCTAGATACACATACAGCCTAACAAGAACACCTGCAGGAGGAAAACTAAGGGCCAGATGGTATCTTCTACCTTCTACCTCCCACCTTCTCCCAGGAGGAGGGGTTCCTAATCTGCTTGGTCAAAGTTACCATTTGCCTTACTGGTCAACACTTCCCTTAATATGCACTTTCAGTTTAACCTTTGTTTCTACACTGAAGTCCCTAGATCAGAGTGTGCTATATAGATCCCAGACATTTTCTGGAGGGAGAGAGTGAAAGGCTTGTCTTCCAAGCCTCAGCATGTTTCTCCAGTCAAGCTTTTACTGGCGGGCCTGTGCTTCTCCACCATCACTGTAGGGACACTTGTTTTCCCTTATAGCTAACTGTACTCTCTGTGAGGAGCTCTCAGGGTTAGGACACCTTCAGGGAAGAGGAGGTGTAAGTGATAAGATTGGGTCCATGCCTTAAAACCCTAGGCTAGTTGTTGCCTAACCAAAAAACGATCATATGCTTTATTGAGTAAGACTACATTTCCTAGTCTCCTTGGAAGCCAAGTGTGGGTGTGTTCTGGCCAATGAAAAATCAAGAGAAATGTTGTTTGGGACTTCTGGGAAGGCTGCTTAAAGGGAGCTCATCCAGCTGGGAGAAGCCCTTTTTTTCCCTTCTAGCTTTCCCTTTCTTTTGGCCTGCAGCTGGGATGTGATGGTTGAACTTCAGCTGTCATCTTGGACCATGAAGTAACTTTGAATATGAAAGCTATGCACTAGAATGGTGGAGCAGATAAGAATCTCAGGCTCTGAAGACACTGTGGGACACTTATTAAGCCCTGGACTGCCTATCATTGAACTTTTTCTTTTTGTGTGTGAAAACTGAACTTTTTAAATTTAAGCTACTCTTATCCTGGAGGTTTCTGTTAAATAAAACTGAACAAAGGCCTAAGTGATATTACCCATCTTTTATTGTCAAAACTTTATCTCTAATTGCAAATGGTTAAAATGACTGACTCTTCAACCACCATTACCACCACTATTGTCGATAACATTATATAACTAGCAGAGAATCAATTTTCTCCACCAGCCACAAAAGCCACCAACATTCCAGCAAAAGTTAGCAAAATTCCTGCCCTAATGATGTCTCCCTCACATTCTTGAGTTTCTAGGGAAGGTACGAATTCCTTGCTACATTCTCATAAGGTAAATGTCCATTTGCTCTGGACAGCAATTTTAAATTAAGCAACATTTAAAATTCTTTCTGGTGTGAATAAACTATGAACTGAGCCCTCTAACTAAGAGTCTTGAATAAATTTAAATTTTCTACCATGATTTGAATGCTAAGGGTGGCCAATAAACAACCACTAGTAAGGGCAAAAATACTAACATAACTCAAAAGCTAATTATCTCCAGGTTTGCTCAACTCATTGGAGATTTTAGGTATAAAACTAGAGATAAGGCAAGTCTCAAAATTGAAACTCCAAGACTTTTAAGACTATCTCAACTTAGGTAAATACTACCCTATGGAAATGACTATATTAGTTTCAAAGGACAGGAGGGAAGACATTTGGTAGTCCAACTGCCCCTTTCTTCCAACAAATTGGAACCCATCATTTCCCAAGAACTTACAAAAATCCAAAGTCAGGATCAAATCAAGAATTTTCAAAAAGAAAAGTTTATGGCACAACTGGCTGGTGTAAGTCAGTTGGCATTCACGAGGAAATCATCAGGTCTTCTGGACAGAGACACAAGATTCTCTCTGTTCCGAAGAGGGACAACCAAACATGGAGCTGCGGATGGCCAAATCGCATCACAGATGTCACCCCATTTGGTCATTGCCCCAGGTCAAGGGTAAATAATCCTGTTAAACTTGTTTTAAAATTCCCTGGACACATACTATTGGTTTCCTAGCTGTTTGAGGTAAAAAAAAAAAAGTATACTAACTAGTCTCACATTCCTGCTACTGAATCATTATCATGATTAAGGACTCCCAATAGAAGTAAAAGAATAATCACTTGGAAATATGAATTTTCAAAAACAAAGTTGCATCAAGAGGTTCTAATTTCCACTCCTGTGATCATTCTGTTACATCTGGTGAAGTCTGCCATTAGTCAGAGATGACACCAATACATAACAAATATTTATTAAACCTTTTAAATCAAACACATTTTGTTCCTAATAAGTTTGGACTTCTTGGAAAGGTTAGCATTACGCCTTTAATAATTTTGAATATCTGGATGGTAGAGAACTCATGGCTGTACGTGTTTCCCCATCCTTCAAAGCTGAATCCTATTCTCCCAGCTTCCTCGACAGTTATGGAGAAAGGCGGAGGAAGCTTTCAGGGAATTTGTGAGTTGGAAAGGAAAAGAATAAGCTATAAAAATGCAGAATATAGGTAAAGACAGCAGCCTGCCTTTACTCCTGGAACTCAATTTTGGAACTTCCTTTATCTCTAGTTGGATGTGTAAAGTTTCCTAGAGCCTCACACAATGCCTGCCATGCTATGGGAACTTAGCAGTTACCTGCCAAATGAGTGAGCAGATGAGAATGTGCTCTGGATTCCACCAGATTACGTCCTAACGCCTTTCAAGCAAGTGACTGACACTGGCTCAGGCTCAGTTTTCTCATCTGTCAAGCAGAGTGATAATAACTAGAGTTTTCCTAAAGATTACCTCATAAGATAATAGTAGTACTAATAATAACATTCTCGTGAACTCCTCAAGCATAGGGACTGTGTTTTCATTAATACAATTTTAGTGCTGTGACCACGGAACTAGACCAGAACAAGGGATGTGCAGCTTCCATCAGACACCATTTTAATATCTGTGAGAGCTGTAGCTCTTCCACAAAGGAAGATTACAGGAAAAAAAAATACAGAATTCTGATTACCAGAGTTTGAGAATAAAGTTGGAAAAGGTCATGAAAGAATTATGTGAGGGCAGAATAATTCAGTAAAGTGGCAGTAAAGTAATTTTATTAATTTTTTTAAGATTTTATTTTATTTTAGAGAGAGAGAGAGCGAGCATGAGCAGGGGGAGGGGCAGAGGAAGAGGGAGAGAGAGAATCCCAAGCAGACTCCGCGCTGAGTCTGGAGACCAACTCAGGGCTCGATCTCACGCCCCTGAGATCATGACCTGAGCCGAAACCCAAGAGTCGGACGTTTAGCTGACTGAGCCACCCAGGCGCCCTGGCGGTAAGGTAATTTTAAAGCCAAAGGTGAAAACAAAGATGTGTCCTAAGATCATTAAATAAATGTGAAATCCAATTAATCAGGGAAGAAAGCTATAATCTTAATGAGGAGTGTGGAATTCAATTTACTCAAATCAGGAGGAAAAATGAGTTAATGACCTATCTTGAAACCAAGAGAGACCAACTCATAAAATATAGGAGTTTGGGGTTCATGTTTTACAGTGAGTGTTAAAAGGGAGTTGGCATGTGGTCAGTGTCCCAGGGAGAATCCACCTCCTTTCTCAGCTGAAGCCTAGGGCAGATTTGCAGCCACAGGCTGCTGAAATGCTCTCCCCACCTTGCGTGTGACACTATAATTTTCAGGAGTGGGTTAGTGTTTTTAACCCAAGGAAATTTCAGAGTAAATACAAAGATTAAGTAAATTGAATCTAAATCATTAGCACTGTTGTACTAAGTTCAAAAATAGGGTTTTTTAATCAATGAGACAATCTGTATATAAAACGTTTGTAAGCTTTTTTTTTTTTTTTTTTTTTTTTTAAATTTTATTTATTTATTTGACAGAGAGAGACATAGTGAGAGCAGGAACACAAGCAGGGGGAGTGGGAGAGGGAGAAGCAGGCTTCCCGCGGAGCAGGGAGCCCGATGTGGGACTCGATCCCAGGACGCTGGGATCATGACCTGAGCCGAAGGCAGACGCTTAACGACTGAGCCACCCAGGCGCCCAAAACGTTTGTAAGCTTTAAGAAGTGTTGTTTATTAAGGTATCTAACAGGTTAGCCTTCTGAAATCAACTTAAATGTGTGATTGAGTAATTCATTTTAGATTCCGGATGTTAAGCTAAATGACAAACAGTATTGAAATGCTTACTAGAACTTAAGAATCATCATCTTAAGAAGTTTAATTTATTAGCTTTACTTGGAGTGGTTTACATAGGAAGGTTTTTCCTCTTAGAGAAATTTGAAGGACTTTAAAAGAAAATTGAATATATTAATCTGATAAAAGCAGTACAATATTTAAAGGAAGTTTATTAACTAGGTTTATAACCAGAATTGATTAAGGGAGGTTGATCCATTCAACCTGAGGTAAAGAGGCATAAATCTAAGGCTCCCTTCAAAGTGCTTGTTAAAATGATTAGATTAACAAGCAAAATAGGATTTGTAAAATTATTCATTCAGCATATTTATTGAGCGTATGCTGTGTATTGGGCATTATTTTGGATGCTGAGAACACAGCAACGAGCAAAATTAAGGGCAAACAAACTCTTTATGGGGCCTACATTCATTAAACTTAAGAGCTTTAGAAAAAAAACAAAACTAAGTTATTAAATGTTTTGCTTTAATACATTGGATATTAATTTTTAAAACAAGTTAGCTATAAATAGTCTCTTCAAAATATACCCTAGGGGACATCAAAAAAATTCACACTGGCAAGACTCTCCACTCACCCTGTATCATTAGTGCGGAGCTCACATTCAACTCTCCAAATTGTGTGTGGCTTGCGCGTTGAATCTTCCATGTTGTTTTTCACATCACTCACAAGAAATCTGAGTTAACCAAGATTCTTTGCTTAAAATGCAAATGTCTCCAAGGCTAAGGAGCTAGGAGATATTTACATCTTCATGTAATTTAATCAGATTGTGTTTCTTCTACCATCTGAGTGAAGGAATAAACTTTCTGATGGAGGGAAGAGAGGAAAATAACTTTGGGGCTGGAAATATTTATGCAGAAAGGGGAAATCTCTGGAGTGGGGACATATTACAGTGTAGGGCTGGGAGTCCCCAGGGCAGTTGGGAGGCTGGGGAATTGGGTGAGGGATATAGAAAGAGTGATGGAAAAATGCAAAGAATTCTCAACTGTTTCAAAAACTGCCTCGACCCAGGAAAGAGAAGAGCAAGAGCCTCTTTTTTCTTTCCTTTCCCAGGTGATTATCTGTTCCCAAAACCCAGAAGTCAAAGTTGCTTTATTAAAAAGTTCCATTTGGGTAAATAAAACTTACGCAAAATGACCTGGAAATGCAAACCAACATTGTTTCCATAGGAAAATGTTTCTCAGTTCTACACAGACCACTTACAACCAGTCTATTGAAACATAACCTATTTGTAAATTGACCATTATTTTGAGAACCCAAACTCACATAACCACACCCAGGCAGTTCCAGAAAGCTGCAGAGACTCTACAGAAGCCCAGTAATGACCTAAAACGATGGGTTTCCTGAGGCAAGCCTAAGCAAAGAACTCACTGAGCTTTGCAATCCGTACCCATATTCAGCTTCCCACATCCCAGCAGTCACATATTCTAAAACCGTGAGCAATGTTGGTGGCCCCTGTGACAGCTCACCAACCCTCATAACTGTGACTAATTGCAAATTCCCCACTCTAACATTTCGGCACCAGTTGGAGAGCAGGTAGATGATGTTGGGGGAGAACCGTACGGTGGTTAACACCTCAGGCTCTAGAGTCTGCAAGAACTAGGTTTAAAACCTAAGTACCACGCCCTGGCTGGATGACCACCGACAGGTTACTTAAACTCTCCGCACCTCAGTTTCCTCATCTGTGAAGTGGGGATAAAAATAATACCTACATCTTGGAGTTTCTGAGGGGTTTACACGAAATACTGCATGCGCCTCATTGTACCTGACATACAGCGAGGGCTCAGACTTGTACAGCAAGGACAAGCCTAATTTACAGCAAGGGAACAAAGACAGAAACGGTGCCTACCTTCTGCTTGCGGTATGCCGTACCCGTAAACAGGAGTTACCGACAGTTCGCTTGGCTTAAGTGACTTACAGCTTTTTTTCAACATTAAAGAAAGCAAGAAAATAATCCGATTCTTACTTGGGGTCTTGAGATGCTGGAATGAGTTACAGGCTTATCAACACTGTTCTCATAGTTGACAAGGATGTGGCTTTAATCTGGTGAGTGAAAAGTTCATGAAGACTCATGGCAGAGTTATGAAGAAAAAGTGCAATGCTCTAAGGGATGGACATTTAAATCATCAGTGCCTTTTCAGACATTCAGTCCCATACTGGACCAAAATACCATGGACAGTAGTTCCTCGAGAAAAGGATTTTTCTAAATAGATCCATATAAACCAGGCTGAGTGATTAAGGGGGAAAATGAGTTTAATAATACAGTATTAGATTGAATATCATCCAAGAAACGTATACTGTAAAAAATGTTCTGAATATAAAATCGACCTCTGGTAACTTTAGTGTTGTAAATACTTGTATTATAGTGAGGTAGACAGTTTAAAAAAACTCTCCATTAGACAGACTTAAAATTTTGTAATAATATTTAAGAAAATGATAACATTATGACAGAATGAAATATCTGATTAATGCTTAACTTTGTACAACTCGAATATAAACTTTAAAAATATTAGAAATTATAACATTTGAGTGCATATAACGTTTGTACATTAAGATGAATTGCATGCTATCCACTTCCTCTTTGCACTTTCAGTCACCTTAAATAAACAAATATATACAGCCTTAACAGAACAACAGTGCATCCAAAGCAAATGTGCATTTTAAATTATTTCTCCTGGCCAAGTCTTTTTTTTTTTTTTACTTGACATTTTATATTAGCATTTATTATCATTCTCACCCTTTCTTGGACAGTTTGTAGTTCTCTGAACCAAACAAGCAACAGGCTTAGATTGAGAGAGCAAAACCGCTTAGGAAAAACGAAAACTTTTTAAATGGTTGGTACAAGTTCCCTTGTTTAAACCATTTCATGGTCAAAGATGAGAAGGAAACTAACTCTGCAAACTAACTCTACTCATTGGCAATGCTTGGAAATCATACTGGTGCAGGCTGGGGGAAAGTCCATGCGTTTGGCAATCTGGGAATGGGTATTTAAATTGCGCTTTGCTCTCTCCTGCTTCCTTCCGGAAGATGAATCCCACCCCTGCCTCCTTCCTCACTGTCCCTTCCCCATCTCCCACCCCCGAGCTCAATGTAACACTTTGCTCTTTTCACAGTTTCTCATTACTAAGTTTTAAAAACATTGCCTAACTGGTAATTACAATCTGAAACAATTCTTTTGGGGGAGCCCTGGGCTATCGCCGGCTGGTAGGTAATCTTTCAGGAATGTTAAGAGAGAAGGGAGGGAACATAGATGTGAAAGAAATCTCTGGGCACAGGGACCGGAATCCCTCTTCCCTGCTTCTGGACTGGCCCCTATGTCCCCATCCTTCTGAGGGGCCCACCACCTCCCCTCCCGACTTCAGCCTCTGCTTCTTGGCTCATTCCCCCTTCTCCGCACCTCTTACCTTATTTATATAGCTTCCCATCCCCTACTCGCTTTTTGTTTAACTGGAAAATCACCTTCCCCTTAAGAGGGGATGTCTGAATTTTGGCAAACTCTGTTCAAAGAAATCAATTAGAAACAGACCCCACAGAAGGGCCTTTCCTGGGTTACCTCCAGCCTGGTTCATACACCTCAGTGTCAGCCCCCTCAGAGGCAGGCCTGGTGGTTTCTCATTATCCTTCAGGGGGTTCCATTTGGACTCATTCTTGTCATTCCATCCATACCAGTTCCCCTTTCCCCGACCAGAAAAAGCAACAGTAAAGGCAGCGACCTGAGCCCCCTTGAGTGAGATGCCGGTTGCCGGCTCCCTGCACTGGGAGAGGCCAGGGCAGAGCCCGGTATACAAGCAAGTTCTTCTAAAGGCAGGGCCCTTCCTGGCTTTCTTATTCTCCGTGCTAATTCCTCTATTGGAACACTCTCTGCTCGGGAGGTCACAAGGCACAGGCTATGACATGGCCGGAGAAAACCCCACCTTCTTTGCATGGGTAGAAAACAATCAAACCAAGACGTGGTCAAAGGTGATTCTTCCTCCCACACTGTTTCTCTTCTTAAACGATACATTTTTCAATCCATGGAGCCGTTGAGCACCAGGTCTGCGTCTCCCCGCCCCCCACCTCCTATCAAAACCTGTGAGGCACACAAGGAAATCCAAAGCCACAACAATAAAGAAAAAGGAAAAAACGACAACAACTAAAGAAATCCTCCTTGGCTTGTTTTTCCTGGGTGGCCAGGCAAGGTGTGAAAATCCGTATCTCCCTCGGGGCTGGCAGGTGGAAGGTTCTGGGAAGGCTGAGCTCCCTCCTCTCCCACCCGGCTGCACGTCCAGGCTGTTCCTCCCACCCTCTGCCTCCGCCGAGGCCAGCTCCTCGGCCTCTCTGCAGTCAGGCCTCCCCCGCCGTCAGGGGCCAAGGCGGCAGGAAAGGCGCCGCTACCTGCAGCCGCAGGACTCCACCACCATGTCCTCGTACTGCTTGTAGACCACGTTATTGCCCGCGTCGATGTACAGGATGCTGATGGGAGTCAATTTGGTGGGCACACAGCAGCTGGGCGGGGTGGAGCCGGGATCCATGGAGTTCATCAACGTCTGGATGATGGCGTGGTTGGTGGGCTCCAGGTGCGAGCGCAGCGGGAAGTCGCACACGCCTTCGCAGTGGTAGGCCTCGTACTCCAGGGGCGCGATAATCCAGTCGTCCCAGCCCAGCTCCTTGAAGTTCACGTGCAGGGGCTTCTTGCTGCAGCGCAGCCTCGACTTCTTGCCGTGCCGCTTACCGTGGCGGCTGGCGAAGGCTGTGCGCCGCCGCCGGCGGCCGGGCGAGGGCAGCCAAGGCCCGGCGTCCGGGGCGCCCGACGGCGGCGGCCACGACCCCTCGGCGCCGGCGCCGCCGGGGCCCGCGACCTCGGCCGAGCCCAGCTGTTCGCGCATCTCGGCGAACAGGTTCTTGCGCTGGGATCTGGTGAACACGACGAGCAGGGCGCGCTCCTGGGGGGGCCGCACCCTCCGGCCGAAGCCCAGACTCCGCAGGTCCGGGGGCGGCGGCTGCTGGGGCGCCGGCGCGCGTGCCTCGGCCTCCCCGGCTCCCGGCTCGCCCCACGCGGCCCGCAGCTCCAAGCACAGCTGCTTCCAAGGCTGCTGGCGCAGGCCCTGCCACACGTCGAAGACTTCCCAGCCGGCCCGGGGCGCCCCCTGCGGGTCCAGGGTCCGCGCGTCCAGCAGCAGGGGCGACAAGCAGGGGAAGAGCTGCACGTGGAGCCGCCCGGCCGGTGGCCCCCAGGGCGTTGCGGGCTCCTGGCGAAAGAGCCGCAGCTCCGCGCCCACCAGCTCTTCTTTGTCTGAGAGCGTGGACACATCAAACAAATACTTCTGTCTCCGGAGAGGAGTGTGCGAGAGATCGTCTGCGAGATAAAAAATCATTACAGTCAGTTTCACTTAAGGGGGAGATCAGCCCGGTGCTCTGCGGCCGCGCCCGGGAGGAAAAGGGCGGGCAGCGGGGCAGGCCGGCTGGGAGTCCAGCTCGGCCAGCCCGGGGCCTGACCACCCCGGCTCCCCGCCCGGGCCCGTGCGCAGCTAGGGGAGGGGGAGCACCAGGGCAGGCCCCCCCCCCCCCCGCACCACCCCCTCACCCCCCGGTCAGCCCGGGACTCCCAGGGCGGAAGTCGGTGGCTGCTGGAGCGGCGGCTGCGGCGGCGGCCTCCCGGGTTTTCCCCCAGGAGCCTGCGTAACCACTAATGTGCCCTTTGTGGTCGTGGGCCCGGGCCGCGCTTCCCCCAGACCTCCTTTCGGCTGACTGGCTCGTCGTTCTCATCATTCACGTCTCGGTCCAAACGTCGCCTCCTCCGAGAGGCCATCTTCGACCACCCCGATCTAAAGTAGCCTCCCTCGGTCACTATCACAGGACCCGGGTTTATTATCTCACCCCACTTAGCACTATCTACGGTGACCTCGTTTCTATTTGTCTCCTTAGTGGTCTGTCTTTCCCAGCAACACCCTGCCCCGCCTCCACTGGCCCATAGGAGCTAGGACCATGTCCTGTCCGTCGTACCGCAGCCGTGCCTGACCTGGAGTACATGCTGGTCAGTAAGTGGAAACTTCCAGAGCAGTTATTCCCACTCTGGGTGCCCCTTATAATCATCCAGAGAATTTAAAAATTACCAGTGCCAGGGCTTGCTTTAACCAATTGAGACAAGGTCTCTGGACAGAGCCTGGGTACTGGGTTTTTGCTAGATTTTGTTTGTTCATTTTGGGTTTTGTTTTTGTTTTTAAGCTCCAAGATGATTTGAAGATGCAGCCCTAGTTAGACCTCCTGGTCTCGGGGAGCGTTGCTGCCCCTTAGACACTTTTGCTGAAGTATTTAGGCCCAGCACAAAGCTGACAGAATGAAGATCTGCTACGGGATTGCTTGCTTGCTTGCTTCCTTTTTCAAATTCACCAACCATTTCAACAACTAACAAAAGAGCAACCAAGCTTTCAGAAGTCTGCCGGGGGTGGGGGTGGGGGGGTGAGGCAAAAGAACACACACACACACACACACACACACACACACACACACACACACACACACCAGGCAACTATCCATTGAGAAGACCCTGCAGTCAATGAGAAATACATCAGGATAAAACCTCAAACACACACACAGTGACATTCTCCCCTCCACCCACCCACCCAACTTGAAATCTTGCTTTGGAACTAATCTTTTGAAGATTAAATTTTTGGTTACAAATAAGAAAAAGAAATTTAGGGCACATAATGGGGGGGGGGGGTGCGGGGAATAACAGGCTTTTAAGATCCAAGATGAATTCTTTGGGACCAAGGCAAAACTTCTTTTTTGACGCATTTGTGCATGAAGCCAACCCCACTTCAGTGTGCAAGGCGGAAAGCTAACCAGATTTTCCTGGGCTGCCTTCTCATAAAATATTTACAACCCAGCAAATACAAAAATCCCCAAAGCCCCCAGCTTTCCCCAGAAGCTAGTAAAGTTTGGTTCGATTTCAACAGTAAAAGTGTCACTGGGTCCCGGTCGGACCCTCACTGCCTGTCCGATGTAGCCCCAGGGCACTGGACCTGGAGCCTCAGCCAAACCCAGTCCCCAGTCCGGGCTGCCTGCAGGGCAGGCTACCTCACTCTCAGGCACATGTCCCAACCTGAGATGGAGCTGTGGGAAGGGTTAGAGAGGTGAAGAGGGAAAAGCTGCTGGAGGCGGTTGATTTATGGAAGCCAAGACCTTCAAACCGACCAGGGTCACATTAAAATCAGTGGGAACTCAGCACACTTTCTTCTCCTCCTTTAAAGAAACCTGCGTCTGACAACCTTCAGCCACCACCCAGATCTCTGGACCTATTGCCTTAGGCTTCACTTTCTTGCCTCTCATATTTCTCTCTCCCCCAACGAAAGATGTGATGAGAGGGACAAACCGAAGGCATTTGCTGCACCAGCTAAGTATTGTGAGGGCTGACATATTTTTCATCCTTACTTTATCTGCAAGCACAGACCAGTTCTGTGAGGTAGATAGTTCCCATTTTACAGGCGGGAAAACCAAGGTTTGGAGAAATTAAGTTGATTACTGAAGTCTGACAGCTAGTAAGTGGTAAAAGTTGAGATCCAAACTTAAGTCTATTTAATTCCAGAGTTGGAACATTTAGCCACTAAGCCCCACTGCCCCATTGCCTCTCTAATGGAGTGCAGGTAGTAGAGTTTAAAAGCAACCAGCAATGGCTGGGGTATGAGGGACGGGGGATACCGTCCAAACTACATTCACAGGCCTTGCTGGGAATAAAACATGGACGCCAGAAGGAAATCATTTCCATCTCTGCTTACATAACTCTTAAGACAGTTTGTCACTGGCTGGAGAGCATAGGAAGGTGTAAAGGGTAATTTATTTCTCTCTCATGAAACATGGAGAAATCAGCCTTCTTTTGTTTTTACTCTTTTTCTAAAAAAGTGGGGGCTAATAATGGTTAGTCTGTAGGCCGAGTCACATTTCTCTGGTCCTCAAGAATGGTCAGAACAGAGGAAAGCATCTGTAGAGGGCTCTGCTGATTCTGCAGCCCTGGGATTTCTGATGATCTTTCTAGCAAGACCAGCCAGCTCGTAATCTTTCCAGGGCTCAAGGAAAGAGTGCAAATGGGGACTTCATTCTGTAACCTGCCCCCTTCCCTTTCCATACCAGCTCCATCCCACAGCTTGAGCAGCCACGCCTGCATGACTGTGGACACCCTTGCTCACAGGTCCGGGCTGCCCAGGCATGTTTCACTGGTGTCCATACACTCTCTGCAGGACAGACCCAATGAAGCAGCTGCCCGGGCCCTGGAAGGGGGCCCTGGGCTATTTGGGCAAGAGCTCTATGGTTTGGGTACCACAGTAGAGTAGTAGCTCTCAAGGCCACTAAACCTATAAGCGTCCCTAAATCTGCAAGATAAGCATCACATCATACAGCATCACCCTTGTTAGAAATAGAACTTCTCACTTCTCTCAGGCCCCAGGGGGTTGTTGTGGAGCCCAGAATTTGCATTTTTCTCAGTTCCCAGGTAATGCTGATTCTGCTGGTCTGGGATCCCACTTTAAGAATCACTAATTGAGATGAGCATGTTTCCTTGGCTCTTTAGATTTCCCCATTTCCCCACCTTGTGGATCAGGAGCCACTGGGGGCCGGGCAAAACAGGGTCCTCCAAAGCACAGGACCCAGGGCAGGGTCTAAGGTGGTACTCACCAGAACCAAGTCACTATTTCTCTCAGCTCCTTTTTGCCCCCACCCCACAGCCACCCCCACATTTTTTTTTTTACTCTTTCTGCCACATGTACTCTCACTGGGTCTCCAGAACCTCTAACCCCTTAACAGAGGGTCCAAGAAGGTGGCAACTCTGCACAGCTCTCCTACCGACTACATTCCCCACCTGTCTGGACCTGCTCTGGAGCCATGAATCACAGAAATAGCCCAGAGGAGGCATCCGACCTGGGGAGTGCACACACCACCAGCCCCTGTGACCCTGAAGACACTTTGCCTGCTGACCTGGCATCAAAAAGCCTGGCCCTGCCACCATGGCCACCTGTGGGTGGGAAGCCAGCCCTTCACATTCCCTTCCACAAGCCTCCTCTCCCATTAAGTCCTGTGTAAATGAGGGCTGAAGTCCTTTATAAATTGGGGCCGATAGCACCAAATGACCCTCTCTCCCATCCCCCTCCCTAGAAACATGCACTTTTCATTCCGTCTGTGGCACTTTTTTTTTTTTTTTAACAACTTGGAAGTGAATCCTAAGCTTTAGGCCTTTGAATTGAAATCAATCAGTAATAAATCATGGGAGTTTTTACTTTGCTTTTAATTTGCATGGACCTGGTTTGTTACAGCTTGGCTCAAACCCAGTTAATTCAGCGTTTGCTGTGTATTAGACGGAGGTACAGACCTTTCAAGTTACAATTGCTGAATTTGTGCTTATCAATTTTCCCAGGTGGGTGGATAGAGGAAGGAAGGGAAGGAGAGGAGAAAGAAGGAACAAACCGTCTGCATATTTGAAGAAAAGTCTTCATAAATAGGTCAGCCTTTTTTGAATTAAGAGCAAGTTGGTAAAAGGCTGAGGTGAGGAGACCTCAAACATGCACATCTGGTATGGGATTTGATAAACAATTTTTAAAAAGACGCAAATGAGGACACGGGGAAAAAGAACTAATCACTTGCAAGGCAGGGACTATAACACCCATTTTAAATGAGAAAATTGGCCTAGGAAGGTAAAGTCATCAGTGCAGGTCGAAGCCTCAGTGCTTGGCTGGAGGAAGCTAAGAAACACACCAGATCAGAAAGGAAAGGATGCTCAGGGCACCAAAGACCAGACACCCGGGAACCTGAGCCCCAGGAGGGCAGCCTCAGCGAGAGACGCGCAGCGGCAGGGAATGTGTCTTGAGGGTCCCCCAGGGCTGTTCCTGCTGGGGCCAGCTCAGCTGGGCCACCCTGCTGAGGGTTTCCAAAAACCCGCAGCTTTATTTGGTTTGGGGCGGGAAGGGCCCGCACTGCATTTTTTCCAAGACATCTCTGAGATATGTAGGCTGCTTGAGATCCCTCTTCAGAGTCCTTGCGGGATTTTCTGTCACTCGTCGCGCCGAGGGTGCCCCCGCGGCCCCAGCTCTCTCAGAGAGCTCCTCCGTGCGCGTCGGGCTCCCATCCTTTGAATGGCCAAGCCTCTGGCAGGCCCGTACCCGCCTCTACCCGCCACCCCGCCACGCGTCCCGCCCCACGTCCTCCGAGGGCGCAGATCTAGGGGTGCGACTAGGCGGTGGCTCAGAGAGCCAAGATGATAGTGGGCTTTCCCACGCCCACTTCCCTAGGTGGAGGGATGGGAGGGGCGGGATCGGCACCCATCTTTACAAAGAAAACTCCAGATGTCTTTGCAGTTAAGCCTTTCCCCCAACCTCCGTCATTTTCGAGCCAACAGCAGCACTGAGCGCTTCTGGGGCGCGCCTTTGCGGCAGGCACGTGCTCAGGGCTTTGATGGGCTCTGTCCCTGAATCCTCACCGCGGGGTGTGAGGCCCGTTCTACCGTTACACTCATTTATAGATGAGGAAACTGGGGTTCTGCGAGGTATCTTCACTTGCCCAATGTCCTGCAGCTAGTGAAGGGCAAGATCTGAAGGTCCTAATTCCTACGCCCTCCGACCTGCGGCCACGCCCCCTTCCACGGCTCTGATTGGGCGGTGGTGCAAAGAGGGAGGGAGGACACGCGACACACATTCATCACCGGTGCCATCAACTCCCGGCGAACTGGGTTCCCCCGGGATCTTCTTTTTTCTTCCTTTACTAGAAGGAAGAAGATCTCCACGCAGGGATTTCATGGCTAGATTTGGAGTCGCTTGTTCCCTAGATCACTCAGCTTCAACACTGCCCTGAGGTGCCAAAGTCTACAGGTTGGAAATAGAGTCCGCTGTACAAGGTGAGTAAAAATGAGCCACCAGCCCTCTCCCCTGGGGTGTGAAGGCCTCTGAGTACTTCGTGCTCCAACGATTACCCTCTCCTGGGACACAGTAATAACCTAAGCCTCCCCCTGTATTCTTGTCCTGAGTCCTGGCTCTGTTGAGATCTGTTGCAAACTGCTGAGCTTACTAAGCATCCTCACTGAAAGGCAGATTCAGGAGGCAGTCCACACAATTCAGCCTCTACTGGGTGCTCTGGCTTGACCATCCAAAATAAAAATCGTAATAGCAAACACTGGTGTAGCAATTACCATCTGCTATGCATAATCTAAATTCTCATAACTCACTTAAGCCTCAAAACTAACTATGGAAAAGAAAAGGATATCATTACTATGCTCATGTTATGGACCAGAAAACTTAAAATACAGATTGTTGAATAGTAACTTGCCCAAGATACGAAGGGGTAGACATGGCAGTCTGGCTCCAGTATCTGTGCCACCACCCTGGACATCCCAGCCCTTGAACTCTGTGTTTGGCAGAAACCCTGAGAAGGCTCCTGCTCTTTCATGCAGCCCATGCTTGGGGGAAGGGCATCAATCTCTGGTCTCCTAGAGTAAATCACTTCCTAAACAGCAGAACTGAAGGGATGTTAACAACTGGAGTTTTGAACGAGAACTTACAGGGAAACAATTCTCTCACCTACAAAATGAAGATAACACCAGCTCACAGAGTCACTGAAGGAGGGGTAGCAAATGAGAGAAAGAGTAGGAAAGATATTTATCTGAAGACATGTGCAAATATTGGTTACTACTGACAACATGGAATTAGCACAGGAATGTAGAGTCTAAGAGACATAGATTTGAAACCTGATCTGTGACTTATTGGCTGGGTGACCCTGGATACTCTAGGTCACATAATCTCTCCCAGACTCATATGCCTCATCTGTAAAATGGGAGAACCATCCCCCACTTTGCAGAGTCATTGTAAAGGTCAGAGTCAAGGCACCCATGGCCGGTTGTGCATGACACACAGAAGCGCCCAGCGAATGCAGTCAATATCGCTCTAACTGCCTACATCCAGGTAGGCAGAAGATGCACCTATACTCCTCTTGGCCTTCTTTGAGGAGAGGCAATCCACTTATTTCGGAAGGACTTCCAGAAGTGAATGAAGGAAAGGCGCTGGGCAGAGGGGTAAAGAGAGAAGCAAGGACTTCCAGTTCCTATTCATCTGAGGTCCAGGGAAGTGTAAGGCCCACAGGGGTTGTGGCCTCACCCCCATCACATAGATCCATCTCAGTGCCCCTGTGTCATTATGTCATCCACTACTGAGGTCTCTCGCACAACTTCCAGGTGAACAACGAACCTCCAGCCAGAACCTCATCAAGGATAGGTCCCTCCCAGCAGGTTCCCTCCTCTGTGGGCTCAGGGCCAGCGCTAGCCCAGATGCTAATCCATTTGGCTCCCTGGCTGGGCAGATGCAGCCCTGAGAGGCCTGGTGGTTGGTCTCCTTGCCCCACTCCTCACCTCCCACTGTGGAGCCCTTTTGGGAGGGAGGAGGCACGATCTGTCCACAGAGCCAATCTGGGGTGGGGATGAAGGTGACATTCCGGATGTTCTTCACCCGCAAAGGGCCAGGCACATTTGGCGGGGAGATGGGCTGTAGCAATGAATGGCTCCTGAGGCTGAGTGCAGGGCCCAGATGCAGAGCAAGTCACCTGAGAAAGCCCAGTCAGTGGGCAGGTGTGTGTCTCCTCACCACACACGCACCCGCCCAGCTTCTCTCTGGATCTCTTGGGTTCCTGTGTTTTCTCCAATAGTGTGCCCTGCGTTTCTCAGCTTCTTTCCTCCTTTCAAAGATCAGAGAGGCCCAAGGCGGGTCCTCCACGGAATCTGGAGAGGCTTTTCTAGTCTTTCTCCCAAGCCTGGCAGACGGCGCCCTCCTCCCTGCAAGAAGCCTGGGGCTTGTGAACCCCACAGGATTAAGCAGGCCTGGTGGCCTGCCTGGATCCCACAGAGAAATCCCAGTGTTAGTGCACCACGCTCTGGCCCAGCCAGAGGCAAATGAGTGAGGGTGGGAGGGGAGGGAAGGAGAACCCCAGATGCCACCCAACGGAAGGCAAATTTCGGGAGCCCTCCTAGCCTCAGCACAGCCTTCTGTGGCAATAAGGCCAGGTTCTGGTGGGAGACGAGGACCAGCCCTCTCCCCTGAGCACTGGACACTGCGCAACCCCAACAGGACTCCCAAGGCGCTTCAAGGAGATTCTTTTGTTTCTCTAAGATGAAATGGATTCCTTGTAAAGTGGGGTCCAAGAACTTAGTGCGAAACCTCGTGGCCACGCGTTCTTGAGAGGGGTTCAAGAACCAGTGATTCGAAGCCGAGATCAAGAACACTTCACGGGGCTCTCTTTTCAGGGCAGTCTCACCCGGGGCTTCCAGAATCTGAATTTGACACCACTGCAGATGAAATCCAAACGGAAGCCCGGTACTATTGCCACAAGCTGTACCCTTCTCTCCCCACCTTTCCGCCGGGTCCCCATGTCCTCCGAAGGTCACTACCCTTCCCTTGGAGCTCTGCGTGCAGGGCCCGGACCGGGTGATGTGCCAGGGGCCGCCCTCGCTGCACTGCGGACCAGCAGGGTCACTGGGAGCCCACTGGAGCCACACAGGCCCAGGGTTGGAGGGAAGGAGGAAATGCTGCCGCGAAGCAGCCTTCAGGGGTGGAATACGAGCAGGCCTTTCGACTAGAGAGTTTCGAGATCAAAAGTAGAAGAAAAGGTTCCCGTTTTATTTGGTTTCTCCTCCCCGACCAGTTCTCGGGTTTGCAGGTGGGGAGAGGGGTTCAAATTGGCATGTTGTGTGGACAGGAAGGGACTTGAGTGCCCAGGGCTCCTGCGCAGGAGAAACCTCAATGGTGAGCTCTTGAAAGTTTTGGGCCGGGCGCGGCTTCTGAAGGAGGGGTAGTGGAAACTCTGCTCCACTGCGCTCACCTTGGGCTGACTTCCGAACTAACGTCGCAGCAGAATGAGATTCGCGGTGGCAGCTGTGGACCATCGTCTAACATTCAATTTCCCTCCCCACGGGGCGCGGGAGCCACAGTCTACTGGGAAGTGGGATGAGGGCTGGACCGAGGTGCCTGGAAGCCAGATTTGCAAAGCAGGCGCACGGATTTTCTTTGGTTCCTACGTTCTTCAGGAAGGGCAGGGGGGCGTGTAAACCACCGGGATCCCAAAGCCAACCCTCCGCGCTGCTCCTGCCCCCACTTTCTGCTCGGCTCGGTCAGCTAAACCGCTTCCGACTGGGCCAGAGGCCCGCCCTTCTCCTCTCCAGCACGCCCACTACCGCGTCCCTAAGCCGAACTCCGCCCCCAGACCCCCGGGCCGCTGGCGGCGCGGCGCGCGCATCTTCTGGAAAGCTGGACAGTGCGGCCGGGCGCCTGCAGCGGCTCACGCCACGCCGACCTAACCCTCGGCCCCCAGCAGCGCTAATGGACTGTCCTGGAAGGCAGAGAACAGCAACCCTGGAACCCATTAGGCCGACGAGGACCTATTTAATTCCTATAAACAGAAGACACCACTTAACCACCATTGAGCTTAAAAATAAACAGCCAGGGCTTTAAGAGAGGCGGGGGTAGGGCGGGGAGGGGCGGGCAGGGAGGCGGTTGGTGCCAAGCAACGAAAGGACGCGGAGGACCCACGTTCCCGCTAACCACACCTCGCGGCCTCGGCTGGGATACGGTCCCCGGGTCCAGAGAGCAGCGTTTGCCCAGGGTTATTCCATACCCGAGGATTTATTGAACTAATGCCCTTCACTTTACTTAAGAGCCCCCCGGGATTATTGTTGATGCGCTCTGCATCGTTTACTGCTCGCAGCAGTCCTGCCAGGAAACCGTTTTCGTTCTGTCCTATCTCTACCATAACATCTTTCTCCCACCTCTGCGTCCCCTTCTCTTCTCCTTCCCCTGTCGCCGCCCCAGGAAAACGGCACCAATTGCAAGGAGGCGTGCCGCCAGAACCCGGAGAACTCCGACTGGGAAAAAACCCGGTTGCGTTAGGACCACCTCCTGTGCAACGCCCGCGTTCCCTTCGGGTCCAGGCGGCGCGCAAACTCGCAGGTCGCGAGGGGGAGGTTTCATGTCTTCATTCAGTTTGCGGAACGAGGGATTCTCAAGGCCTGCTGTGGGCTGTGGTTTAGGTAATTTTTGTTTTGTTTTGTTTTGTTTTGTTTTAATGTGGAGAAAAGACAAGGATGTTTGAGCACGTTTTTCAATCCCCTCCCCCACCGGCAACTCTACCGCGCAAACTCCCAGAGCCCAAGCGCCTCCCGCGCTGGGGAAAACGTTCGGAGTCCTTTTCAAATTAGCCTCCCCTGCAGAGGAAGCTCGCCCTGGATTCTGGCCCCACTTGCACTTTCGCTGCAGAAGGTACTAGGTGTTCTTAACTTACTTGCTAAGGTGGCCCTTGTAAGAGTCTTGTAAGGCAACCCTTAAGACCTTAGGGATGGGGGTGACAGTAACTGATACTTAACAACAAGCCAATGGCTAAGGCGTTTGTGGTTTGTGGCCTTTAAAATGTTTTAATCATTGCAACCAGAAGAGAAGAACAAACTCCTTCTTTAAGGCTTCCTTCCGTCACCCCAGGCCTTTTTCCGGGACCTTCTAGTCCACAGGCCTGATAGAAGATCATGAACCTGGACAGCAATGCAAACCCCACGCCGGCGCGCACGCGGGCGCGCTCTCACACGCACACTTGAATGCTCAGCAATCCTTTTCCAAGGCTGTTCCCTCTTTCCGGGGAAATAAAGCCTAGATTGGAACCTTCTGCCGGCTTCCTCACTTGGCCGTCTGGTCTGCATTAGTGTTTTTATAAGGGACTCAAACAAATCGAATACAAGGTCACCAAATAATTAACAGTTGTGAATTCCCTCCGTCCCCATTAAAATACTTCCCTGCTTATATTTCATTTTCCGTTTGCCAACGACAACAGGGTCGGGGCAAAAGCGCTGCTGCGTTGATTACGCCACTCTGCGGCCCAGGTCCACCCAGAAACTCGCTGTTTTGCATAAACATGCTGTCCCAGACGAACTTCAATCGCGAGGGAGCTCTGCAGCTCTTAGAATACCCTCCCCGCAGCACGGCTAGCCCAGTTGTCCTGCCCTGCCCCCAGATAATCGCGACCCAGAAGGTAAACCAAGAAGCCAACAATGGGCGGTGGCAAACTTTTCAGCGATTCATTTCTAGGGTGTCAAGTTTCGATGTTCCGATATTCCGATCTCGTTTTTGGTTTTTATCTGTTCCCTACTGCCTCCTTTCTGAAAAGGCTATTCTAACAACAATAACCAGAAAAAAAAAATTTAGGAGTCTTCTTATTTCCAAATCATCTGGAAACCGAACTCGCAGCAGTATTCCTAGACTCATTTGGTTTCTTCCCAAACCAAGGGGGAGGTTTCTTCCCCCCCTTGTTGGAATTATGTGGCACTTCTCAATCCATAAACGGAAAGTCTGAGGTTTGTTTCTCTCTTTCTCTCCCCCTCTATCTCTCAGCCACGTTGAATTCACAGAAGTTCCAATTGTCTGCCTTTCTCAGGCCCCAGGGTTGGGGCCCTAGGGCTCCAGTACCAGTGGCCTTTTAATGGTTCCACCATGTGCTAACTGTAATTTCTCTATATCCAACCTGATCCATTCTGATCTTATAACTGCACCAACACACACCTGCACACACTTTCCATCTTTGTGGATTCAAAATCATTTTAAGAGAACAATATGGAGGAATATTTAAAGATCAGGGATAGCATGGTTTGTGCCTTTCCAGAGAGCACAAAGAGGAAGCAAAGCACAGCACGGATTCCGACCCTCAAATCCAAAGTTCCACTCCAACTCCAAACTGGATCTTAAGAAATCACAGAAGAATATTAGACCAGATGGGAAATCTGCCCATTTTTTTTTTAACTTCTGCTTCCTGCCACCATCCTTAGAAACCTCTTCACCCTTTACCCTACCCGTGTAGTGCCATAGTTAAGCATGCAGGATCTAGAATTGGATATGTGCTTCGCCCCTCTGTATGACCTTAAGCAACTTGCTTAACTTAACCTCTTTGTCTTCCTTAATTCACCTGTAAAACAGTGATTATAGCACTTTCCCCAGGGGTGGTTGTTAGAATTAAATGAAATAATTCAGGTAACAGATTTTAGCACAGTACTTGGTATGCAGTAAATGCTCAATATATGTTGGTTAGTATTACTCCTAGATGTTTGGAGAGCAGATCGAAAGGAGGGACATTTAGAAAATAAAACTTGCAGTAAGGTCTCCTCTTTGGGTGTGTGTGGGGGGGGAAGGTGGCAAGGGTGAGGTAATAGAGAATGTGCTATCTTTATAGACGCAAAGCGCTCTTCAATCACTTCCGACTAATTTTTAACCCTGCTTGCCCACTCTTAATCTCAAGCCTGAGGGGTAACTTTTGAGCTTCTGGGGTTCCCGGGCGAGGAAGGCTATTTACAAATATTGTACGTGAGCAAGGAGTTCATGCCTCCTGAACAGGCTTCAGAATTCCTTCCATTTTCTTTGCTCCTCCCCCTGAGGGTCCCCCGCTCCGCCAAGCCAAGCCTGCCGCACTCGACGGCGATTTAAACATCCCCGAGGCAAGGCGCCAAGTCAGCGCGGCTGGCCCAGCTCTCGGCTGGCCGCGGCTCTTTCCTCCTTGCCCCGCCATCCACGGGGTGGGGGAGGGGATGTAGGCGGGTTTGGCGCGGTTCAGAGTCCCCACGTGAGAGGGGCGGAAGTCCTCGCGGGGAGCCGGGGATGCGCGGCTGGCGGGTCCCTTCCATCACGGGAGACTAGACACCGTTTGATGTGTTATGACATGAACCCTCAATTAGATCGCTGAGTTGAAACACTCCAATCAGGGGCCCGATGCTAAGCAAGCCCCGGAAGGTCCAGCCCGAGGTCACCGCCGGTGACACATCAAATCAAAATCAGTGAGAGGGAAAGTGAGGCTTTCCCTTTATCAAGCTGGCGCTGTAGCCCGCAACACACCCCCTCCTCTGCGCGCCCCCTCCTGCCTTGGGCTCCGCACTCCTTCACCCCCGAGCGGCGTGCGGCGAGCCGCACAGCCTTCCCAGCCAACTGACTGCCCTTCTTCGCGTTTGCTGGGAACCTGAGAGCGTGGAGGAGACCGTGCCTTCGAAGCTGCGGTCCAAGTGGTCACTCCGCGTCTCCTCCGGCTGGGGACCGCGTTCCAGAGTTGAAGCCGACGTCTGGATCTTGGTCCGGCTAGCCTGGAGACCTTGGCTCGGCAACAGAGGTCCCCTGGGCCTGGGCTCGCAGCCAGTCCCTTTCCCTACCTCCGGCGCCCGGGGACGCCCAGAGCGGTGCGGGGGGAGAGGATGCAGCGCCCGCAAGGGTGAAGCGAGCCCGCGTCTGCGCGGGACCTGAACCCCCCAGAGACCTCCCACTCCTGCCTGCACGCCCCAGGCTTCGGTAGACACCTCCGAACAGCCTGCAGTGTCTCTTGGTCCCGTACCAAACTCGCAGGGCGAAGCTTACGAGTTAGGGGTGCCTGCTTGGGGGAGGGGCGGAGATTCTTGCCACTTCCTTTGGGGAAAAGAAAACTTGCGCCCAACCGCCCGCCAGCCTGGGCCTCCGGGATTCCTTCCCCTGGGGAAAGGCCTCTTGAGCTATTTTCTCTGAGCTTCCTTAGTGTCTCCACTAGGGATGTGCAGGGTAGTCTTTGACTAGAGGAGTAGAGAAGACGGACGGTAAAGACGATTTGGAGGAAGGGAGACAACCGAGGCAGGGCAAAGACTGGTGGGGGGGAGGGGGGGCGAGCTGCGCTGGCAGCACGGAGGTTAGGGATGCAGTTGCAGCGCTACGAAGAAGCCGTGTGTATCTGCAAAGGTGACTTTAGTAGTCCTAAAATCACCATAAAATAGCAGGCGTTAATTTGCCGCCCGGACCTTTCAGCAGCTCATGAACCTCTCTGACCTCGGCTGCAGCGGCGAACCGAGCGTGGGCAGGAACCCTGGCCCACAAGGAAGGTGGCTACAAGCGTTGAGGCTGGGGTCTGAAGCTCGGGAAGAGCCCGGGGCTTGGGGGCCTGGGGGCTCTTAGCCTCCTCCGAAAAGCTCCGTGGACGAGCGTGTACTCACGGCAGGCGGGGAGGGAGCAGCCCCGTCCGCCTGAACCCTGGCGCTCGCGGGTTCCCGAGCCACCCCACTTTCATTGACCTGGAAGTGGGAGGAAGTGGGAGGCGGGGAAGTGGTCAAAGCCGCGAACCTAAGTCTCTATCCTTAATCTTTTTTTTTTTTTTTTAAATCTTCTCCTTCCTTTCTTCACGTCCCCTTCCTCCCCTTTCCCTTTTCTTTCCTTCATCTCCCTTCCTTTCCTGTCTCCTTCCACGTTATTGTCTCCCCTCTTTAGGAGCTGAGTTCCTGGCGCCTGTGGATCCCTCCTCAGTTTCTGGGACCAAGAGGAGCTCGAGGTTCTCTCGGAGGCACTCACCGCGCGGACGAACGCGGGTGGCGAGGCGTGGGTGCAGGAGTTTCCGAAGGCGCCCACTCTTGCACCCACGCCCTCAGAGGGGACCAGGGACAGGGACCCTGGGAGCTCAGAGAGAGGAGCGATGCCTGGCTGGAAAGGTGGATGTGCATATCCATGCACCCATATGAATTAAGTACCAACAAATCCCTAGACTTAGTTGCCCTGCCCCTGCCTTAGCAGAAACTACTCGCTGGCCGTCTCGCAGCGGTGAGCGCGCTGGAGGAGCAAAAAACGCACGAGGGCGCGGGGCTCCTGCCGGGCTGATGATCCCCACATCCAGTGCAGGGAAGGGCTGAGAACCCGTGCAGCGGCTGGGTCAGGGCATTGCCCAATGCAGTTCGCGGACTTGTTCCTCGGACCGCGGGACTCGCATCTGCCGGCTTTCCCCCCACCCCGATCGGATGGGAGCTCGGGACTTTCCAACGCCCCCCCCCCCCCCCCCCCCCCCCCCCCCCCCCCCCCCCCGCCCCGGCCCGGTCGGCCACGGCAGCTCAGGCCTTGTACCGCGCTCCGCGCACAACCCGAGACCCCGTGGCAAGTGTGCCCTCAGTCTCCGCCGCGGCCCCTCTCCAGACCCAGTCATTTGTCTGCCACCTCCCGTCCTCCACGCTTCCTCCACCAGCCACCAGACGAGCGGCCACCGAGCTGCTTTCTGCAAAAGACAAGAGAAAGAAGGAAGGAAGGAAGAGAGAAAGGAAGGAAAGGAAAGAAGGAAGCGAGGAAGGGAGGATTGCAAACTGGAATAAAATCTGCAGCCGCATTCAGAAACTTACTGCGCTTGAGAAAAACAATTTAAGAAAAGAAAGGGGGAGGTGTCCAGAGCAGGAAGGGAATTCACAAATGTAGCCTCCTGCCAGAGCCGGAGCAGCGCCGTGGCTGCGGAGCTCCAGGGAGAGAGGCGTGGGGCATCTTCTTTGCCACTTACCTAGTCCCCTGTCTACAAAGCTAGTGATCGTATTAGCCGACTTGGAAGACTGGAAAAAGCTGGCATTGATGCCCAGCTTCTCGGCGATGGAGTAAGTCCTGTAAATTGACAGCATGTACTCGTGGGGCACCACGCGCGGGCCCCTGCCGGGAGGCTCCTGCCCTTGGGGCTGCTGCGGCGGCCGCCGCCGGGGCTCGTCCTGTGGCCGCGGTCGTGGCTCGTGGCGCTCCAGGGGCGCCCGGGCCGTGGTACTGTCTCGTGGCGCCCGCGGCATCTTCCCTTCCTTGCGACTTCGCATTCCCTTGGCAGAGCCCAGCTCCGCGGACGACGAGGAGGAGGAGATGGAAGCCTGCTGGAAACCGGGCAAATCCCACAGGAAACTGATGAGGAAGACGGCCGACAGCAGGACTCTAGGAGTATCCATGGCGAGCGAGTGGCAGCGTCTCCCGGAGAGGCGGCGGCGCAGGGCGCGAGGGGCACGGAGCGGCTGGACAGCGGCCGGGGCCCGGCTCCTCGCGCGGACTCCGAGTGCAAGGAGCCGGGTCCCAGCCACACAAACTCCGGCCCTGCCACGCCCCCTCCCGCCCCTCGCCGGGAGGGGAGGGGAGGGGAAGGAGGGGAGGGGAGGGGAGAGGAGGGGAGCGGAGGGTGGGAGGAGAGGCGGGTGGTGAGGCCAGGAGGTGTAGGGGAGAGGGGCCGCCGTGTGTCGGTGTGGCTGGGAGGCGCAGCGCCCCCGCGGGACGCGCGCGGGGTTGCCGGGCGGCGTGCGCAGAGCGGGCCCAGAGCGCTGGGCGGGGGAAGGCGGGCGCGGTAGCCCGGCGGCGGGGAGGCCGGGAGCATCCACAGCGCCAGAGTCCCCCGAGCACTGTCCGAAGCTCGGTCCCCCCGGGGCGCCGCGCGGGCCCTAGGGCCTCGCCGGTCGCCTCCACTGTCCGGGGAGCGTGCAGCCCGGGAGGAGGGAAGGGGCGGCGGCGTCCCCCAGAGACGGCTCCCGGCCGGCGCCTCTGCAGCGGACTGCGCTCTGACTCCGGGTGGCCGTGGTACCGTCTTTCCTCGGCCCCAACCTCCAGGCCGGCCGTTCACTGCCTTCAGGGGCCAGCCCGGGGCCAGCGAAGCCTCGCCGCGTCCCAGGCGCAGGGCCCAGCCCCGAACAGCCCCATTCTCTCGGTGGGGTACCGCTCTCCACAAAGACAGGGCGTCTGTCCCCGACCCTCGAGGTCAGGCAAAGGCCACGAGTCTTTAGAGTCTGGATGGATGCTAAAAGCTGCCGCGCTCTACTGCAGGCCCCAGCCTCTCTTCTCGCAGTCCCCAGCCTCTTCTGACGCTGGCTTTAGCCGGTTCTTTTCTCCTCGGTCTGCTCCCCGGGTCCTCTTTCCTCTCGCGGCCTGGCCCCCGCCTCCACGGCATCCCCATTTTCTTTCTCTTCTTGCCCTCCCGCCTTCAATCCTTTCTCCTTCCCTAAGTTCCTTCTGCATTCCAATCCCCCTTTCCCCAGCCTGCTTTTCTTCGCACATTGCCCTCCCATCTCTGCCCTCCCACCCTCTCCCCCCGCGGCCTACCCCTCCTCTTTCAGTGGACCCCTCCCTTTGCAGCTCTTCCCCAATCTGTTTCTCTTCAGCCCAGCCTCGCCCCATCACGAGTTTCCTTTATCTGTCCCCAGATTCCCCGTGCGTGTCTTCCCCGCCCACTGCCTCGTTCACTCCCGGGCCTGAGCGCTGGAAGTCAAGGCGGAGGGCCGCTTCTCTCCCACAGTGCTCTGTGCCCTGGAATGCTAGGGACGTAGAGTCTCCTTGTGCATTTATTGGGTGTCCCGCCACCAACCGCAAAATGCTCTCCTTTCATCTCCCTACAGCTCTGTGAGGTTGGCCTTACTATTTTCACTTTCACAGATTTAAAAAATGAGACAGACAGGGGATGAGTGACTTTTCCAATGACACTCAGCCCAGAGGACATGCAGCCAGGGACAGAACCCACAGCCAGGACCCCAAATCCAGGGTTCCCATTCCAGCATAGAAGAATTGCTCGCCCACCCAGTGTCTCTCATTCTTTTTTTTTATATTTTATTTATTTATTTGTTTATTTATTTATTTATTTGACAGACAGAGAGAGAGCACAAGTAGGCAGAGGGGCAGGCAGTGGGAGAGGGAGAAGCAGGCTCCCCGCTGAGCAGGGAGCCCTAGGTGAGGCTCCATCCCAGGACCCCGGGATCATGACCTGAGCTGAAGGCAGAGGCTTAACCAACTGAGCCACCCAGGCGCCCCAGTATCTCTCATTCTTGACTTTTTCTTTTCTTTATGGTTTTATTTGCTCTCAGATGATTTCCTCCCACACTGCTTTTTATGTGTGTGTTCCCAATCTTCTGTTCCCCTCTCACTTTTGCTTTTCCCTGCCTTTTTCTGTCCCTGAACTGTCCACTCACCTGACTGCAAGGAGACGAAGTTGCACATCCCCGCTCTCTTCATGCTTTAACTGCCTTAAGGTCTAGGCTATGCCTTCCGTCCTGGACACTAGGCCTCCTCCAGGGCATGGCAAACACCTAAGAGAACTTGTGTATTGGCGGGGTTGTAAGCCCTTTACTTATATCATTTCATTTAATCTTCAAAACGGTCTTATAAGGGCTGTACTATCCCTATTTTACAGGTAGGGAAACTGAGGCCCAAGGTCACACTGCTCCAGAGTCTGCCGGCTGCTCTCTTCCTCCTCTCCTCCACAGATGCCCCATGGCCCTATCCCAATCCCATATATATCCCCTAGTTTTGATTTCATAATTGTCAGGTTCCTACCTTTAAACTCAAAGGTGCTTTACCATAGCCTTATCTTCTTCCCTCTCTCTGTGCTTTAAAATTTTTTATTATTTACTAAATTAACAACATAAAAGGAAATGGAACTGAAACGGGACAAAATTGTTTCTCAGATTCTTGCCACTCCAACAAATCACCAAATCAAAATGTTTTTACCTTTATGGGTTCCCTTCCATTCCTTCTTTATTTGTCATGCCCATGGTTTCCCTATCCTTGCAATCTAGGGATAGATACCTTGCTGTATCCTGCCCTGTCACTTAATACGACGCCCAAAGCATGTCTGCTGGCCCTTCTTTTCATTTTTTTGGCTTGGTTTTGTATCACTGCCAAGTCTATTGTCCTCGACATCTCTCCTCTGTGCCTTTCTGCCCCTCTTTGCAAGTCTTCACCACCTCCCTCCTGGCCTGTGCAGGCCACCTCTTCAAAACCACAGGCTCAAAACTCATTGCTCACCAGCACAAGCCACGTCGCCCCTTCTGCCTACCTGTCACCCCTGAGATGCACGTGGTCTAGCCGGGCCTGCCCGGCTTCTGGCTTCTTACATCCGCCTCTCCTGTGTCATCCAGGAGAGGCTTCCTCCTTGTGGTCTCTCTCCATCCCTTCCCTCGGGGAAATGAACACTTGTGGTTTGTGTTATCAGTGTTTTAATTTCTATCAGTATGGAGTCTGGTTCATGATGATTCATGGTTTCAGACCCCCCCATCCAATAGGAATGTTCCTGCCTGCAACTGCAGCCCAGCATGTTCTCTCTTCATTTGCTCACAGCAATCATTATCAGCTACAAGTTATCGGTAAACAGGAAACAAAGTAATGAGCCTATTTGCTGTGGCTTGGGATCTCTCAGCACACTAGATGGAGAGGTGTGTTAGCGTAAATGACACTGGGACAGGGACCACAAAGGATGTGGTCTGTCTTCCCGGCTCCAGGATTCCCCCAGGGCAGATATTCCTCCCTTTCATTGCCACCAGCCTCTGGTCTAGGCAAGGAAATTGCATTGTCTCCCAGGTGAGCAAACAAACAGCGGCTGGGCCCAAGGCCGAAATTGTCGTCAGTTGGTCCAGTCAGGACTGGGAGGCAAGTCTTTGTGACTTAAATATTTCCAATGTCGTGACAATGATCCACAGTAATGTATAAAGCCTTATCTCTTCCTCCCTCATGGATATGTTTCAAATAGGAATTCACCCCAGTGTTGAGGAGGCCATGCCGAGGCCTTTGCTCTGTGTGTGCGTGTGCGTGTGCGTGTGCGTGTGTGTGTGTGTGTGTGTGCACGCACGCGCATGGGTGCGTTAAAAATAAAGATACAGAGAAAAAACTACAAGTGAACATATGTTGTCAGATCTTCTCACAACAGTTTGAGAATTTGAACTAGTATATAGAATTTAAATTTTCAGTCCAGTCTTTGATTCTCTCATAAGTTCTTCAGTAGTTTCATCTATGAAGAACCTAAAAAAAAAGGCTAAGGGGTCCTTGAGCTGAACGAGGTCGGCCAGGTCGGCCGTAGGCACCAGGGCAGCTTCCCCCCGCATTCTGTGCTCGGAGAGCTCTTTCCCCCCACGCAGAAGGCAGCAGGAACAGCTGGGCAGGATGGTATGTCCTGCCCCCCTGTGGACAACGACGGAGTTACTGCCGAGAACCAAACCCGCGCTGGAGGGGGAATGTTTACAGGAGCTTGGCAAGATAAACAAGGGAGAGTGACATCCATTAGCATGATTTTAAGAAACTAGAGAGTCACAAATGAGATGTGTGGAGCATTCGACAACAAAACAGCCATACATGAGAGATACGTGTGCCCAGAAATATTGGACCCAAAGCAAATAGAATTGTCCTGTTCCTATCTGAAATCCGTGCTGCTACTATCTTCAAGTTATTATTTCATAGTTACCCAGGGAGAAAGATTCTCTTAAAGAAATAAAGGAGTTTATCTCTTTTATTATGTCATGTTTCATTCAAGTGCCAGTCGAAAGGCAACTTTTATAAAAGTGAGTGAAGAAATCTGACTTTTTGTGCGCGCCCTCCCCACAGGGGAGGCGACCGGTTCTGGAAATATAGTCTAGTGACATATTTGCACAAATGAAATAACTGCTTTTGTTTGAGGTACCATCTTCAGAAAGTCCTAGTTAAAATACAAATGTTCTTGAGTAGGGTCCCCATTCATAGTTTATGACCACCGTTACACTATTCTGAATAAACTGATAAAAGTGGTGATCTGATAAGACTAGCTAGTCTCACCTATGTGGACCAAGAGAAATGAGACTTAAGACTGGTAGATATTGCTTAATAGAAAGCAAATGACAGAAAGGACCCAAGCAGTGGGTTTAAAACTCTGACCAACTAGCCAACCAGGCAGGGCTCATGATGCCCATCCTTACTCCACCCTAAGCAGCCCTGCTCTTATGGTTTTGACATTTTCATAAAATTTCATCTGCAGACAAGATCCCTCCAAAAGGACAAAAGAAGCCATTGGCTTAGAGTATTGGGCCATGTTCCTCAAAGAGAGTGGAAAATGTAGCAGCAGGAAGAAAGGCAAGGACTCTGCCTTAGAAAAGCAGGAGATGAGACAAAACAAAAACAAAGGAAACACTAAACAACAACAGCCACCAAACACCGCTGAGGGAAGGGTGCGCAGAAGCTACCACTTCTTCACAGCTCAGACTGGGAGCTACCAGCTCTGTAATCCTTCCTGCTTTCCTCTGTTTATATTGAGACTGATAATTCCATTTCCTCTGTTTCCTTGCTTGTTGGCTTTGGCACTCCCATTCTTTCACAGCAGGACTTACAGACAAGTTAAATGAAATGGAATGAAGAGTAGTGCCTGATGATCTAATACTCACAAGCTCTCTGGGCCTCGGTTTCCCCACTCCACCAGCTGCCTCCAACTTGGTGTCATGCCTACCACCAGTATGACAGTACTGAGATTGGCAGGGAATGGTGACTTTGGGTTCTGAATATTGAAAGAAGCACGAAGACCCACTGGGGCATCCGATCAACCCAATCACTGCTCTCCTTTGGGGACACCACAGGGCATGTAGATGTCCAACCATATTGTAGTTTGTCAATACCAGTAGTTCTCGAGGGGGCTCCCCTGGACCAGCAGCATCAACATCACCCTGAACCTCGTTAGAAATGCAAATTCCTAGGCCTTACCCCAGATCTACTGAATCAGAAACTCTGGGGCTGAGACCCAGCCACTGACAGGTCCACAAGCCCTCAGGGGATTCTGATGCATGCTGGGGTTTGAGAACCTTTGGTCTGCGCCCTGAGATAGGGGTAATCTACCTGCCAAGAACTTCAAGAAATGCTTTGATTTTTAAGAGGGAGCTGTAAAGGAAATGCATAGTATGCAATTTTATTCTCAAATTAGTGATTCTTATTCCTAATGAGCAAATAATTTTCATTCCCCATGCGAACCAGGTGTATTTAATTGCCTCCAGGGCTAGCAGGCCAAATGTGCCTCATCTGGTCAGATCTCTCAAAGCAAGCAGGGTTGGGCCTGTTTGGAACCTGGAAGGGAGACAAAAACAGCAGCAGAATGAAACGGCCGTAGACATCTTATGTACTATGGATGTGAAAGAAGGAGGAGGGGGTTGGAGCTGATGGTTCTGATCCCAGTTCTGTCTCACTCTCTAGCTACATGAACCCAAAATCTTCTAACTCAACTTTTTTCCCCTCCGATGGAGGTGAAAATCCATGCCTCTAGGTTTTTTATGCAGCTTACACATACAACAGCATATGTAAATTTTTATTACAGATGTTTAGTAACTAGAGTGGTTGTTAATTACTTGAGAATTTGGATTTTTTAAGTATCAAAGAATTCTCTGTTAATTTTAGTAGTTCTCACTCTTTATACATTTGCTCTGAAATTACATCTTAAAACTTCAGTCTAACTAGCTTTCATATCCTCTTAAGAATTTCTTTTTGTTAAGTAACTCCTCTCAAAAGGCTAAATTTGTTTGACATAGTGAGCTTTTACTGTATCTCACTGTGAATTTGTGGCAACACTTTTCTTCTGTAATGATTCGACATGTTTTATGTTTGTCCAAATATTCTAGATTAAAAACACATTGCAGTTTGCTAATAGGTATTGGGATACTTAAACTGAGCAGACAAAGTACCTTTCTCAAATGAGAGTAGAGGATGCTTATAAGAGTAAAGGTGAATAAATTCTAAGGATGATTTGATCCTTGCCAAATCTTGCATAGAAAATTACAATTACATAGGAAATTGTCTTTCCTGTTTAGGATCAGATTTGGTTTTAAAAATTACTACCAACTTTGTAAACATTAAAATAGAAGCAATAAAGATGTGAAATTTCACACAGGGGATCTACAATATTTGGATAATTATAAGCATATGGCTACTTTACATGAGATCTCTGTTAAAAGTGTATTTACTAGGGCTCTGGGAAAACAAAGGTTCTCAAATTCAGGGTTTATTTACATGCACTGAGAACGTCACATTTACTATCAATTTATCATAATCTATTGTTGCTTCAGAACTCTAAATAGTATTAGCTACACGATTGCAGTATCTATTGGTTATTGCTCTCGTCTGTTTGTTGACATGCCAGGTTTAACCTGTAAAAGAAATTGCAAAGAACAACTACTCCATCAAAAGTGGTGAATGCTTTCTCAAGCATTTTAGAAACAATTCCATATATTTTATGTTAATATTTAGGGCATGAACCTACACTGACTAGTTTCAATATATTCTACTCAAATAGAAATGATTGATGTAACTATTTACTTTTGTGGACTTCTTAAAAACAATACTCCAGTGTCTCTGTGTCTAGGAATCACTAAAAATAAAGACAAAGGATTAATTCAATGAACACTTTAAATCTGAGAAATGGTTGAAATTTCATTTTGAAATTGATAAATATGGGATTTAAGGTTTGAACAGGCAGTGTAAGCCCTACCTTTCCTCAAAGAGACTTCTCTCCATAATTTTGCTTCTTAAATGCTGAGATTATGAAATGTCACAGTTACAAAAAGAAAGAAAGAAAGAAAGAAATGTCACGTTTATAATGAATTGGTCTTAAAAAAAAAAAAAACAAACAGAGACAGAAAGTAGAATAGTAGTTGCCAAAGGCTTGGGTGAGGTTGAGGGGTCGGGGTGGGAATGGGGAGTTAGTGTTTAATGGATACAAAGTTTCAATTTGGGAAGATGAGAATGTTCTGGAGTTGGATGGCAGTGACGATTGCACAACAACATGAATGTACTTAATGCCACTGAATTGTACATGTAAAAATGGCTAAAATGGCCAATTTTCATGTTGTGTGTATTTACCACAATGAAAAAAGTACAAAGATTTAATAAGACAATTCAAGAAATGCCCATTTGTAAAATAATAATTTTAAAGACAGAAATTTCTAGACAACTTTGTTGACAATTTTGGCTTTTTAACCCTTTGTGCCACCTCTGTTAAGAAGCATAACTGAGGGTCAGTTTATACCTATCCACACAAAGGTCAAATGGAAAACTCATACTAGTCCTTTGGGGATTAAAATCCATCTCTTCTTCACCTCTCCAACGATATCATGTGAACCATCCTCAGTTCCTCTTATTTTTTTCCTCGTATAATATCCTTTCAGTTCGCCTTCAGTTCCCACTTTCCTGACTCCTTGAGACTTTGAGATCACAGCATCCTTCAGAGTATGCTCTTCCTGCTCAGGGACTGGCTCTCATTGTCTCCAGCCTGGTCCCTTATCCTCTCTTTCCCTTCTTGCCCCTGCCACCTCCCATCCCACCACTCTTCTTATTCCTCTCCTTTAACCAGCTACAATTTGGGACTGAAGCACATTTAAAAACTTTGCTTTCATGTTGATCCTAATTTAAGCACCAAGTGAATTGAACCTTATATTTTCCTCCTTAAAAAAACCCCAAACCCTACCACTTGGAACTAATCTACTTTTCTTTTTATTTAAATGTGTCCCTTGATAGATTTATTTTCCCACAGTGGCCCTAATGGAGGGGGGGAACCCTATCTCCCCATAAGGATTTTATTATTTGATATTTGTTTAAATATAGCATCAAATAAATACTGACTCCTTCCCTGTGGGGGGCACTTTTACGATTGTGTGGAGGCAACACTATGATTCCCTTGCTGTATTTTTTTTTTGGAGGTTTAAATGGCTGCCATGGATTGTTTGACCCTCTCTTAGAAGTTAGTTCATATTTTAGCAATATTAGGCCGTATCCAATGTGCCAAGAATATCACTGTAGGAGTGTAACACAATAGTACCTGGAAGGATCATTTTAATGCTAAAGGTCTTTTCAAGAGGCATGTTGGCTTCTCCTGGGGTTCAAGGCCTGGGACAGTTCAGCCTCAACTTTGTCTTCCGCCACTCCTGAGCGCACGCCTGGCAGTGGTGTTGACATGTGTTCCAGATTCTTCTGGACCTGCCTACGTCCTCTCTAACATCTTAGCTCTAACCAGCATGTTTGATGGTGCCGGCCTCACCACAGCTCCTGATGTGTCCTGGGAGGGGCAGGGGGGCTGTGCTATATGTGGGTATGAAAGACAAAGGAAAAACCCTCCTTGGGTGATTTTATCAACTTGCCTGCCTTCCATGTTCTCTGACCACTTCCACACACACACCTCTTGCTAGAGTAAGAAGCATTGGTTGGGGCTTGTCTTACAGAAGCCATAATTCTCTACGGCCATATAACACAGAACTTTTCCCAAGGAGCCACAGGGAGGATCATGCGGGGAGACTCACTTTTGAGGAACTCTGAACCACCGTGACAGGGAGAATCCTAGAAACTCAGATTTGAGCAAGGCCTGGGAGATGACCCAGGTTCACTTGCCCCGGATAAGAGGTATAGAAGAATGTCCAGGCTGCCCAGGCACAGATCCTGGCTCTAGCACTGTAGGTCTACGGGCTCAGCACAGCACATAACTTTCCAGGTCTTGACTTTGGGCTACAATGTGGGGTCAATGTAGCATCAAACTCACAGGTTTGCAGTGCAGTTAAGTGAATTAATTCATGTAAAACACTTAGAATAATGCCTGGCACATAGAAATACCTTAACTGTTAATAGTATTATTTTATAGACAAGAGAAATGAGGGTGAGTTGGATCCTGTATAGGGCTCTCACATTTGGTGGCACAGCTGGGACCAGACCTGGGTTGAAAACCCTTGTCCTCCTGACCCCCATGTAACCAGGTCAGAGAAGGGTGAATGCCCCTTCATGAAGTTCATAGTGATTTATTTTTAAGGATGGTTAAAAAGATCAGAAAGAAGACTGATCAGAGAGCGGAGATTCTTACTAACCTTCTTCTAATCGTTTTCCAGCATGCCATATTAAAAACAAATGGACAGTTTTACTATAGTGACCTAGTGCCTAGTGGTCTAGATTGCAGTATTTTACTGTGAGTGGTGCCATCAGAGCAATGAATAATGACCAGCAGTTTTTTAATTGAAAGAATGGAATGGAACAGAATGGAATGAAACCAGAATAGAATAGAATAGAATAGAATAGAATAGAATAGAATAGAATAGAATAGAAGGCTCCTGGGTGGCTCAGCCGGTTTAGCGTCTGCCTTCAGCTCAGGTCGTGATCCCAGGGTCCTGATCAGGCTCCCTGCTCAGCGGGGACTCTGCTTCTCCCTCTCCCTCTGCTCCTCCCCCTGCTCATGCTCTCTCTCTCTCTCACTCTTGCTCTCTCAAATAAACAAATAAAATCTTAAAAAAATAGAATAGAATAGATCAGAATTCCTGTGCATAGCACAAATACTCTCTTAGAAAACTTTTAGTTGAGGGGCGTGTACGTATGTTCATGTGGGTGTGTGTTGCGGGTTGCCCCCGTAAAATACTAAGGGATGAAGTTGACATTTAAAAAAAACAAACAAACCCACTTCTGTAGAAATGTTCCCTCACACTGTTTCGCATGGTGTCTAGCTAGAAAATAAGAAACCGGTGAGTAATTACAACCTCCTTGATTCTTTTGGAATAAAAGGCTCCATCAGCAAAGGCGCTTTCTGCTCATTTCTGTGCCTGCGTGCCCACCCCCTGCAGTGATGTCAGTCATCCCAGGTGGAAGAACCAAGAACCGGGAGAAAACTGGAGGGAAGGAGCAGTGGGCAGCACGAGGGCGCTGCCCATCACTGCTGCCGTTCTCCGGAGACCCTGACCATGGCCGCCGCATTTTCCCCAGGACAGGTTGCACTGGCCACAAAACTGACGGCTGAAAGAATATGAAAGGCATCAGCTCAAATGGAAGAAGGATTAAAAGCTGAGTCAGTGGCCCCGATGACAGAGTTCACACAAGGAAGCCCGTTAAATGAGCTGATGCTCCCTTAAAAGTCGTCTGCAAAATGTGCAAAGTGACAGTGTTTACAGAATCCCTCGTACCACCAGCCAGGTTTATCTTTAACAAATCACTCTGATTAGTCTGTAATTACCACAGTCCTGTGGTTATCTTTCTTGCATGGCTGGAGATTAAAACAACAACAACAACAACAACAACAACACAGAAACAGGCCATTTAATTCAAGCTGCCATTCTCCCCCACAAAGAGCTCTTTGCGGCCACTGTGCAGTGTAATTATTTCGTTTGAGACTCTCTTTCATAAAACTCAAATACATAGAAAGCAAACCTAACCCGATGATTCCTCACTCTCTCCCTTGCTCTCATCAAATCACTGTTTTTGAAATTTATTAATTTAGAAAAACTCAATCCATGCCATTTATTCTCACGGGACACCAACGTGCTTTGAATGTTTATAAGGAAATGAATTAAAAAGCCTGCGGGAAACCCTAGCAGAGAGTCTGAGAGATGGTGGGGGTGTGACACACAGGCCAGCCATCCGGGTGCTGGTGCACCTTGCTGCCATGTGGGGGCATCCTTTCTTTAATAGTTAACCTTAAAATATCTAGAGCCTGCATCTTATATAGGAAAACTAGCATCCTTCCTGTTCCTGACATTTCTCGGGGTTCTTGGAAGAGTATGTTTCCCCCAGCTTCCTGTTATTCCAATATCCTATTTATGCTGAATTCTCACCGCTTTCTGTCCTCCTGTGACTGTCTCTTGCCATCTTGCATTGAATATCATCCTGTGACCTCGGCTTTCCCACAGCACACAAGGATGCCGCATCTGGCAGGCTGGTACTAAAGGTGTGGAGAAGTTAGACGGCCACATGGTCCACAAGACGACGTATAAAGCAACATCAGATGTCTTTGTTCTTAAAGGGTCCTCATTTGGTCTCACCTCGGAGGCCTTCCCTCT
Organism: Phoca vitulina; assembly: GCF_004348235.1. NCBI lineage: Eukaryota > Metazoa > Chordata > Mammalia > Carnivora > Phocidae > Phoca > Phoca vitulina. Next base: position 42,536,457 of record NW_022589728.1, read on the forward strand.
GGCCGTCGCTCCTTGCCATCCCCCTGGTCTCTGCCACTTCCCTCATCCATCTCCCCCTTTCCCCAGATAGTCCTGGGAATCTCAGGATCCCATTTTATTATATAAATCAAATCAACTCCTGTTTCTTCCCTTCCTGGTGCTCAAAAGATGTGAGGCGCGTTACAATGCCTTGCAAAAAGACAAAGTCAACCACAATGGTCAGCCTCCATTCGTTACACAGAGAAGCCTGCAGACAAGTGGACACTGAAGCTTATGTGTTCTTTGAATCAGGCTACATTCTTGGGTGAGGCATGCTTACCCTGATCTGAAACATGCTGCCCAAACTTTAAGAGCAGAAACAATATTGATTTTGCCAAAATTGGCTTCTCATCGCATTTTTCCTCTCCTCGCTATTATGCAAGGAGAGGAATTAATTTCATTTATTAAGTTTTCTTGACTCAGAAACTGATTTTTTAAAAAGATTTCTTTATTTATTTGAGAGAAAGAGACAGAGATAGCAACAGAAATAGCGAGAGAGAGCACGAACGGGGAGGGGAGGGAGAAGCAGTCTCCCTGACCTGAGCCCAAGGCAGACGCTTAACCGACTGAGCCACCCAGGCGCCCCAGAAACTGATTTTTAAAACACGTGACCTTAGAGTTTGTACAAACTGACCATGCTGAAGGAATTTTCTGAGCAAGGGAAGATGTGCTCAGATTTCCAGGATTCTTCCGTGCTACATTTTGTTGTTACTCCCATTGGTAATACATAAAATCAGTGCATGTCAGCCCCTACGGGTGGGAAGAGCCTCCCAGAAGTTTCTCCTCACTGTGGGCCACATCCTACATGTGAGCTAGTTAGTGTCGAGCTTGCAGAGCCCCAGTCGCTCCAGACTATGTGGACCTTGTAATGGAAGGCTTTGCACACCCCTACAATTGGAGTGTGCTCACTGTCTCACGGAGCCTGATCCCTAGATGCCTCATGATGAATCTGTGTGGAATGAATGAGTGCACGATTAGGTGTGGAACTATTGAAGGAGAAACCACCTTTAACCCTCCCTAGGTTCGTTTCCTAGGTTCCTGGGACACTGTTTACATCCCAGTCCTTATCCATAGGACAGCGATGACATTTTACATGTATTTATCTCCCACAAGACAACAAACAGCCCCAGGGCAAAGGCCCACACTGAATTCATCTCCTATGGGGCACCTATGGGACTCAGTGGCAAATAGCCAGTAATTAAATGAATGATGAATGAACACACAGAGTCTGATTTATGAATTTTTTTTCTTTTCTCTTAAGTTTTTATTTTAATTCGTTAGTTACCATACAGTATGATATTAGTTTCAGGTGTACAATATAGTGATTCAACCCTTCCATACACCACCTGGTGCTCATCAGGACAGGTGCATTTCTTATGACTTACACATTTTTAAAAATGTGTTTTTATTATTTTCAAAACCATAACCACTACCAGTGTTTCCAAGTGAATGCCCTGCTGAGACCAGCTTTTATGGCCCCATGAGACTCATTTATAAGTTCAGTCTATTTACACACAACAGAAAAAGCCATGGACCAAAGGCTTTGATCACACACCCCCACTCCCCACCCCAAAATCTTCTTTACAGTTTTCATTCACTTTCCAAGCACTTTCTCCATAAGCCTAGTCTGGCTCAGGCCAGATTCAAAAAGGTGACAGACTCCCAGTGGAAGACCCAGATGGCTGTGTATTGTCCCCTGTGATGGGCTATTTGCCAATGGAAGCTCTGGGAAAAATACTGGACAAGGGGTGGCCTGAGGAGAGCTGTGGTTCTACGGAGTGAGGAGGAGGACCTACCACGTGGTTTTCAGACGAGTGATGTGCAAAATCTGGAAAGGCTTCTCACTGAGATGATTTAAAAGATTTCCTCTTATGCTGTACACCTTCAACTTATACAGTACTATATGTCAATTATGTAGTGATAAAACGGAAACAAGCCGTCCTCATCCTTCATAGAAGGCCCCGTGCTTCTCATGCCCAAAATCACTATTATTTGCCCCTATGCTTGGAATTATCAGGCCCTTGGAAACCATTTAAACCATAGTTTAGACCAGTTGCTTATTCACGTTGAGGTTGAGCAGAAAGGAATGGAGGAGGTTCTGTCCTACTTTATTGTTGGTCACCTAAATTCACAGCAAAGAGCCAAGTACTGGCTCTAAAATGGATCTAGGGGCGCCTGGGTGGCTCAATCGGTTAAGCATCAGCCTTTGGCTCAGGTCACGATCTGGGGGTCCTGGGATGGAGCCCCACATTGGGCTCCTTGCTCAGCGGGGAGTCTGCTTCTCCTTTTCCCTCTGCCTCTCCCCCCACCCCCACCCACCCGCTTGTGCTCTCTCTCTCGCTCACTCTCTCTCTCAAATAAATAAAATCTAAATAAAATAAAAAATATAAAATAAAATAAAATAAATCTAAAATCCTGGGTGTTATTTTACCACCACACACCTGTCGGGTTCTTACTCAGATCAGCACAGCGACAAGAATCCAGAAACCGGGCTAATGGCGCCCTCTGGTGTTCAGACAGCATCGTGAGCCTTTTTCATGCTGGGAGCTCGGGGCAGGGGCAAGGCCATGTTACTTAAGGCCTCCAGGAAAGCAACAGTCTTGGATACACCTTGATGGTTCTGTTCTTGGCAACTGCTGCCCTGGAAACTCGGCCTGGTAGCCCTGGGAATTTGCTGGCTGTGAGGAGTTTGATCAAACCAGCCTCCTTTTATGTTTAAAAATATAGAATGTCACCCTCCTCCTCCCACTGGTGAGAACGGTGTGGTCCCACACTCAGTGTGTCCCCCATATGCAGACGGAGCAGAGGGAGAGGAAAATGTGTGAGGGGTGCGCCACGCTGTTGGGTAGAGGATGGTTGAACACGTGGACACTGGGCCCAGGGTGGGGTGGGGGTGGGGAGAGAAGAACGCACCACGGAGGGGCCACCGCTCTGTTCCGGCCTCCGGGTGTCTGCACAGCCTGACTTCCTCCCACCCGGAGGGATTTTACCCTCAGATGGATCGAAAATACTTCTGCTTTCACCTCAGAGCGGCCCCGCTAGCAACCAACCCAGCACAGGGGCTCAAAGAGGGAGAGGATGTTACCAGGGGAACTGCCCACCTCAGTGAGCGCCCAGGCAGACGGAGAAGGGCATCTCCATGGCAACTGGGAGGAGGAGGGCTCCCCAGAGAATGGATGCCACCCCGTCGGTTTTTCTGAGAAGTATGACTCCTGGGCTCTGGTGGTCCAAGAAATGAGAAAGGAGCCATGATAAGTAACTTCTCGCTGCCACTGGAAAATGGGGCTCAGCAGGTTTTCATTTAGAAAGGTAAGGAAATGAAAGGTTTCTTTCACCTTCTGGCATGGATCAATTCACATCCTTTGTATTTATTGATATCCTCCTATCCCACTTCATTCCACAAAGATTTTGAAGTATATGAGGAAAAACATACCTTCCAAACAAAAACAAACTCTAGTGGGTAGTTACTTTGTGTGTATTTTGTATTGTGTGTATTTTGGGTGAGATCTGAATGCCTCTGCCATGTTTGAGAATCCCCTACTGTTTGAGTCTGGCAGGGAGGCGGGGCCATGCCTCATACAGATGCCTAGAAGGCCAGAGACCCCCTGTGCACTGCTCCCCTCGCTGTGAGGGTCTCCGCGTGTGACTAGTCTTGTCCAAGCAGATGTCCCCACTCAGGACTCTGCTTCTACAGTGGCGGAGACCCATGTCCAGGGCCTGTGGCAGGAGTATCCTCCCCAAGTTGTTCCTCTCTTATGTTTAGGCTGTAGTTTCCATAGCCCAGCCTCATCGGTACCTGCCCTTTTCTAAGCCAAATTTTTTTATCTTCTCAGAGATTAAGCATAATGAAGATGAATATAAAGCAAGAAGTAAAGACTAAGGAGAAAGAGAAAGGCAAATATGCAGGCCAGGAAAGCTTACATAGCTGCTATAAGGGAGTTGAAAATTTGGCCCTGAGCTTCCTGGCAGCTGAAGTGAAAAGGGAAACATGGCCTGCTACTCAACTCTTGAAGAAAAAATGCATACTAGTTCCCCAAAGGAAGTGAACATTTTGCTAAGGGTTGAAAATTGAAAGGAATTCTGATTGTTAGAAATAAAACAAGAGAATGGTAAAACTGACGTCTTTTCCTGGGAAAATCATGATAATAAAAATAACATCATTGAGTTTTAGGAGCTGAATATACAGGTGCTTCTAATACATGATTTATCAGTCCGGTGGGCCAAGCCCACAGCACACAGCAGCGTGTATTCACGGGACTTAACACTCTAGTCTGGGGAGACAGATGCTAGCCCAGTAAGCAAATAAATGTCAATAATAAAATGAACTCGTAATACGGTTGTCATGAAGTGGCTATTTTTGATCAGGTGGTGAGAAAAAAACCTTTTGAGGAGAAGATACTTGCTTTGAGGCCTAAATGTTGAAAAGAAAGTAATCAAACAAAAGGCTGGTGGGAGAGCCCTCTGGAGAGAGGCCCCAGGGTGGGAACAAGCTTCATGTGTCTAAGAAACAGAAAGAAGGCTATTACTTCATGAATCCCTAAAAACATTCTTGATGTACTGCTGTTCTTCTCATCTTACAGAGGAGGAAAAGCTTGTGCAGTCAAGTAAGTAGGTCCGGATCCTGCAAATGGAGACAGAGCTGGGATCCCCATTGGGCTTCCCTGATGTCCCCCTGAGGAGACCAGCCCTCCCGTAGGTGGTCTTACTGTTCTGCATAGAAGAGAGTCAAGGATATCCTGAGGCCCCCAGCTTTCCATTTGCCTGCTTTCTTCTCTGCCTTTTTGCGAAATGTTCACCTTCTCTCTTGAGATTCTAGCCCTATGGCTCCTCTCTCCAAACCCAGCTGGGGTGGGGGGTTGGGGTGGTGGGGGTGCTCCAGGAAACTGAGGAGCAATCCCCCATTGATCTTGCAAAGCAATTGAGATGAATGGGAGGACATGTGGGGTTCTGGGTGAGACAGCCAGGGAAATCTGACCTGTCCTTTTTAGAAAAAGAATCTTTAGGGTAGGAGGAGATCATTTAGTCCATCCCTCTGCCTCCCAACAGAAGTGCACTCAACTGGGGTCAGGCAGATAAAGGCCTGATGCAATGCAAGGAATGGGGGCTTCATATCTCTTCAGAGATAAAAATGGTATAGCTGAGAATCTATGCATGCAGAAAGCGATTAACAAACGCGTCCAAAGTAAACTTCAACTAGAAATGCAACAAAGCAAGGCTCATGTTCAAGTAGATTCACTGGAATGGGGAAAATGTCCTTCCCATTCATACCTTTACTTTGCCCCCGGCTTTTTCCCTGGGCTCCGGGGCATCTGTTAGAATACCAATAGTCATAGCTAACTTCCCTGAGGGTTTGTTACATTCCAGACATTGCCCTAAATCCTTTAATGTTCACAATACATTTTGAAGTAGGTGCAATTGTTATCATTTTACATATTTTAGCCAACAAACGGCTTATTCAGCACTGTGTGCCAGAAACCATTCTAGTGCTTTCCACAGAGTGACTCATTTAATCCTCAAAGCCATCTTATGGTAGGCATTCTCATTAACCCCATTTTATGGATGTGAAAACTGAGGCTAAAGTTGAGTAACTTCTCGTAATTAAGAGAAGCAGTTTTAAGTCCCGGCCACCTCTAATGCCGTCACTCTGTCTGCTTACAGCCATCATGAGGAGTCTCCCATTCGAGAGACTGTGTGGGGGGTGGTAGGGTAGGAGGGCTGAGTGGGGAGCCGTCCCTTCCGAGGATTCCTGTCTGCCACTCCTGTGGTCAGCAGCAGTCGCCACACGTAGGCGTGGGCAGGGGCCTTACCACGGCCCTCCCACCTCCTCCCAGGGCAGGACAGCAATGGTTCTCCCCCAGGGGCCTCCCAGCCAAGGGCTTATTGGCAGCACTGCCGTGGTCTCCCCGGACCACTCCTATTCACCTTGCACTTTGCACACCCGAGTGAGCTTTTCTCAGACTTATTATTTCATTGACTCTTCCCACACCCCTGTTACCTGTCTCCCTTCCTCAGTTCAACCTTCCCAAAGCTGCCAGAGACGTTTTTCTGCTCTAACCCTCCAACCCTTTCACCTCCGTGACTGGTTCCTCTGATGCTCTGGGTGGAGCCCCCACTCCTTAATCGGTGCCTAGAATGCTGTCCCAGTCTCTCCTCTCTTCCTGGAACCCCCTCTTTACCAGTTATTCAATAATAAGAGATAAAAGCTGGCTTTTCCTATGTTCTAGGCACCGATCTGAGCAGGTCGCTTGTGTTATCTTACTTCTCACCTATGGGGGACATACTGTCATCCTCCCTGTTGGTCACATGAAGTTCCACAGCTGGTGAGGAGCAGAGCCTCGAGTCAGGCTAGCTCTGCGACTCCAAAGCTTGAGGCTCCCACAGGCCAGGCTGCACTGTCCCCAGCATCAGACGCTTGGACATTTCAGAGCTTTGTTCCAGCACAGAGCTCACCTCCGGAAGGCTTCCCTGGCACCCCTGCAGAGTTAGACATTCCCTCCACTCCTCTTCTGTGCACCCTGTGGTGCGTACCACTAGAACGCCTTGTAGCCACCATTTGTCTCCGTCCGTAAATGCTCTTCGCCTTGCACCCTGAAGCTTAGCGCATGCTGCACTGGAACCGAGTGGGTATCCCATAAATGCTGGCTGGGCTACTTCTCTGGGAAGCTCAGGTGGATTGCCTGGATCACACACTGCTAGTGCCTGAGTGTGAGCCCAGACTCACGTCACTGATCCTCTCCAGAGTGCTTTTTCCACCTCCCTGGCCCACTGGTTCCCCCCACCTGGACCTGTGTATAGACCAGCACGTGGGGGAAGACTGTTCCTGTCTCAGGGGCAGCATGCCCACGAGAATTTGTGAAATTCTCAAAACTCCTCTTTTCTTACACAAGTATCTTTAATCATTTGTCGTTGTCCTATTGACAGACGCCTGAAATTCTATTTTAAAATTCCTTTCCCTGTAATATGCTTTCCCCACAAAATGCAAATACCCTAAAGGGAAGAGGTGCATGCTAAGTATTTCTAAGTTAGTCATGCTGTGGTGTGAACTAGTTTCCTCACCCTTTCCAACAGGAAACCTCGCCAGCTTCTTGGAGGAGGGAGCAGAAGGTCCTGAACAAGGGCACAGAGTGGGCGCAGCAGCCCCTGGTCATGGGCCCTGATCGGGACAAGGACGAGAGTGGTTAATAAGAGGAAGGCACACTGGGAAGGAAGAGAGGCAGGAAAGCAGTAACTAAAACTCCGGAAGGGTCAAATGTCCATGGACCAGACCCCAAGAGATCAATGGACTGATAAAATCACCAGCTTCAGCTACCTGATGTGTCCAGGGTTTCAAGAGGCAAATAATTTGCAATAGATACATAGGCAATGATAATTGTCCACTTTATTCTGGTCCCTGCTTCCCTTACAAATGAAGGTGTGTTGACCCATTTTATCAGAACTGCTCCAAGACCCTTCCTGTTTCTCTAGCTCCTCTGACCTTCCTGGTATCACAATACCTTTTTGGGACTCCACACCTTGATTCTCACTCCAGAACCCTGGCCTGGCTCTGCTGCCCCAGCTTCAACTCCCCACTGCTCAAGGACACAATGCTAAGTCTCTTTTCCCCAGCTTGACACATCACTTTGAGACATCTGCTCAACTTTGTGAGATCTGGTCAAGCCAGGCTGGCCCTACCCACCCTGTGCTGTGCACCTCTGGGTAGAGAGGAGATCATGTATTGATAAATAATGGCCATAAATCACGAAGTGGACTCAATCAGCACTCTTAAACCGAAGGCCATTAGCTAGATGTGCAATATGGTGCCACCTGGTGGCTCAGAACAACCTCAAGGCTCTCTCAAGATCATGGTCATCTTCCTATACAATATTCAGCTGTTTTGTGTTGAATAAAATTACATGCAGGAGAATCTGAAACTGAATGTAATGATTTCACTTATATATACACACATGCCTGCACACACTCACATTTTGAGGTTCTCGTGGCTGTTCCAGGATAACGTGCTTCTAAGCATGTGCAGGTCTACATGTAGGCGCACTTTTTGCTTACGGGTTAGCCTCTGACAGTTGGGACGGGTTAGCCTCTGACAGTTGGGACGGGTTAGCCTCTGACAGTTGGGTGCAGAGAGAGGCTCCCACGGAGATCACCGTGGGTTGGTGGCTCCCAAGTGAAAAGGTAACCAGCTGCTTGTTTCCTTTCTTGATGCCCAGCAAGGTGAACTGAGCTCACATCCTCTCAGTCTTGTAATAGCAGGTAATTTGGGGACCAGGTCTGCTGGCTTTCCTCTCTGCGGGCACCAGAACCTGATCTTCTCTTGACCCTTGCCACTGAGGAGCAACCCACGAGAGGTGCCCTTACACCAGCGGTTCTCAGCCCTGGCTGTACGTGAGGATTCCCAGGATGATTTATTAAAAATCCCATCACCTGGGCTGCACTCAAAGCCATTTAAATCCAAATCTTTGGGAGTGAAATCCAGGTCTTTTCTAAACCATCCAGATGGTTCCAGTATGTGACCTAGGATGAGAACCACTACTTTACAGAAGGCCGTGGTTCAAGTGACCACCGTCATTGCTAACATCATCATCATCATCACCTCCACCCTCGTTGTTGAACTTCTTGCCCAATCTTTTCCCAAAGCTACATATTTTGACATAACAGAAAAATCACTTGGCTGGAAATAAGGCAACTAGGGATTTTTAAGATTCCATCACTGACTAGCTGTGCGATCTTAACTAATACCACAATTACTAATGTTACCGATGGTGATGATGATGATGATGATGACATAACAGCTTCTATTTATTGCACCTTTGCTGTGTGCCAGAAACTGTGCTAAGAGCTTAACATCTTTATTTCACTTAATCATTGCAACCACCCAGTAAAGCACTAGTTTACAGAAGAACAGACTGAAGTTCAGGGAGATAAAGTCAATTGTCCAAGATCATAGACTAAGTAGCAGGAACAAGATTTAAACTCAAGCTGTCAGACCTAGAAGCCCGTCTTCTTAACTACTCTTCAATACCACCTCTCTCAATAACTTGCCCTGATTGTGGAACTAGGGATGGAGAGAATACAAGATTCCCTTCCATGTCTGCCCAACTTCAAAGCTCACCCTAGGAAGTTGTATTGCCCTTGTCATCGCCACAAAAGTTAAGTCAGGTTGGTATCTCTCCTCCTGACCTACTCACTTTCCAGAAAGAAACCTGGAGGACCACGAAAAAAATTTTCCCGGCTAGAGGGACTTAAACAATCTAATCCAGTGAAAAGGGTCTCTGCGTTGAACTGCAATTCAAGGGACAAGCAAGTGAGTCCTCTATTTAAATGTTCAGGGATTTCCATTTGTAAGAAGGAAAACATAATTCATAGGTAAGATTTAAGACCAGAAACTGCAGGTTTGCAGGCTGGTAAATTTTTCTCGCACTATATTCCATATGGCAATAGCAAATGGAGTCTCTGATTTCCTCCATTTCTTTAGAGACCATAAAAAAGTATACATTTGCAAAATCAATATGTGTTTCCTTCTCTGCCATTTCATATGATAGACAAACACAAGCCCTGTCCCATAATAGAAATTACGTTGTGCTTTTAGATCGCCCCAGAAATAAGTACATAGCAATGTTTAAATTCGTCAGGCAATTTAATTTCAGGGTACTCTGGTGTCCTGGGCCAGAATCTCATGGGAATGCACATTCAGATGGTTCCTGCGAAGCTTCGAGGACATCTAAGGCAATGTCTAAAATTGATTAGAGCAATATATTCCAGGAGAAACGTTCTGCATGACCTTCCTGGAGGAGACTGTCATCACACTGGGATGAGACCTGTGAGCCCACAGTAACTCACACCTGACAGCCGGACCTGGTAGGCAGGAAAGGGCGAGAGGCCCATAGTCATCCGAGTGGTATGTGACCAAGTGATAGAACCAGGTGAAGAAAGCACTTTCAAAGGCTGTATGCCCAGGAAATTGCATGAGGCTTGTTCTAAGCAGGGCAGAGGGAGAGAAGAAGTAGGAGGGGCTCCCTCTGCAGATTTATCCCCTCAGGGTCCTGGACCATATCAGCCATATGTAGTGGGAAAAGTGTGAAACAGAATGAGAGAGGGGAGGAGGGGGGGCGGTGGGCAGGAAAACACAAGAGAGAAAGAGATGTCTGTTACCTTTGGGTGCTTCACAACCCCTCAAAGGTAGAAAGGTTGCCTAAAGTAGTGAAAAAGAAACGTTCAAGCTGTGCTCCATTTAAGCCAAGACTCAAACTCGGGCTCTATGATTTATCCATGTATTCATTACACATTCAACAAATAACCGAGTCCCTATTTTGGAGATAGAGTAGTAAACAAAAGGCCCCATCCTGTGACGTTTACAATCTAATGAGGGAGATAAACAGTAAACCAAGTAACCAAATAGACATATCATGTCAGGGGGTGATAGGTATCACACATTAAAACAAATGAAGAAGAGGGTTCAGAGTGTGGGGACCAGCCAGGCGTGCATTTTGAGGACATGAATTCTGAACAGAGTCCTGAACCAAATGAGTGAGCGAGCCCTGTTCTCACAGCCAGAGTCTCGGGCCCGGAGGGAACCGTGAGAGTAACAGCCTTGAGCCGAGTACCTGCTTGGCTTGAGGAGGAACATGAGAAACAGGGAAGCAAATCACTGCGGTCAGGAATTCAAGGCACCTGCTCACGAAAGCCGCGACACCTGGATCTGAGAGCCAGACTCTACTTGCAACTTCTTACCACCCCATCGGTACCCTATTGCTCTGCTGACCATAGCGTAGATGAGGACTCGGTGTCACAACATGACTGACATGCAGTCGGGAAGTGATGACTGGCCCATCACGTGCACAATCAGAACGTGGTATTTCAACAACGCAGATATACTCTCTATTTATTTGCTGTATGTATGTATTACCCACAGTACAAATATACTATAGCATATATGGTATATAATGCCATGTGTACATTAAGAAAGTACAAGCCTGGTTTTTTATTGAATGCAGGCTTAAGGTGACTGATAAAATGTTGAATTTTAAAATTAAAAGTTAAAAAGCTATTAATATTTGACATACCTACCCTAGCTCAGTAACTTTTAATGTCATTTATTTAAGTAAATTGTATGTGATTCAGTGACTTACATAAATATATAATAATAATAGCAATGTAATCAAATAAATAAATTCCTCAATTATTCAAGATTCAAGAAAATTATTTTCCAGCAAAAGAAACAATTAGGAAATTAAATTAATTTTTTTAAAGAGTTTATTTATTTATCTATCTATCTATCTATCTATTTATTTATTTATTTATTTTAGAGAGAGGGAGAGTGAGAGCAGGGTACGGAGCAGAGGGGGATGCTTAAGCAGACTCTGAGCAGGGAGCCGATGCAGGGCTCGATCCCATGACCCTGATCTCATGACCTGAGCACAATCAAGAGTCAGATGCTTAAATGACTGAGCCACCCAGGCGCCCCAGGAAATTAAATTAATTTCTTAAATTATTTTTAGTGAACTTAACTTTTCATCCTAATTCAATCTGAGAAAATAATTTTTGCTTTAACTAGCAGATAGATATTCATTTGATATTGTGGACATTTTTTTCTTTCCAACACTTGACGTAATTATTGGTGGAATAGCTTTTGTAGAGTTTAACAGTAAACATATTTTTATGCAACCAGTTATTTGTTAGCTAGCTATTTTTATTTAATTCTTAAAGACAGAGGCTCTGAGGAGCAAACACAAACAACATTCACAGAACAGCTACTATTAGCCATCTCTCGAGACAGGACTCCAGGATTGCACAATCAATTGAGAGAAAGGCCTCTTATTGCACCTGTTCACCATATTTTTGTAGCATTTCGTTTATTTTCCACGAACTCAGTGTCCGTGGTGAAATTATCGATAACGGTAAAATTTAGTGTAAGACCATGGGAGTAGGCTGCTAACAGGGCTGCAAGAAAGGTTCACTGGAAGCGATGAGGTCAAGGGATGAAGGTCAGAGTGTTGGGGGAATTAACTGTGTGCATGCCAAAGCCTCCAAACGTGGTGACGAGAGTGAAGACTCACCAGCTTCCAAGCTGTTCTGAGCCATCTTATGCCTTAGTGTTGGTGATCCCTATGATGTTCAGTCGTCTCCATTAGAGGAATCCCCATTTCTGGAGCTGCACAGAGAGTTTCCATTCCTTGTAGCCGAAAAGCCACAATCAGAGTTCACCAGGAGTTCCTCCTATTTTCTCTTTAAAAAGTCAAGTTTCTATTTTATTTCTGCTGAACTAGAATGAAAGACCCTGGGGGCTAGCATGAGAGATGAGATGAGGTTGGGTCCCGGGGCGGGTAAGAAGAGGGAAGACTACATATACTTCAGTTGGTTTATTTTTGACAGTAGACTGGCCAGGTTGCTCTAAAATGGCCCTGGACTCTGTTGTTACAAGATACATGAAATCTCCTTCTTTGCACATTCTAGCCTTGGTGAGTGGAGACCTTGCTCTACACATGCCGACCAGCCCCATTGTGCTTTGTAAATTCTACCATTAAACTTTAATTCATGCCCCAGATTCTTAAACATCATCTTTTGCAGAGAAATGACAAAAATTCCAATCAGATCATGCATTTTACTGGACTTTCTTGACTCTGGGTCATGATTTATGGTGAGTTAAAACTCAGTTGAATCACCTAGAAAGATTCCTTTTTGAAAGGAAGGAAGGAAGGAAAAGGAAGGAATGGAGGGAGGAAGGCGGAAAGGAACAAATGAAAAAATATACACAATGGCATCATTGGACCGATCCTGCTTTATTAAAACTCATTGGCCAATCATTGAAAGTGACTGAAATTTTCAACAACTACTAAGTTTGGGCTGCCTTCAATAGAATATAACTCACAGGGAGACACAGCTGTAGCTGTCCTTCTAAAATGAAGAAAAATCATTCTCAGAAATGAGTCCCTAAAACGTGTTTAATATGTGGCAGATGTGCCCCACAAGCTAGACTATCATCAGAATGCTGGTCTTTTCCTTGTTTCTCTGCAGGGAAACCATGTAACACAAATGGATTTATCAGGTGTATTATCACTAATGTTCTCTAGATGCTTACATGTCCCTGGGGATCGGCCCAGATAACTTAAAAACAGCTGCTGCCTAACAGTGAGAACACATGGAACAGATGAACGAGGATAGCACATCACAAGAAAGAAACAAAATCCTAAGGGAGTCCCCCACCCCATCATGATCATCAAAAGGCACTTGGCATGTGGAATGCTTACTTCCCTCCCCAGTGACAGCACCAACATGTGGGAGACGTATGAGAACCCGAGGCTCCTGTGAATTTGTCTGCCTTTTCCTCACCAAGGAGCCATAAGGGGATTCTGGACACAAGCCAGAAGACTTGCCTATGGATTTCCATGTTCTCAGACTAGCCATGCTCCGACTTACAGCTCTATGAGCCAGGGCAGCACCACCAGCCCAGTGCGAATCTGGACATGAGGAGGTTTTCTTTGTTATTTCCAGAATGTGTGCTTAATTCCGCACCGTGTGTGTGTGTGTGTGTGTGTGTGTGTGTGTGTGTGTATTTAAGTTCTATTAGGTCCCGGGACTTTCTCTGGAGAAGGGAAGGAAGGCAAGAAAACTAACCTCATTTCCTGAGTGAGAAACTGAGACATGAAACTAGAAATTTCTATCTGTAATTATCAGAAGAAAGCTAGCACTTGGTGGAGAGAGTTCCTTACAGATGCAAACTGTGTCTTATTCATCTTTGAATCCTTAGTGCTCTGAGGATTCAGAAACAGTATAGGACTTGAATACAAATTGCATGTTCAAGGAATGCTTATTGGAATGAAATGTGTTCTCCCTGTGATACTCCAGCCACATACATGATCTTATGGATCTGGAAATTATTCTGGAATCTGGAAACTGGAAACTATTCTGTTAAATAGATGTCATTGCCCCCATGTCCCAGATAAGAAAACGAAAACTGAGAGGGTCAATAACTTTGTCAAGGTCACACAGAGCTCATCATACAGTGTGTAAAATCAAGTCTTGGCTCCCCATTCGGCCTTGCTGCCTCCTTTTCAATTGCAGATTAGTGGCCTCACCACCAGCCTGCTTCCTGCAAACCTTGATGACCTTGCTGAAACCCTGTTTCCTCCTCTGTCTTTGCAACCTTGCAACCAAAAAGACCTCTCTTAGGCCAGACTTTTAGAAGAAAACACTCTACCCTGGGCTGCTGTCTTATTTTTTTATCCTGAGTGTCTGGCTCAAGGTGTGGCACATTGTAGGTAATAATGAAAGTAAGAAAAACTGAGAAAATCAATAAGCAAATTGATTGTCAGTCTAAACTACTCTCCACAGAAACCACACCCTTGCTATGAACCATACGAACCGTGTTCAGGAGCTTCATGTCCATTGTTTGATGGCTCTGTGAGTCTTACCACGTAAACGATTTCTCAGCGATTCATTCCTCCATTCGTCCCACAATGAATTGTCATGTAACCATGACTATAAGGAAGCAGACTCTCTTTTGGGCCCTTGTCCACTTCTCCAGCCCCATCTCCCCAACTGGCTGCCACCTACTTTGCCATTTTAGGTGCCCCAGAGGACCTGTAGCCCTCTACCCCCCACCAACCCCACAACACCATTATCCTATCTCCTGCCTCTTTACCTTTGCTCACATTTGCCCTGGATTCCTTCTCCCCACTCCCCACTCTGCCTACCTGCCTCTACTCCTAACTGTATCTTAGGACTCAATTTAGATGTCACCTTTTTTTTTGGAGGCCTTCTGGGATTTCCTCCCAGGCTGACAGATAGACCTTTATTTGGAGTTTCCGTGTATCTCCTGAGCACCACATTTCCTCCCACCAGGCTGTGTGTGAGTTTCTCAAGGACAAAAACTGTGTCATCCATCTTTGTGTCGCCATTTCCATGGAAGCTTAGAAAAGGGGGGAAAAGAGGGAGAGAGAGGTTTTCCATAGATGGAAATAGAGGTTGGGACAACAAAACATAAGGAAAGAGGGTAGCGATTCCCAAAATTGGGGGACAACTTAACAAAAGACTAAGTTGGCTAGAACATTTTAAAATATCAGAGAAAAGGATATAATTACAATAGGACTAACAGAGGGGGAAAAGCAGGAGAGAACAGAATGAACTTCTTGGTATTCGCTGCCCATAGCAAGGGGACAGGCAATAGCAGAAGCAATCTGATTCTCTAGGTATATAGACATTGCCAGGGTTTGTATTCTCACTACTTAAGTGATGCTTACAGTATGTGCTGGACTTTTCTAAGCTTATATGGCCGGGCCAACTTTGCATAGTGCACATATTCTGGAGAAATGAATATTTATGCTGAGTTAGTTGGACAAATACACAACTCGTTGAAGTTTCTTTCCACAAAAGCTATCAAAGTGAAAGAGAAGTCGAATCCATGGTATAATGGGATTTGCTGAATGTTCTTCCCCGGGCTGTGCCAATGTGGGACTAGTAGGAAAGTAATTCTGTGTCTGTTAGGTGGTTAAAAAGCAGTTGCATAAAATCATCACCAAGTATCATTTTCATAGGGCCCCAATTCACTCTCACCAAGTAATTCTAGAGTTAGGAATCTTTCCAAAGAATTCCTGCAGAGCTATCCCGGGATAAAATCTGGCCCATTGTGAATATAAAATGACAATTTTATTTAAACAGTTGTAACTCCTTGGGTCTCTTCTGGCTGACTCTAATATTGCTCCTTGTCTATATACTTTGGACACATTTTCACTTTCCTCTAAAAAGAGTTTTACTGCTTCATCATCTTCCTCCTGCCACCTCTCCCTTCTAGTGAGTTCTGTGTCGGGACAATGGAATAATTTGTACTTGGCAGTCTGTTGATGAATTTCATAGGAAAGTTGTCACTAGTGACCCTCCATACATGTCCCTGAATCTGGCACCTGACTGGGCCACTTAACCTTGCTATGCCATCATTTTTCTAGCTGTAAAACTCAGCTGATGAGTCCTAATGCCTCCAGTTTCTCGGCAGCCAAGGGCTGCATGGCCTTCCTATGGTTTCTTTGCCAGCGTGAGTCATGACTTCCAATTAAAAAAGCTGACTTCCATTATTGTCCCCCCTGTGTCACTTCTCTGGCACGGATGTGACCTGGAAAAGCTTTAGTGTTTTTTGCAAGGTATTCCTAATTTATGGCCATACAATGGAATTGACTGTGCATGGGCCAAGGAATCTCATCATCAGACTTACCCAGCAGGATGGCTTCGAGCTTCATCCAATAATAGATTATGATTTAATGTTTGATTCGAGGGAAGCATAGATTGATTGATGCAGCCAAGAAGTATTTGGTATGTAGTATGAGCCAGGCATGGTGAAGGATGGTAAGGGGGTGGGTTGGTTGGTTTTTCCCCCCAGTGGTGGGAATGCGCTGAAGAGTAAAAAGTCAAATGCTCAGGGGCCATGCAAAAACAGTTTCCATGGCAACAGGTGTTAACGAGAGGTGTTTATCAGTGCCTGACAGTGTCTGAGCAAGGGCTCTGTCCTGGTTCCATTCTGCCCATACTACCTGAGTATGGCCATGACTTTACGCTTTTCTCTACCAACCCCGTGGCTGGAGTAAAGGACCAAACCCACATCCGTGGGAGTGAATGAGACCGGTGGTAGGGCACGACCATCAGCTGCATCAGCCTGAATTTGAGCCCTTCCCTAAAATCTATCCTAAAAATTCCCCTCAAGTTATCAGTTTTCCTTCCCTTTGCAACCCAGTGTCTTGAAACAGAAAGCCATCTTTGCTGCCTTATTTTTTTTTTTTTACCCCACTTTGTCCCCTCTCCAGTTAATCTTCAGCACCACTCATATTGAAGATCCAATTGCATGATGGCTCAAAGAGCTTTTCTGGCTCCCAAGTTCGTTTCTACCCTTTAACGAGATGTATTGATATGGGAAATAGTTAATCTTTATTGGAAACCTAATACGTGCCAGGCATTGTGCTACAAGCTTAATAACTCATTTTGTTCTCACAGCAGTGTGAAATTGATGCCATCATTAGCCCAGTTTACAGATGAGCCAAATAAAGCCCAGGGAGCTTTAGTAGCCAGCCCAAAGTCAGCTGCTCAGGGTGGAAGAGGCAATCGGACCCAGATCCCCCTGGTTCACCTGGAGCCATCAATGCCTGCTGCTTCTTGTCACTTTCCCAGAGGCCCGTTTAAGTGAGCCCTTCCTCCTCCCCATCTCCCATCCTCACAGGATGGCCCAGTGCAAGAGGACAAGGGGTCATCCCCTGAAACAATGTCCTTTTCCTTATATTTCCTTGTAGTTCTTGGTGTAGACAGAGGCCTCCTGACCAGCCTCCCAGCTGGAGGCCAAAACCATGTGGGAACACAACTGAGGTCTAGAAGAATAAGCCCCGGGTTTCTGAACGACACCAAAAGCTGCACTCCTACGACAAGACATGGCCCATGTATACTGTGTCATGTTGGCAAAGACCTTCTTCGGACAGAGGAGGGGAAGTGTGTCTTTGAATTACTTTCAGCAAATACCTGTATTTTTTACCCGCCACCTTGTCTGCTCTCCATCTTCAAAATCACCTACAATGAGATCCAATCACATTCTTGTTCCAAGAGCTTTCCTGACTCCCTTAGGTCTGCTCTCTGCGGTGACCCCATGCCCTATACACACCGCACACCACCAACCTCTCCTTCGGTGGGGCTCCACCACGCCCTGTGCAGACTTCCAGGTCAAGTGTTTGCTTGTTTACATTTTTTGATTTGAGTATAGTTGACACAGAATGTAACATTAGTTTCAGGTGTGCAACATAGTGATTCAACAAGTGTATACCTTATGCCCACCGCAAGTATCGCTACCATCTGTCCCCATCAAGTCAAGTATTTTGTTTCATAATCTCAGTAGATTGTAAACCCCTAAAGGCCAAATACCTTGTCTTCTTGTCTTTGCCCCTGGCATTCAGCAGAGCGTGAGCTTGTGTTGAGTGGCTCAGCTCCATTTCTGGCTCTCCGAGAAGCCTTCCCTCACACCGACCCGAGAGAATCAGCAGAGCCTTCTGCATCACCAAAGCACCACATTTGCACCTCCAGCAAAGCACTTGTGTTATAGAGTCACACATCTATCTGTTCCCTGCCACCTGACCCCTGGTTATCTCTCCAACCTCACCTCCTTTACTGTCCCCTTGTTTTTCCTGCTCCATCCAGACTGGCCTCCCACCCATTTCTCAACCAAGCACATTCCCACCTCAGAGCTGTGTACTTTCTGGGAACTCTCTCGCTTCCTTGCTTCCTTCAGGTCTCCTTTCAAGGGTCACCTCCTCAGAGAAGCTGCCCCCAAACACACTACCAAAGTACCAACCCTACCATTATTGTCTAGCCCACTTTCCTCAGAGCACTGATGCCAACCTGGCTGATATTATCTACTTCTTCATGTGCACGATTACTGTCACCTACAGTAAAATGTAAGCTCCTCAAGGACAGGGATTTTGTCTGTTCACTCTTAGAACAGAGCCTGACACATAATAAGTCCTTAATGACTATCAGCTGAATATATAAATTCCCTAAGGGACTGTGAGACCCTCAGGAGCCAGGATTGTGTCCTTCTTCAACCTCCAGCATCTGGTAATGGTGGGCCTAGGACAAAACGTGAGTTTGTTACTTGATTTATGATGCAAATGAGAGGTGTGTGCAGAAAAGCAACTGCAGTGTCTACCCTGGGACAGGTCTCTGCTGCGGGCTCGGGTATATGATTCGTTCCATCCTCACAGCTTCATGAGGCAGTTGCTACAGCACCCCCCGCCCTTACGAAGGGAGGAGACTCAATGTCAGAGAGCCGAGGTGACTTGTCCCAAGTCATGGCTAGTGTAGGGCAGACTGGGGTCCTGAGACTCCACTTACACTTAAACAAGTGGATATTTGATTCATATAAAGTTCTATAATCAATGAAGTAAATCAAGGTAGAAAATTTAGAAAAAAAAATTTTTCTAAGTAATCTAGTTTACTTTCTGTGATTTTTTAATTTATTTTCCCCCCTAGGTCAGTGATATTTTCAGCTTCCCTTTCCAGAGGAGGGAGAATGGAACTGGTTATGATAATGAACACGACAGTCCTTGAAACCAATTAGGAATATAAAGCGCTGTATAAAGCACAGCAATTATGAAGCTAAAGTCATTGTCATCGCTTTCAAATGAGCCACATCTCTCTCAGAAAAATTAAGTAACTCGTTCTTGCAGCTCTTCCAAGTTAACCTGAAGAAATTCATAAATTTTTCATTAAAAAAAAACAAACAAGGGATTTGCAAATATACTCCATTTCCACGGGTCTCAAGGAAACACTCCCTTTTCTCATAGGTGTGCTGGTTGGGGTCTGCCCTTCTGCGGTGGGAGGGGAAATGCAGCACCAAGTAGAGCTCTTGTTTAAGCTGTGTTCACAGAGGACTGTCTGGAGACTGGGGATGAGGGGGAGTATTTGGCAAGAGAGCTGAAGCTTGGACTGATTTTATGAAATTACTGATTTTTAAATATTTTGCATTTTCCTAAGTCTGAAGGCAGTAGCTTTGCCAGATGACGCCATTATCCTGGTGGTTGCGCTCCATGCGCTCAGAGTCGATTAAGGACACATCAAGAGCCAACCATTATGAGTTTAGACATCTAGAGGCAATCAAGGTTTTGCAGTGCGGTGGTCCTGTCCGTTAAAATGCAACAACACAAATGGAACAAACACTTGCTCCCACTTGAAGAGCTACCACGTCTCGGCCTAACTACCCCCCGTGTGCCACTGACACCCCGATTTACATTGCTAGCCTAACCCCTCACACGGACTCTGTGCCAGATAGCAGCTGCTAGTCAGTATCTGCGTCTGCAGGTCTAACAGGTAACTCAGAGGTAACACGAGTCCCAAACTGGCCCTTTACTGGCCCTTCACCTCGCCCACCAAAACCAGGTCCTACTGCCAAGAGCCCCATCTCAGGAGCAGCAACTCAACTCTTAGATCCTGTTGGCTTTACCTTTGACATGTATCCAGAACCTGACCCTTCTCACCAACTTCACTCTGCCTTCCTGGTCCTAGCCCCCATCTTTGCTCACTTGAACTCTAGCAGGGGTCTCCTAACTGGCCCCACTTCTGCCCCCTTGGGCCCCACACCCTGACACAGTCCCCGAGGAGATTTTTTTAAACAAGGTCAGATCATGTTGTTCCACTACTCAGAACCCTGCAATGGTTCCTTACAGCACTCAGAAGTCAAATTCCTCAATATGAGCTCTCAGGCCTGTATTACTTTCCTAGGCCTTCTCTAACAAATTACCACAATCTTAGTGGCTGAAAACAACAGAAATGTATTCCCTTGCAGTTCTGGAGGTCAGAAGTCAAGGTGTTGGCAGGGCCCCTCGCCCTCTGGAAGCTCTAGGAGAGAAGGCATTCCTTGCCTCTTGCAGCTTCCGGTGCTGGCGCTCTGGCTTATGGTGCGTCTCTCTGCTCCATCTTCCTCTCTCCTTCTTCTCTGTGTGTCCATCTTATAAGGACACATGGGATTGCCTTTAGAAACCACCTGGATAATCCTAGACAAGCTCCACCTCTCATGATCCTTAATCGTATTTTTTGCCATACGTGAATATTACTTCAATTCACCATTTGCCATATAGGTTCCTTTCACAAGCTCCAGGGATTACGGTGTAGACATATATTTTAGGGGCTACCATTCCATCACCATAGGGCCCTACATGACCTGCCCCTGTCACCTGTCTGGCCCCATCTCCTGCTCCTTTTACCCTTGTTCTCTTCATACTCACTGGCTTCCTTGCTGTGCCTTATGTAAACCAAGCTCATTCCCACCACAGGGCCTTTGCATTTGCTGTTTCCTCTGCTGGAGTGCTGGCTCGTTCACTTCCTTCAGGTCTTAACTCAAAAGCTACCTACTCAGTGAGGTTTTCCCTGGCCACCTTATTTAAGATTTCAATACCTCCTAGCATTTCATTTATCCCTTCCCTGCTTTACTTGTCACTTATATTATATATTTTGCCATTTCATCTAACTTACTATAGATTTTACATAATTGTTTATTATCTGTCTTCCCCCACCAGAATGAAAGCTACCAGAGGGCAGGTGTTTTGTCTAATTTACTGATATGTCCCCAGCACCTAGAACAATGCCTGGCACATAGTCTTTCAGTAAGTATTTGTTGAAGGAATAAAGGCATTGAGCACTTAACTCCTTACTAAACACTGTGCTAAGGGTCTTATATGCATTGCCTCATTTTAACCCTCACAACGTTACAAGTGTAAACCGTTATCCCCATTTTGCAGAGGGGAAAACTGAGGCTTCCAGGTTTACTAATTCATCCAAGATCCCACAGCCAGAAAGAAGCCCAGCCAGGATTCAGACCCACACTGGCTGGCCCCAAAGCCTGTGTACACAATGATGACAAATACCCATTGTACTGGTTAGCTAGAGCTGTTATAACAAAGCACCACTGACTGGGGGGCTTGAACAATGGAAATTTGTTTTCCCATAGTTCTGAAGGCTACAAGTCTGAAATCAAGCTGTCGGCAGTGTTGGTTTCTTCTGGGGCCTTTCTCCTTGTCTTGTGGATGATTGTGTCCTTGCTTGTCTTCCCATGGTCTTCCCGCTCTGCAGGCCTGGGCTGACCTTTTCTTATAAAGACACCAGTCGTATTGAACTAGGACCCACCCACATGACCTCATTTTACCTTAATTACCTCTTGAAAGACCCGGTCTCCAAATACCGTCACATTCTGAGGTACTGGGGGTTAGGACTTCACCACATGGCGGCACACAATTCAGCCCATAACATTGCTTCATCAGACACCTGACAAAAGAACGAAAGGGGTCCCCCTCTTAAATCTTTGGTTCATAGTTCATCTTTCTATCTTCAGTGGCTCCTCCTCTTCAGCCCACAAATACCTATAAATCTATCCAATTAAAAAAAAAAACTCATAAGTTTCCATTGCCTTCAGTTCATATACAACTCTCTTTCCTTTCACTGCCAAATTCAACAGAGCCTCTGCTGGTCTTGTTCCACGCCTTGAAATCCTTGTTCTCTTCCCAACATGCATGGGCATCACTTTTCCAAAAGTCACAAAGCCAAGGCCCACGGCTTCTTCTCAATCTTCCTCATCTCTCCACTCATCACTGCACACCATCCACCAGCCCTCTGGATTTCATTCCACACCACACGTTTATCTCTGACAACTATGATGCTCTCTACTTGACAAAAGGGAAAAGAAGGTCAGTGGGTAATTTCTGCCATTGGTGTAAGATCAGAGATGTCTGTTTAGGGTTTCAGTATTTAGGGTTCGTATTTAGGGTTCCCAGGTAAAAGACAGGTTACCATGCACTAGTTGGGATGTACTTACACTAAAACATTCCTCATTGTTTATCTGAAATTCAAATTTAATTGAGAATCTTCTATTTGCAATATCTAGCAACCTTGCTGGTATTCAGTTTCAGTGAATGGATTCTCCTCACCCTGAACCTTTAGTAAAGTCTGCTACTCATGGTCAATTGTGGTTTGGAGAGTAAGGGAACTAAGGTAGCATATTCTAAAGAAGCAAGGGTTTGAGGAAGGGAGAACACTCACAAGAGACTGTAAATTCAGAGAGAGCAGGAGAGAGGTGAGCCCAGAGATCTCCAGAGATCTAGGAAAGGTATATTAGGTATCCACCTTATATGAAAAAAAATTTCAAGTCAATTGATTCCAACATTAAAGGAAACAAGCATTCATACTCTCTGTAACATCACTTAGAATACCTCAGCATTGACAGAATGGTAAGTATGTCATCTACACCCTAGGAGTACCCTATCAGAAATAGAGTTAGCATTTTGGAAGACAATTTTAGGCATCCACCCTCTAGAAACAGCTACTGCAAGAGTTCCAGTGTTATAGTCAGTTCTGTAAACTAGCATTAAGAATGTTATAAAAATACCTTACAATGGAAGGGAGTGGTGCCAAAGATACGAGGATTGGCTAGAAACACTATGTAGGCACTTTGCATGAACGGGATATTGGATCTGGTGAATCCAGCTACTTAATGCCTTTGGAGAGGCCTATTTTAATCACCTCCTATTCACCCTATTGGTGAAAGAAGCATTCCGGCCGTGGGGTTATGGAGATGACTGAACATGTGGTAGTCGACGCTGGACAGGTAAAATGGACAGTGCTTGATAAGTCACGTACACTCCCAGCCTGAGGAAAAAGGACTCAGAATGTCCCATAGGGGTTGTACTCAGGAACAGAGTAAACAGCCAGGGACTGTGGGAGGCAGGCTTTGTAGTATCAAGATGGGGAAGAGGCCCTTGGCTCTTTTGGCAGGACATGATCAGCTTGTTTGAATAATTCCATGCACTGGCAGGGAACAGAAGACTGCTACTAGGGATAAGCAGGAACTGCGTCTGGTTCTTGTGATAAGGCTTGTTTGGCTGGAGGACCTTACGTGCAGGAGCAGAGTGGGGAGAGAAATTTATGACTAGGCCATCTGTGGCCTTCCTAATTTTACAAGATGTCAAGGCAGCATAAAATATCAGGCCTTGATCCTAGACCACATGGCCCCTGACTTCAGGTTCCACGTGGTCCTGTGCATCCCTACTTCAAGGAGGATTCATCCCATCACCCTAGAAAAAAAACTGATCCCACCACCGTTGTCACATCCGTGCAGTATCAGACCTATAGATATAGAGAACACACTGATGTTTGCCAGAGCAGAGGAGGGTGGGAAATGGGCAAAATGGGTGAAGGTGAGTGGTAGATACCGGCTTCTAGTTATGGAAGGAGTAAGTCCTGGGAGTAAAAGGTACAGCATAAGGAATATACTCAATTATATTGAGGTAACACTGTACGGTGACAGATGGTAGCTCCAATCACTATGTTGTACACCTGAAACTAACGTAACATTGTCTGTCTGCTAGACTTCAATAAAGAAAAACATTTTTTTTTTAAAGAGAACATTGAATGCAGAGTATTGTTGGAGATCCAGGACTTCACCAAACTTAAAAGAAAAGGTGGGGGGAGTGTCTTTTGCTGCACTTGCTGATCGATGTGTGTGGCATAATTCCTCTAAGACTTGCTTTTTCCATTGCAACATACCTCCTCATGGAGACATTCTGGGGACGGACCATATACTTCTCAGGTACGTCTAATCCTCAGACTTCTCTTCAAACCGGTCTGGCAATTGTGAAAAGCCAACAGGGGCCCTAGTAGTCTGGAAGGCTGGCGGACACCCAGGGCAACACGAGCCACCCCCCGAATCTGCGTTCAGTACCTTCTCTTCTCACTCATACTCTCCAGTGTACCTGCTCCCGGGGCTTCAATTACATTCTCTGCCGATTTTCCTGGGACAATTAGACGCTGGTCTTCTCTGGAGCACCAGATTTAGTTTCCCAACAGTATGGTGGACATCTCCACATGCTGCCATTAATTCATTAGTTCAAGCATTTTACAGTTATCGGTAGTAAGCGTTAGACATACAAAGCATGTGATAGGTCTTGCTGTCTTCCTGGGGTTTATGGTTGGGTGGGAGATGTCACGCAGGCCCATAAACTCAACGCATCCAATATATTATTATTGTCTTCTGTCCCTAAATTGACTCCTTCTTTTTCAGTTAAAGACATCACCATCCCACCGCCAACTCAAATTCACAACTCCTAAGTCGTGCGTGTTTCCTCTCTCCCTCCCTCATCCCACGATTCCCTGTTACCCTTCTACATGTGACCCGATTCCCTTCCCATTCGCTAGGCAAGCACATAGCAATATAACTGCGATGAAGGTTAGTCGGGCCGAACCAAATTTTATTAGAGCCCCTGAGCCTCCACCTGCACACTCATCACGTTAATATTTTACCAAGTTATCATTCTTAAGGTCCCCCTTAACATAGACTGTTGCCTACAAAGAGTGGCGCTTTGTACATTGTTAACATCTGCCTTATATCCTTTAACACATATTTTTAAATCAAGGTTCTCATTACTTTCAAGATAACATTTCTAAGACTTCAAAAAGTCTGAAAACTCCATTGTCCGAGAGACCAAAACAAGCCAGCGGCCGCGGTCTGGTTTTTTAAGGCCAGATCTGAGGCAGGGAGAGAAACATCTTAGCCGCTTGCGAAGATGCTGATGATGCCTTTTCAGAAGAGGACCCCGAGGATTCCAGTTTTAAACAGACTCTAATAACAAAGCACTTCCAGCCAAAAGAGAAAGCTGAGCTCCTGACACAAAGGTGCCAGCCACACCACCTTCCTCCCTCCCTCGGTGTGGCCGCTGACGTGCGCTGACGCATCTTCTACCCCGTTTGTGGGAGAGCCAGTCAGTTCCCTTTGAACGAAATCTTTCTTCGACTGTTGAAAAACTCCTGGGGGAAGGGAGGGAGAGGACAAGAGGAGCATTTCAGAAACAAACGGAGACCCAAATGCCAAGTTTCTGTTCTTGTTACTGTTCGGGTTTTGGCCCCGTCAAGACGGTCTCAATTCCATGTTTTTCGCTAAGCCGGTTTGTTTGGCAAAATTCAATGATAAATACAGAACTCTGAGGTCAGTCTCACCTTACTCAGAAGGCTCGAGCCGGGAAGTTGAGCTTTCTGTGGTCGGGGAAACCTTGGAAGCCACCGATCTGCCGTTGACAACGGGAGGCCAAGATATGGGCCAGATAGTTTTTTCTTTACAAATGTATGAATCTGGGACATTTCCCTCTTAAAAACCCAGCAGACAAGCCACCCTTTGTTGATAGTTCAGAGCTAGAGCTGCTGGGGTTGGGGGGAGAAGGCAAGGGGGTTGTTCGGATCGAGTGAACACGTGGAATTCACAGGTAGGCCAAGCTCTGTTCCTCAGTGGGTCATAAGCACCACAACCGACCTGTGCCTCTTCCCCCTGTTCTCTTATCCTCAGCTACTCGGGGACAGTCACACCCCTACAAGGATAAGACATTCAGGGTAAATGGGAGGGAGCAGGGCCTGGGTATAGACAGACCAGCTGGTCAACCTGGAGGAGATGGTGTTGACTTCTTGGGACCCAGATCTGCTTCCCCAGTGTTTCCCTCCAGGTTATGAGTGCCTAGGGCAGCTTTTATCCAGGTCCGTTAAAGAAGCCCCTCCCCCCTTTTTTAAAGATTTATTTATTTATTTGACAGAGAGGGAGAGAGCAAAAGCTGGGGGAGTCAGAGAGGGAGAAGCAGTCTCCCCACTCAGCAAGGAACCTGACTCGGGGCTCGATCCCAGGACCCCGGGACCATGACCTGAGCCAAAGGCAGATGCTCAACTGACTGAGCCACCCAGGTGCCCCATAAAGAAGCCCTTTTTAAATTCCTGCCACATCAGCACCTCTCACTTAAAAACAAAGGAGTCTAAACATGAAGAATAATCTGCTTTTGTGCTGAAAACATGAAGGCCAAGGCAAATGTTTAGACGTGTTCACAACCTGTGGAATCATAATGGGCAGCATGTATTAAGAGCTTACTAAGTACCAAGGGCTGCTCTTCGTGCTGACTTACTTCACCAAGCAATCTTATGATCATCACCCCATTTTTTATAGATGAGGGAACAGGGGCACAGAGAGGCTGAGTCACTGGCCTAAGGTCACACAGCTGGGACTTGAACCCAGACAGTCTGACTTCAGGGCCCTTGCTCTTAACCACCCCCATATGGACCTGGCCTGTCCCCTAAGTAAAGGTATTTGACCAACGGCCAAGTGGCCAAGTGGCCTGGACAACACTTCTCTCCTGCATTTATTTCCGTAAGTAAAGGGCAGCAAACGAGGGCTGCTTGGAAGAGCAGAGAGAACCATACAGGGATAGGGCAGCAGCATCATGACTCCGTGCACTAGGTTCTGCCAAGAATGCAGGTCTCACAGGGCAGAGCCAGGTGCAGGGCCCCTCCAAGCCAGCACGCCTACCGACCAAGCAGAGAGGACTGAGAGGGGCCTTAACACTGCATTGTTGTTGGTGGATGCACACCCTGATACGAGAGAAGGCAGAGCCAGCAAACTGCCCTCGACTGCAGGAGAGACTGAAGTGCCAATGCTGGACATTTTGTGTATATATATGTGTATACATATATATATACACACATATATATGTATTATTATATTATATTATATTATATTATATTATATTATATTATATTATATATTAGTCATTCAGTGATCCACCAAAGATATGGAGCTTGGATTCAGTTTATGGACTAGAAAATAAATACCTCGGTGACCATAATACAACCAAAAGATCTCTTAGTTGATGCCTTAGTCAGTTTGTGCTGCTATGAAGAATACCATAACATAGACTCCTCACAGTTCTAGAGGATGGGATGTGTCTGATGAGGGGCCACTTCCTGGTTTATGGACAGTTGATTTCTCATATGCTCACATGGTGGAGAGCAGAGAACGAGGAAGCAAGCTCTCTCGTGTCTGTTCTTATCCCCAAATCCATCATGATGTCTCCACCCTCATTGCCAAATTACCTTCCAAAAACTCCGTCTCCAAACGCCATCACACTAGGGTTTCAACATATGAATTTGGGGGGACATAAACATTCAGTCCATAGTGAATGCCATTCTATAAGGCTTCACAGGCACCATAAAAAAATTACACACACACACACACACACACACACACAGAAACTGTGTCACTAAGGCAGACAGCTTATCTGTTTTGTTCACCACATATACCCAACGTTCATCGCCTGGAACTTAGCAGAATTGTTGAATTCAGTCACTGAGATTTTCCCATTCCTCCATGTAATCATAGTCTGTCTGTATTTTTATACCTTCTTCCCAAAGCCTCGGTTTCTCTAGATTCTGATGACTCACAGCAGAGATGGCCACGCTTTGTAGTTGTGACCCATGTTTTCATAATTAAAAGAAAGTAAAGGTTCTAGAGTAAAGGAAATAGTGGGTCGAGATTAATTCAAAGATTTTCCAAACTATCAGAGAGAAACCTAAACACACTGGCTCGCTATTGTTGTTTAACTCGGGCACAACCCCTATGCTTAAAAAACAGATTTGTTTGCCCAGTGACAGAGTCTCTTCAGACATTTGAACAGCTGCTTTCATCAATCCCTATACTCTAAGACCCCTATCTTAAATCTCTGAACTGAAGTCCACAGACACTTTTCTCCCAGGAGTGACAGAATTATGGAATTGAGGTTATAAATTCAGTCAAGCCCCAAGACCTTCCAAGTTGGAGTGTTAGGGTCTAATGTTGATATTTTGCTTTTTTAAGTCAAAGTCATAATTTGAAACAGTTGTTCATCAGCAAATCAGTTTTCTTACTTTTTCCTGATCTTTAGATAACAGTCTCAACAGTTAAAAGATTATAATATGGGTCAGTGAGCTAAGCTATGTTTTTTTTTCCTTTTTTTTATTTTATTATGTTATGTTAATCACCATACGTTACATCATTAGTTTTTTTTTTTTTTAGATTTTATTTATTTATTTGACAGAGAGAGACACAGCGAGAGAGGGAACACAAGCAGGGGGAGTGAGAGAGAGAAAAGCAGGCTTCCCGCTGAGCAGGGAGCCCGATGCGGGGCTCGATCCCAGGACCCTGGGATCATGACCTGAGCCGAAGGCAGACGCTTACGACTGAGCCACCCAGGTGCCCCACATCATTAGTTTTTGATGTAGTGTTCCATGATTCATTGTTTGCGTATAACACCCAGTGCTCCATGCAGAACATGCCCTCTTTAATACCCATCACCAGGCTAACCAATCCCCCCACCCCCCTCCCCTCTAGAACCCTCAGTTTGTTTTTCAGAGTCCATCGTCTCTCACGGTTCATCTCCCCCTCCGATTTCCCCCCCTTCATTTTTCCCTTCCTACTATCTTCTTCTTTTTTTTTTTAACATATAATGTATTATTTGTTTCAGAGGTACAGGTCTGTGATTCAACAGTCTTACACAATTCCCAGCACTCACCATAGCACATACCCTCCCCAATGTCTAAAAGCTATGTTTTTAGTTCTCAATACTCAAGGTAGTTAACTTACAACATCTTATACCAAAATTTCAATATGGATTGGAAAGAAAAGCAATTTGGGGAGAAACAAGAAAAATGAACCATTGCCCAAAAATGTCTATTCCTTCTTTTGGCTCACTCAATTGTGCTGTAAATATTTGAGTAAGGTAAAGACACGAGGCACTCTTTCTAAGGCACTCTTTCTTACCCCAGGGACAAATTCCAGCACGTGGATCAACATGTTCTTTGCCTTCTCACTCAGTTTCCAGTCGGAAGCTCATTCCTGGGGGGGTGGGGGAGGCATCTGACTGTGTTGTTTTATACAAAGTTTTGCTCACTAAGTTAAGTAAGTGAGCCTTGCAATTTTCCCATTAAGGACATTAGGATTTGACCCTTGCTCTGGAGGGCAATTTAGGACTTACTCTTTCTGCTGTCCACAAACTGCTGTCCGACTTCAAAGGATGGGCTGGTGGTTGGGATTTCACACAGTTTAAATGGCTGAAAGCAGCAGTGGCTTCCTATATTGGAGGGTTCTGCCAGCAGGTTCAATCCACAACCCTTTTTAGATGATAACAGAGACACGAGACGTATTAAAGGGGAGGGGATTTCTGATCAACTTATTTCCAATAAGTTATAGTAGTGCTTTCTGGTAAGATGCAAGCTATTAAGAAGAGAAGGAGAGGTGAAGAAGGAAAGAGAAGGAGCCTGAAGAATTAGCAAATACCTTAGGAAGACATGAAGAAGAGAGAGAAGGCATTCATGCCCAGGAAGGTTGGAGTTTTTTTTCCATATGAGAAATGCGTACATGTTTGGAATTGGTGATCCTTAACCAGGGGCACCCAGATGATTCCGATGGGTTTTTTGTTTGTTAGTTTGTTTTCTGCATACTGAATCAGGATCTCTGGGTGGAGTGTATTGTGGAAAAGGCCCTCAGGTGGTTCTAACATACATCCCAGACTAAGAAAATGTGTGCTGCATAATATTTTTCTGTCTTTATTTTCTCCTAATATCACAGCTTAATTTTTCAATGCCATTATTTTTTTTAAGTGCTCAGATGATAAAAACAATTCAAAAATCTGAAAATCTGAAAAAGTACACCTAAAAAGGCTAAAACCATCTCTAAACCAATTAGCCAGACATACTTTTTTAGTCTAGGGAGTCTAAATTTAGAAGCCCTATAAGGATTTCAAGGGGTCCGTGGCCTAAATCTCTGAAAAACTTACAGAAAATTACTGTTGCCTTTTCCCCCTTTTATAATGTTAACATCATCTGTTTTAATTTGAAACTGCTTTTTTTCCTAGTTAACAAGACATATCTTTAATATCCTCATGTCCTTAAGTACCCTTTGCGAATACCACTTTTAAAGGGTGAGTATATTGCAACCCCCATTCCCCCCTCGTTGACAGTAAAACTATAATAAACAGCACTGGAATAAACATCCATGTACAGAAATCTCTGCATTTTTATTTTCTGCTTTCCCATTCTGAGATGCAGAATTACTGGACCAAATGGTATGTCCTTTTAAAGGCTCTTGGCATCTATGCTTTCTTTTGGCAAGAAAGATCTTGCCAATCTGCACACCCACGAGGAGCGTATTAAAGAGAGGGGGACCCTCGTGTTTTGTCTGTACGCTTTTAGAACATACTCTGTGTCTCTAATTTCTTTTCAGATACCTTTTATTCATATTAGTGTTAGTCCCCTTTCTTGGGGAAAATGACAGCCTGATACAGGGCCCAAGTGTCCTGAAATGAGCCACACGAAGAAGGACAGACGAGCTCACATGAGTTACTCTAGTAGCCTTCTCCAGGCCGCCGGCCCCAGCAGCTCCATCCAGGGTGACGCCCCTGCTGGCTGGTTCCTTCCCGGGGTGTAGATGTGTTCGTGTGTCCACATCATAGCCGCCAGCATCTGGACGTGCTCCTGGCAGGGGGCGGGAGGGAAACCTCTAGTATGAGTCCCACGGGGAGGCAATCACCCGCCTCTTGTTACCGGAGCTTCGGGAGCAAGACACCTTCTCCCAGCAGTCAGCATGCGGGGCCTGAGCCAGGACCCACCACCTGGATGTTCCAACTGACGATTCTGTCTCGTGGGAACAACAGAGGTGGAGGGAGAGCTGGGAAATGACGCAGGGGCCCGCAGCTGCCGTGGCCAGCACAGGCCTTTAGTCAGTCAGTCCTGGGACAGGAACTTAGCAGGGCTTGAGCCCGTCCGTCCCTTTCTGGAGGCCTCTCTTTTGCCTTCCGTGGTAGGCGGAGTAACGGCCTCCATCCCCAAAGAGGTCCTTGCTTTAATCCTTGGCACCTGTGAGTACGTTACCTTCTATGGCAAAAGGGACTTTGCAGATGGGACTTAGTGAAGAATCTTGAGATGGGGAGATTACCCTGGATCACCCGGGTGGGCCCAACGTACTCACAAGGTGCTCACAAGGTCCCTCTTATAAGAGGGAAGCAGCATGGTCAAAGATAGCAGTAAGCCCTGTGCTACCAGCATCCGAAACCGAGGAGTTGTGGCCACAAGCCAGGCAATGCTGGCAGCCTCTGGAAGCTGGAGGAGCGGAGGAACAGATTCGCCCCCGGAGCCTCCAGAAGGAACCGGCCCTGATGACACCTTGATTTCAGCTCCATAAGACTTATTAGGGGCTTCTGCCCTCCAGAACGGTCAGACAATAAATCTGCATGGTTTTATGCTAAGTCCATGGTGATTTGTTACAGCAGCAATGGGAAATTAAAACAACTTCCACTCATTCCATGACCGTCTCCCAATACAGATATCTGCTTACCGTAGCCACAATCTATTCCAGTTGCTTATCACCAATGACTGTCACCCACCTCCAGCCCTCACCCGGTGTTGGCTGGTTCCTGTCCTCCATGCTCCCTCCCCATCCCCTGCTTTCTGCAAAGAAACCCTGCTGATCCCGAGTTGTGACTGCAGGTCACAGGGGCGATCTCCCCTCCAGGCCACAGACCCAGTGAGGACAAGGCTTCCGTTAGCACAATGCAGGAATAAATGTTAGTTAATTACACATTAAAACTTAATTTGTACGCGCACATGCACACGAAAGGTGGAAATGCCCTAAGAAAGAAATAACTTTTGAATAGCTGGAGAAATGTTCACATTAGGTACCTTTTCTTTAGACAATGGGAATTATCTATTAAAAAAATGGTATACTTATCTACCTAAAAGGAAAATTCTGTCCTGATTTACGACAGGATTTTAAAAAGCTGACTTTTACGTGAATATAAAATACTAAACATACAATATGTTCACGAAATCGCTTGGATAGAACTGAAAGCAGAGCAAATGTAATCAATTTATGATATTATGAAAACCTAAGGGGAAATGAAATGTCCGTTTCAGTAACGCTGGGTGTGTCCATGTTTCTCACACTTCAGTGTTATTGTAGGACACTCCAGCGGCTGGTTGCAAAATCTTGATTGTCTGCTAAACCTGGCTTTATCCTGGCTAGTGGGAAACACGCATTTGAGACACTTGGGCTTAAGAGATCTCTCTCCCTTGCATGACAAGGAGTTTTAAAGGATTTTTCTCCCCTCCCTGCCAACCATGTCCCCTGTCTAAATTTTTTTAAGCCTTTGGACTCTCTCCTACAAAAATGCAAAAGCACTTTTTGTGCAGAAGGATATTCGCTGCCGCTCTATTTTGTAATAGCATTCCATTGGAAGCAACCCAAATGTCAATCAATGGGCAAGTGGTTGAATAAATTATTGATCTGGAGAGCTCTGCTTTCCTGAAAAAGAATGAGGTAGTTTTATACATACCGCTTGCTTTCAAATCATGGTTCACTGCTCTGCTTAAAACCCTCCTGGGCTTACAGTTGCATTTACATAAAATTCGAACTCCTTCCCCTGGTCTAAAATGTCCCCCACCAGGTGGCTGTGCCTGCTTCTCTGACTTCAGGTTTGCCTTCTCCCCTCCTCTGTTCAGAGTCAGCCCGATGGCCCTCTCCATCAGCTTCTCCTCAGCTGCTCCCAGCTAGCTACCACCACAGGTCCTTTGCACTTGCTGTTTTCTCTGCCGAGAGCGTCCTTCCCTAATCCAGTATTTCTCGGCCTTAGTTATATATTAAAACCATCTGCATTACAGGCTGCACCCTCATCCGGTCAATTCAGGATCTCTGGGGTGGCTCCAGGCATCAGGTTGTTTTGGTTTGGGTTGCTTGCTTGTTTTTAAATTTCCCTGGCGATTCTCTGCACAGCTCAACTTGAGAACCAGGGTGGCTTCCCATGGGGGTTCCTCTCCAACATTCAGGACGTAGTTCAAATGTCACCTCCTCAGAGAGAATATGATTACACTACTTTTAAAACTAAAGATTTCATTTCAAAAAGAGAGGCTTTTTTAAAAGATAAGTATAAGGAAATAATGAGTACAAAACAGAATTGAATTTGTAAATGTTAAGATGGTAAATACGAAATGGCAGGTATTGAAAAGACAGCATGCCATTTCGGGGCCAACAGAATTTAAATTTCAGTTTGCTCTCCTGCTGTGATCTTGTATCGGTTACCTAAGATCTCTGAGCCCTTATGAAAATTGTACCCACCTTAAAGAGTTTTTTTTTTTTTTTTTTTTTTAAGGAATAACAAGACTGCTATGAGCCCATAGCGAACACTAGGTAAATAGTATTAGCTAATTTTAGATAACAAATGATTGGCTGAAGCAGTAAGTGCTTCAGAAATTCAAAGAAAATAGACATGTCAGCTGCCTTGGGATCAGAAAGGGCTTCTTTGAGTAGGTAGAATTTCATTTTTGTCTGAAAGTGAAGTTAGAACGTGGGCAAGCGGAGAGAATGGTGAGGGTTGTGAATGGCATTCCAGGAGATAGGGAACAGGAGAGACAGAGACTAGAGGCGGAATTTTAAAGTGTGTTTGGGGAAGAGGGAGTTAAACAAGAAGAAAGAGCTTGCCCAGAAAGACAGCGCAGCAGTATGTCAGGATGGGTGAACCTTCTGTTTTCTGTCATACAGCATCTTTTTAGCACTGGCATTTCCCTGAATTAAATTGTGTGGAAGAGTAAGTCTCTGATTGGAAGCAGACCCATCAGGCATAGAGGCAGAGAGGTGGGAGTGGTAGGAGACAGGGCTTTGGAAGGTCATTGCCTTCCACAGGAACTTGTGTGGTCTCTTGGAGGCTGACTCTGGGCCAGGACTTGGCCAACCTCAAAGAAGCAAGCTTGTAAAGTTTTCCAGGGGCGGACCACAAACCAGTTCCAAGGGGCAGCACTTGGTTCTCCCATGAGGAAACCCAACTACTCTTGAGGGGAGCCCAACTCTGTCTGAGTCAGTGTCCGTGGTTGCCAGTCAGATTCCCACAACCAAAGAACATCCAGTGAAGAACCACTAACAAAGGGCAGGCAGGGTTAAAGGAAACCAACAAAGGATGGGTGCGGAGAAGGAGAGAGCTGCAGGAATCCTGAGAGGGACTGCCAACCCATGGCTCAGCAGGGGGTGGGCTGGGGAAGTATACCCTAGTCTCTCTTCTTGTCTGCCCTCTCCTACAGGTGACTTTCCATTGGCCAACCTCAAGCCAGAAGCCAGAGGCCAAGATGTCTATTGATGTAGTCCATACAGGTCAGCCTTCCGGGTGCAAAGCAGGATGGAGAAGTATAGAGAGTGGATCTGGAATACCCAGCCCAGTGAAAAATCTTACAGAATGACACGCTCACAGAAGGGGCTGATTACCAGCCTGCATCCCCCCTAAAGCATTCCCTTTAGTGGATCCCCTCCATGCTTCCCTCTCTACATCCTACCTCCACCCCTGCACATGTAATTGATCATCCAGTCTTGCCAATTGGACCTCCTAGTATCTCTCAAAAATATACTCTGCTCATACCATACACCTAAATTCCTTGGAGATTAAAGATTTATGGTTTTACTTCTTACAGCTAAAAGTACTGGATTAAAACCTCACTGGATATTTATATAACCTTGGAGTAAAGGGAGGACTTCTCAAAGGCAAAACCACAGAGGAGAAGACTGATAGATTGTGCTACAGAAAAATCGGAAACTTCCGTTCGACAAAAACCACCATGAACAAAGTTGAAAAGGCATCAAAAATAACCAAAACAAAACTCAAACAACGAAATAAGAAAATATCGTCTCAGCAAATTTAAGTAAAAGGAGTACTGTCTAAATACGTAAAGGTCTCATACAAATAGATAAGAAATGACCCAAATTTGGGGGAGGGGGACTAAGAAGAAAACCAAACAAATAAGGAAAAAACTGTAAAAATAAAAAATAGAGGCATAGGCAAAGGACACAAACAAGATTGATTAAGGAGGAAAAACAACTTGACAAGAGCATATGGAAAAAGGTTTAACTACTCAATCCAAGAAATGCAAATTTAAACAAGAAACTATCCAACCAAGTTCATAAAGATTGTTCTTAAGGGGAGCACTGAATGCACGCGGGGTGCTGAGGGATTACTTAGAGGCGTATGAATCATTACAAAGTTTTGAAAAGCAAATTGGCAGTTCAGTATTGAGAAACTTTAAAATTCATCCCCCTTGACCCAACTTGAAAATTCTGGGAATTCTGGGAAAATTCTAGAAAAGATTCTCAGAACCTTTTCAAATACTTTTCCTGCTCACAAAGTCCAAGCACGTCAACATGGAGTTCCCTTCCACGTTTCATCTCGCCCAGCCCCCAGCTGACAACTGCCACTCCATTAATGCAAAACTGCTTGTTCTTCCCAAGACGTACGCCTTGCACTTTCGTGCCTCTGAGCATGTCCTTTTTATTTTCCTCTGCTTAGAAAGTCCTTCACCACCTTCTTGGCTTGGCTGACTTTGCTTACTCTTCTGGAATCAGCTAAGTTGTCAGAGGGTCTTCCCTGATTCCCCTCCAGGTTGAGTAAGTTTGCCTTCTTCCGTGTTTCCGTAATACCCAGTACATATATTTTTACAGATAATTTACACATCTATTTACATATTTATGTATCTATTTACATATCTGTCTCCACCAGCTTGGTTTCTCTCTTTGTATCCCTATACTGACGGTTTACTGACTTTCCATTGGCCAACCTCAAGCCAGAAGCCAGAGGCCAAGAGGTCTATTGATGTAGTCCATACAGGTCAGCCTCCCGGGTGCAAAGCAGGATGGGGAAGTACAGAGAGTGGATCTGGAATATACCGTCAGTATAGGGGCAATTCCGTCTCCCATGGAACATTTGGCAAGGTGTGGAGACGTTTTTCGTAGCCACAACTGGGGGGGGAACCAAGGATGCTACTAAACATCCTACAATGTACAGGAAAGCCCCCACGACAAAGAATTATCCAGCCCAAAATGTCAATAGAGCTGATGTTGAGAAACCCTGTCCTATCCCTAGCTCCCACCTAGTATAAAGCACATAAAAAGCACACACCAAAAAAATTTTTTAAACTATATAATGAACAATAGATAAATGATCTTTTCAAGCCCAATTTCTTCTTTCATACAGTAGATGTAATAATACCTATGTCAGAGGGTTGTAGGGAGGATTAAAAGAGACAACATATGAACAATGGCTGGTACAAAACTGATGCTCCATCAGTGGTAGTTTATCCTAACAGTCAAGTGCATAAATTAAGTCACAGACCCAGATTGTTTTGGTGCTGAAATGAGTCTTAAAGACTTTGCAGTTAAACCCCTTCATTTTATAGGTGAGAAACCCCAATCTATAAAAGCTAATGACTTGCCTAAATTGTTGGCATCAGATCTGAGTTTCCAGTTTAGTGGCAAACCACATTTTAAATGCATGCATAAGAAAGGAATTATAAACTGACTCTTTTGTAAACCAAATAATTATCATTCTTTGGGGGGGGGATTTGGCTTGTAAATATAGTTTTCATTTTTATGTATAAAATTTTCTTTAAAATAGTTAGAACACAAACAGAGCAATGACTCAACTGAATAATGTTACTGTAAGTTTCACAGGGATTTATTTTGAAATTACATTTTTGGCATTTATGCAAAAATAGGCAAATGTATTAAAATACAAAGTAAAACAAATAATACATACTTTTGACTGTAGGAGAGATAGAGTCAGAATCCAGAATAACAATCTAAATAGTTTGTCATAATACATAAACCCCTCAAATATTAACAGACTTTCTGGAATCTATGCTCAAAATTAACTGCCTTGTAATGATTCCACTCTTCTTCCCTGCTCAATTGCTAATACATACAATGACATTTCTTAGCAAAATATAATTCAGAGGCACCATCCAGTCTGAGATCTCAGATTCTAACATGTTATGACTTTTAATATGAACACCAGTATAACCAGAATTTAAACAAATTATGGCAAATAAATTAAAACATTTATATTTTAACATCTATAGACTTTATTAGGTGTTCCTTATACAGTCATCTGGTATGTTTAAAGAGTGAGCAATCATATAAAAGGAAATATGGTCATAACTGATTGAAGTAATAAAATCCTGAAACTAAATAACATCTCATAATTCATTGCACAGCATATATTAGATTTCATTACATCAGTATATAGCTTAGTTGTAAATTCTCCTGATGGCCATAAACCTCTAAGGTGTTGTCATCCTGAAAAATGAAGGGGAGGGAGTTGGTGGGGCACAGAATGAATAAATCTTCAATCGCTCTAGTGTGTTGTACCTTGAAGTTGTAAAGTTGTAGTGCATCGCCACCTAGTGGCAGAATTTAGTACCTTATTCTAACAAGGGACCTTTCCTTGTATTTTCTGAAGTTGCGTGATTCAGTCACCCTTCAACTCTGTTCATCTCTGATACCATAGTTCCTAAAATTCATGTCACCCATACAGAGTAAACTCAATTCCCTTCATCCTCCAAGTTGTCCCGGGTTTGCTTAGTACAGTTTTTATGTTTGCCTAACTTTTAAATTCCAAGTACTTTGGTTATTTTCAAAGCCACACACAGGATGTCTGTATTAACAAAACCCCATCATGTTTGTGAATGTAGAAGGATTATTATGACTGTAGGAATGTTGGGCTTTGGCCCAGTTTTTATTCTTATTAATGAGTCTTTTAGAAAGTCAGAATTAGTGCAGAATTAATGCCTTCAAGGGGAATCCTTAAAGTAAACATGAAATCCTTACCAAAATCTACACTTGGGATTTTATTAAGATTCTAGAGTTTTAAAACAGGTCATGGTACTGTTAGTGAAGGTTCCTTCACTAACATGTCAGCACCATTCATAGAGCGTCACATGAACGTTTAGGCTGCGAGAACTCTGTTTGGGAATGTTACCAAACATTGCTGTGCAGTTTGGGATTACCAGAGTCAGTATTTGGGGACCTGAGGCCCCATCATTCCTTACTCTGCTTCCTATACCTGGACACCATGAAGGTTGAGTGAAGCACTACATCAGTGAGCATAAGCTAAGTGTTGTATGGAATTGCAAGGAACAGAAAAACAAAGTAACAGATCTGAGTTTAAGCACCTGAGAGTAAGCAAATCTATCTTTCTTCGAGGACTAGGAAGCCATATATTCAAAACCTAAATCAACCTCAAACTTTGAACAATAAAAGATATCAAACATTTTACGCTGTACAAAGTAAACTAGCAGGATGTGAAATATTGGAAGTTTAAAAAACACTGCCGGGGCGCCTGGGTGGCTCAGTCGTTAAGCGTCTGCCTTCGGCTCAGGCCATGATCCCAGAGTCCTGGGATCGAGCCCCACATCAGGCTCCCTGCTCCGCGGGAAGCCTGCTTCTCCCTCTCCCACTCCCCCTGCTTGTGTTCCCTCTCTGGCTGTCTTTCTCTCTGTCAAATAAATAAAACCTTTAAAAAAAAAAAAAAAAAACAAAAACAACACTGCCAATCCAAAAGGCCAAACGGGAAAGCCTTGGCTGGGCTCCATCCCAATCAAGCTGTCATATGGGTCCAATTCCACCTGTCCTCACCTCGGGTAAATGGTATTTCATTCAAGGCCAGACATCCAAAGGGGGTAGATGGACCAGAAATGAGAATGCCACATGGCAGGTAGAGGAAAGGAGCTCAGGACCTGGGCCTCGACTACTCCACTACTAGACTTGATGGTCCTCAGCATTTCCCCAGAATATTTATTCTCCCTTCTATTCACATAGAGGAGCACAGAAGCTAACCCTTCTAGTGCTTGCCATGTGCCAGGAACTATTCTAGGTGCTTGGCATGTAATGAAGTCAGGTAATTTTCACAATATCCCTGTAAAGTAGGGTCTATCATGAGCCCCACTTTAGAGCTGAGGAAACTGAGGCACAGAGCAGTTAAACCAGAGTCCTATAGTTACACAGTAAGTAAGTGGATTCATATCTGGGCATTTCTGAATCCCTCTATTCTTTTTTTTTTTAATATATATATTTTTAATTTACTTATTTGACAGAGAGATAGAGAGCACAAGTAGGCAGAGCGGCCAGCAAAGGGAAAGGGAGAAGCAGGCTCTCTGCTGAGCAGGGAGCCCAATGTGGGGCTCGATCCCAGGACCCTGGGATCATGACCTGAGCCGAAGGCAGCTGCTTAACCCACTGAGCCACCCAGGCGCCCCTGAATCCCTCTATTCTGTCTGCAGGATGATGAGCCTCTGTATTTCAGATTTTCCCATGCTGATTTTTCAGAGTACAGCTTTTGGTAACAAAATGACCCTCTCTTCAAATGAAAAGATTTCACTGACCAATTAACAAAATTCTCACCCCTTCAACTATTCTTTCAATGGGTTAGATACTGTTTCTATTTTCTCTCTTATTCTTCATAACAAGCAGAACAATACTGATAATTATAATTAACAGTAAAAACATCGATGTAGTGTTCTATGGTTTTCAAAGAACTTTTGCATACTTTTTCCATTTAGAAGAATAAGGTCATTAAGTGACGTAGAAAAGCCTTACAGTTTGGCTAGAAAGAGCTCTCACAAAGTCACAGATTGCCCTACTGTCACGCCTCATTTTCT
The DNA here is from genome assembly GCF_004348235.1 of Phoca vitulina. Classification (NCBI taxonomy): domain Eukaryota; kingdom Metazoa; phylum Chordata; class Mammalia; order Carnivora; family Phocidae; genus Phoca; species Phoca vitulina. Next base: position 42,576,279 of record NW_022589728.1, read on the forward strand.
GCCTTGAGCAGGTGGATGACCCAGTTCCTCCTGTTACACCTTAACCTTGGTCAGCTGTTTGCCCCTGTCTTTCAGTGGAGCCCTTAGGCTTGCTGTAAATATCAACAGCATTCACAAGCATAGTCCCTAAGTATAATGTCGTGGCCTCCCTCCACCCCATCCTTCCCACACGCCTTTGTAGGGGTCCGGTGGGAGATGCTTCAGCTCTGGTCTCCTTGTAAAGGTGCACACTGGACGCTTAGTTGAATGATTATCAGACTCCTGCAAAAGTGATCTTGAAGTTAAAGGAGCCTCTGGAGAGTCCAAGTCAAGGAAATTCTCTGAGGATACAAATGCTTTTAAAAACAGGGGTTCTGGACAGTCCATTTTCTCAACCTTCTTCTGCCAAGCAGGACTACGTTGAAACCTCCTCCCACTGTGACCTGATATTTTTCTTAAGAACCTCCAGAGAATCTTGATCTTGCTTGGGTGGTTTTCTGTCCTTGCAGTACTAGCAAATTCACTGGCAACAAAGGAAATACAAGGGCACAGCCTACCTGCTGTTCTTCAGTCTGGTCTTCCTTATTCACCTGAACATGTTTTAGAAAAATTGTTCAGTCTTATTGCTAGCTACCTTCTCACCCATAAGAGCCTGGGGCAGGGGGCTCAAGCAAGGCAAGAGATCCTATGACCTACAGCTTTTGTGCCAAGAACACAAACATCTGCTATTGCTTTTTCTACTGTAAAAGTGATTGCTACTCAATTATAAAAAATCGACTATCAGAGAAAAGGAAAAATACAAAACCACCCTTACTCACTAAAAGATAACCACCACTGTTATCTTGATGTTTCCCATCTTTCCTTAACAAAGAGTTGGGGATTTTGTTCCACCTAGTTGTATCTTTCTTCACATAATATCACAAGAAGTTTCAAAGTTTTAAAACTATCTTCATAAATATACTTTTCCCACTCAGCACAGCTTACTTAAGCATGTCCTATTATTGAAAACTTACATTGTTTGGTTTTTCACTCTGATAAGCAATGCTGCAATAAACATCTTTTTCATAAAGCAGCACTGCATCACAGTTTTGGAGTCAAACATTATTTCTGTGGATGCATGACTTGGGGCAAGTTGCTTGTCCTCTGTAATTAAGCTTTAGTTTGCTCATTTGCAAAGGAGTAACGTGCCTATCTGACTGCATCGTTGTGAGACCAATGATCATGAAGTGCACAGTGCCTCATGTAAAATAATCATAATCACTCAATATAATGGTGGCTGCTATTGGAATTATTTAGATTTTGCCGTTCTTGATACATATTGCCAAAATGCTATCCAAATGGGTCATATGCTTATTAATACCCATCAGCAATGTATGAGATACAAATTTTTTTGAAAAAGTGTGAGAGGAAAGAAATTGAATCACTGAGACACCGGGTGGTCCTTGGTTGTCAGAATTTATCTTAGTTGCTTCATTAGGCCTGATAAGGAAGCATCTTGACACAAAAAACTTAATAATCAACTAAGCATATGTAGTCCACTAAACCATTCTCCAACACTAGCATCTACCGCCATCTTCATGTTTCTCTGTGATTTGTCATACTGTACCAACAATGTATGCAACCAAATGGATTGCCAAATCAAATCATAAATCTTATAAAATATTAAGTATGTTAAAGGAGAACTGCTTTTACCATGACCAAGACCATTATCAAATGAGGACTCATCCAACTTGGACCAGACTAAAGAAAATTGGCAAGAATGATCAGGCGTTTCAGAAAATACTGTGAATGTGAAAGAGGAGGCTCTTAGAGAATTTAATGAGGCTAATATTTTAGATATTTTAGCAAAAAAATTAAGACATTCATGTTCATGTTGTAAAAGACAATCATAAATGACTGTCAAACATCATAACCCATTTTGTGAAAAAAAATATATACTTTTGATTCTGCTTCAGGAATTTTAAATATAACCCCAAACTTGCTCTTCACACTGTAGTTCTGTTCTCTGAGGGAAGATCCCAGTCAGATGCTCTCTCTGCACACAGCGGAGGCTCGTGGAACCTTGCACAGGCTGCAGGTCCTACACAGCTCCTTCCGCTGAAGCATTTTAGAATTCAGGGGTGGGAATGACATTATTGAATGGTTCTAATTTATATAACCTTAACACTTTTACTTTGTATTTTTGTCAATTTTTTTAACGTCTAGTTTTTGTTTTCTAATACACATATTAACACAAGAGCACATGTATGTATCCTACACAGACCCATATTGGGACCACATACATAACTTCTTTAAAAAGGATAGGATGTAAAATCAGTAATATTCAGAGAGCAGTGGTTGGAAAGTGCTGTTTACCAATCCTGGCAAACGAGGGGGTGAATCCTCTTTTCATCGGGTACCTTGCAAAGTCTGACAGCCAATATGTTAGAGTGCTGTTCGCTTTACACACCGTAAAGTCACGGGCACTCATTTCTTGCTCTATTGCATCCCTGCCAAGTGAGGCCCTGAGGGGACTTCTAAGTATCTTGCTAATCTACAAAGGCAATATAAAGGGGACTATTCTACTTGCAAGAACGTTATATTCTTCAGTAAATTCAGATGTTGTCCAACCAGTGAGGAAAGTTGATTAAAATGGACTCCCTGAGCTTCAGGAAACACTAACTAAAAAATACCTTAAAAGTCTAGAAAGCATCCTAACAGGTAAGTAAATTCAGTAGTTATTCAGAATAAGATTTAGAATTCAAACACTCCAATAATCACCATAGACATTTATTTAAAGTAATACATTTGCAGCTCAGATAGTCCTAAATTGTACATTTCAGGTTTATTCAACTTCTTAAAAATATTTGAGGGCAGCTGCAACCACAGATTTCAACTCCATCATTATTTCTTTGCCCATTCTTCTCTCTCTTTTCTTTCCCGAATAACTTCTTTCAGATATGGTTCAAGATAGAATTTATCCTAAAGAATGAATAAAAAAAAAAATTATATGCAGCCATCACATACTGATATATCCCAAACACTCAAGAGGTCTTCGACAAAAGAAATTCATCAAAATTAATTCTTATTTCCAACTTAAGAAAATATATTTTCAAGCAGACTAAGAACTGTCTGCTTTTCTAAAATGTAAAAACCCACAAAGATCTTGTAATAAGTTGCTTTGATAGGTTGAGAGGGGAAAGTCTGCCAGAGAAGAAATGAGAGTAGAAGCTTTTGCCTTTTTTTTTTTTTTTTAAAAGATTTCATTTATTTATTTGACAGAGAGAGAGAGACAGCGAGAGAGAGAACACAAGCAGGGGGAGTGAGGGAGGGAGAAGCAGGCTTCCGGCCAAGCAGGGAGCCCGATCTGGGTCTCTATCCCAGAACCCTGGGATCATGACCCGAGCCGAAGGCAGACGCTTAACGACTGAGCCACCCAGGTGCCCCTTTTGCCTAATTTCAATGCAGTTTAAGGGGTGAGGGTTTACTTCAGAGTCCTTCCTGGAAGCCAGAGGACCACTCTATGGGCTGATCACATGGATACCAACATTTTTCCATCTGAGCAGGAAACATTGTAGAGGGAGAACAACGACCCATAAGACAGAGGATCTGGACTCTAGCCCAGGATCTCTATATTAGAGACCTGCTTAGTGATTCTGGAACAGTCCGTCCCCTTTAAGTCACAAAGTAATTATCTCTAAAATGGAGTTAACATTTGCTCTATTAACCTCACTGGACTGTCATGAGGATATTTATTTGACACAACCTTAAGAACTCTAAAGCACTATACAAATGAGTGTTTCTGTTTCTAATGCTTAATGCTTAGTGGCCAATATTGTCAGATACATAAAAGCTGAGCTACCTCCTCATATTTTGTCCACTGCTCTTTAGGCAAGATCTGATGTCTCATGGTCAGGTCCAGTGCTCTCTTAATGCGAAACATCCTGTCGTTATAAAGGTTCTCAGGAAGCCTTCTTATGGCCTCTTTCACATCATCATTCTCATATATTGTATCATCTCTCATTAACCCTGTGACAGAAAACAAGAGAGTCAGATTGAATACACATCTCAAAAATCAGATTTTTAAAAAAAAATGAGTGAAATATGTTTATGACATAACTTAAGATTCAGGTGAAATATGTATGCATTTCATACATAATAATGGGTTTCTTTTTTTTTAATTTAAAATCAATTAATTAACATACAGTGTATTACTAGCTTCAGAGGTAGAGTTTAGCGACTTATGAGTTGTATATAACATCCAGTGCTCATTACATCAAGTCCCCTCCTTAATGTCCATCACGCACTTAGCCATCCCCCCAACCATCTCCCCTCCAGCAACCCTCAGTTTGTTTCCTATAGTTGTCTCCTGTGATTTGTCTCCCTCTCTGATTTTGTCTTATTTTATTTTTTCCTTTCCTTCATAATGGGTTATTTCTTAAATGGTATTGTAGAAACAGTCTTTTAAAAACCTGACACAAAATTCACATTTTATCTAAAATAATTTTAAAAATATCTAAAGTATCTACTTTGTTTTTAAACACACATCAATAAATCACATCTCTATTTTCTTATACTTTGAATCTGAGATCAAGGTATTAAAGAACCTTAAGATGACAGTGTACTAAGGAACCAGTAACATTTTTTTTAAATATAATTTTTATTTATTTATTTGACAGAGAGAGAGCACAAGTAGGCAGAGCGGCAGGTAGAGGGAGAGGGAGAAGCAGACTCCCCGCTGAGCAGGGAGTCTGACGTGAGGCTCGATCCCAGGACCCTGAGATCATGACCTGAGCCGAAGGCAGCCGCTTCACCAACTGAGCCACCCAGGCGCCCCCAAGGAACCAGTAACATTTAATGATGCTTCTGTCAAGCTTCAATTAAAAAAAAGATGAAGTTCATGGCAAATTATAAAGATCTAAAAAAATTCAGGTATCCAATGATTTGAACATTTGACAATTTTAACATTTGAGAAATCTCTTACTTTCAAAGTTCATATAACTTAAATTTTCAAATGCCAAATGGAGGAGTTGGGAGAGGGAGCGTGCATTAAGGAAAATGTACTGCTACCATATTTCAAGAATGTAACTTATTTCCACCTCAAACATCTGAGATGACTGATTCTATTACTCTCTTCTCAAAATAATAAAAAGGAAATGATCGAACAATAACATGTGACTTAATTTTACAATTTTCTAATGTACACAGGTACAATTAGTTAAGCTGTTTTTGGGAATCATAACAACTCTTGCAAAAGCTAGTAAAAACCCAGGCATTAGGTTGGTTGTCCATAATGGAACATCCATAGATGTTTACACACACACACACACACACAGTCTAAATCATATATATACTATATGTATATATTATGATTAGTATAGAATCATATATACAATATAGATAGCATAGAATCTATATATATATAATCTGTAATATAACTTTAAATGATTTCAATATTTGGATTTTACTGTAATTTACTTATAAACAGTGGCTCAAGAACATCTTTGTAGCTAAATCTTTGGGCAATATTTAAATTATTATCTAAATTATTTCATTAGGATGAATTCCTAGAAGTGAGACTGTGGGTCACATGGCATATACATGTTTAAGACCTATGATATGAACTATATATAAAGCAAAAAAAAAAAAGAAAACCAAGGGAAAAAACAGATACTCACCCAGTTTATTGAACCCTGCGGCATTGTAGTACCATTTTCGAATACCCTCCAGCCACCGGCCTGATGCTGCAACTGATATTGTCACACTGTTAGTTGCTACGATTCACTTATTATACTATATGAACACCTGGAGAGGCAAGCAACCAGTACTCTTATAGTTACCTTGTTAGAGAATGCAAACATAGGAAGGAATTTCCTTTTGAAAGTATATATTCTGTATACTGTAGATAAAAACTGCTTATTTTATCTATGAGCAAAAGTGATTAGAGGCTAAAAAAAAATGGGCAGCAAGTCATGGGAAAAAAGGGTAAACTCAAACACATGATGTACAAAAGAGCTACAGTAGTTATTAGCACTCCAGCCTCTTCACGTCAAGTATCCCATCTTTTATGTACCCCTGCTACCATCAGAACTGAATGGGTAGGGTGTGGGACTGGAACTCGGAACTCCATCTTCTCCAATTTCAGAAATAAATTACAGGAAATAAACGTAAACTTTTCTTATCAAGGGAGTTGGAGTTATATGTAAAGACGGTAAGACTTCAGGATAGGTTGGCAAGTCTCAATGACCTTCATCTTCCAAAATCTTTATTCTACATTACCTTTACTTCACTTGCCTAGCCTCTTTAAAAATATATGTATTTCTGGAAGGATTTTTGATACCATTAGCCAGTCATTTAATAGTAATATGGATTAGTAGAAGAAGCCCATTTTCCTCCTCCCAAGTAGCTAACTTTCCAACAAGGAAATGGATATTTGAAAATGGATGAGAAGAAATAGATAACATTAAAGTTCTTCGGGGAGGACTGAGCCTGATGGGATAACCCAGTAGGGGCTAAGGGCAACATGATAGTGCCTGATGTTCGTGGGAGAGATGTGTTAAGAAGGGGAGATAGAGCAAATTTAAATTTTCTTTTAAAATTTTGTCTGGGGCTAGCCTCTCACCAAGGCATGAAAGCAAACTCTTTTATTCCAACCCCTCCTCATCCCTACTCCTTAGCATATCACAGATTACACAGCTTTGGTAAATCTCCTTGAAAATTAAGCACCATGTAGAAGATTGCTCCTAGAAAAACAAGTACCAAAGAGTCAACAATCTACAAACATACTTGTAGAAAACAAATGATCTGTATACATATTTGCCATTGACGGTGATGATTAATATTCATTGAACACTTGTGTGCTAGGCACTATCCTATCTGCTTTACCCACATTGGCTCGGTTTATTTACAACACGCCTGTCCTCGCAGAAGAATAAGGTTTACAGAACTTATCCTACCCAAGATCAGAGCCAGCTAGTGACAGGGTCGAGACCAGGTCTATCTAGTTCTCAAACACAGGACAGAGCAGAGTGCCTTCTATATTTGTCAAATTAATGAAACAACGAATTCCTAAATGTCTCCCCCACTCCCCAAAAAGTTCAATGTCATTTAGATTAACGGATTTTTCAGGCAATCTGATGTTTCACCATTGCTGAGGGCGAGGAGAAAGGGGCCAATATCATTTAAAGGCTACTCCAATTTATACCTCCAGAGGGCAGAGACCGGCAAAAAAGGTGCGGGGGAGGGAAAATCCTTGGTGTTCACGATCTGTTTTAAATATTCCGGTAATTTCTGTATTCTATTGCATAATAAGTATGTTTGTTTTAGTGCCTACAGTAAATACAAACTTCTCCAAATCTACAGACCGAGCTGACGTTCCAGATAAGCAAAAATTAATCTGAAGCTTCGCTGTAACACTGGCTCAGCTGCCCTGAATTCCGTTTGAGAAGGGCGAGGGGTGGAAGGAAGTTTGCAGACCTATTTCCTCCGGTCACTTTGCCTCGGTTACCTGATCAGCGTAAAAGGGAAACTAATACCGCCCTCGTCACACTGGCAGGAGAATTTATCGCACACGACAGGGCTAGACTCACGGCAAGCACTCGGTTCATTTTGGTCGAAAGTCACGCACTATTATCTCCTAGTGTCCTTGAACACTTCTAAGGCCGAGGGAAAGGCCTGCCGAGCACGGGCAGCTGGAATGGCAGGGCTATCGGAGGCACCGCGGGCACCTTCACCGACAGCAGATCCACCTTCAACCCTTCGGGTGAGCCCGGCCGGCCTGGGGACAGTAAGAGGGTGGGGGAAAGGCGCCCTTTAGGCTGGAGCGGAGCCTCCACCTTCCCTGACGTCGCACACCTAGCCACTTAGAGGAAGCGGAGCAATTTACTGGAAGAATAAGAGGCTGAGTGTGGCAATGCCTGTCAGGGAGGCCACCAGGTACTTACCCGCAGGCCTGCTCGCCATTTTGACCCGAGGCTGCAGCGTTGCCTGCTGGGTAAGTCCTGGAGGACGCTCTGGGCCCTTGCGCAGGCGCCTTACGTCGCGTCGCCTGGCGAGGAAGGACGCCCGCGCAGGCGCAGTTTCTGGCAGCCGACTTGGGGCACCTGCGCCTGCGGTTTTTTCCGCATGAGTCCTGCCGATGTAGCAGGGCAGGCATTTTGCGCGCTCCGTTCCATGAACCATTTCGTGTGACCTGATGGGAAGAACATTAGGCAAGGAATAAGGGGCTTTAGCCTGGGTTCTGTGATGGACGAGCTGTGGGAATTTAGGGAGTATTTATTGCGCCCTTTGTGCCAAGCAACGCGCTAAGCGTTTTACCTGCGTATTATTTTAATTCTCATTTAGTTCTAAATCCGTGAGGTAAGTACTATGATTATCCCCATTGTAGAGAGGAAACAGGGGCTCAGAAAGTTGGGATAAATTGTCCAAGACTACACAGCTAGGAAGAATCCAGATTTATCTTCTAGTATCAGAGGATCCGGGTAAAACTTTGGGACTCCTTAATTCTAGGGCCATACACCACACTACTAATCCAGGAGACACTAACCCTCTCTGGCCTTCCGTTTCTCCAGCTTGAGGTCTACACCAAACCATTTTCGTGGTAGGTTAGGTCAGCACACACGAAAAATTTAATACTAACCTAAGATACAGAGCAGAATTTGTGTGTGATTTTAAGATAAAAGTATACCCTCAAGGCCTCAGCCCCAACATGTTAAGTCTAAGGCATTAAAATCTAGGGACAGAAACGATTATAGTGTGACTGACTCATTCAGTTCCTAGTGACCTCCTACCACCATTACTGTCATGGTCAGCTCAAATTGCCATAACAAAACACCACAGACTGGATAGTTTAAAAAACAAATGTATTTCTCACAGTTCTGGAGGCTGGAAGCCCAAGATCAAGGCGCAAGAATGGTCACTTTCAGGTGAGAGCTTTTCCTGTGGGTTTTAGAGGACTGCCTTCTCATTGTGTCCTCACAGGGCAGACTCTTTTGTACCTTACAAGGACACTATTCGCATTATGAAGGCCCTATCTCTAAATGCCATCACATTGGGGGTTAGTGTTTCAACACGACTTCTGGGGAGACACAATTCAATCCATAACAAGAACCCACGAATATCTACTTTTGTTTACTTCAGGCTTAAGCGGAGAACTGGGACCATATAGAGAAATCCATCTCATTGTAAATTCAGAAGGTTAGATTCAGTGGTCCTAGTCACATTCCAGTTCTAAACTTTTGTTGCCTTCCCCTTTTTTCTTCTTTGTGCCACCACATTCTCACATTACTCAGTCCCGTATGCAGCACTAAAAACGTGAATGTCTGCTCCCAGACTACGCTAGCCAAGGTGAAGTCTGAAAGACGTGAAGAAGTGCAATACATTTAAACACTGGCACATTGCTTTACAAGAAGTACTCAGTAAACTCTTGTTTCCTCATTACCCTTAAGTTTCAGCTTGCTGGTTACGCGGTGAAGGTGGTAAGAGAAGGAAGACCTTGTCAAGAGATCAGATGCCCAAGACTGTCAAAAAAATCCAGCTCCTAGAGGTATTGAGCCTAGAGGTCCTGGATGTTTGCTGGCAGTCATTAGTATTGATTCAAAAATTGTTTGATTTCCCTCCGGGCACGTGGGTAGGATTGCATTTCTCTGCTCCCTTAAAGCTAGGCATGGCTATGTGACGCTTTGGCCAAGAAAAATGTGATTAGTTTTTAAGAGCAATTCACATTCTTTTCCCCTTTCATAGATTGGCTACACTTAAGACACAGTGGAGGCTCCATCAACCTCTGTCACTAAAGATGATAAGGAGCAGAGCTTTTTTAGTCCCAAGTAGGATATGTATGAGATAAAAACTTCCGTGGTTTTAAACCATTTAAGGTTTGGGGTACCTGGGTGGCTCAGTCGGTTAAGCATCTGCCATCGGCTCAGGTCATGATCTCAGAGTCCTGGGATGGAGTCCTGCGTCGGGCTCCCTGCTCAGCAGGTTCTGCTTCTCCTTCTCCCTCTGCTCCTCCCCCCGCTCATGCTGTCTCTCAAATAAATAAATAAAATCTTTAAAAAGAAACCATTTAAGGTTTTAGGACTGTTCATTATAGCCTGTTCTGACTGATATAAGTGGTTTGTTAATAAAGGCAAAATGAGGTTCTGAGCCATAGAAAGACCAGTGGGATGGTTCCATGCTTTGTTTTTTAGCTGAGCCTTGTTTCCTGTGTATTGATCTCATCCATTAGAGAACTCCATGAAGGCCCGTATCTATGCCACATTCACCACTACATTTTAGGAACTCAAATGTCTGTTGGGCAAATGAATAAAATATCTAACAGGAAGGCCCTCATCAATTATAAATTTAGTTTCTTATGAGGCTTCCAGATCTACAGCACATCACAGAACCCTGGTGCACAACAAACTGCCCCCAAAGTTAGTGTTTTAAAAGTTTTTTATCCCAATTCTGAATTCAGCTGGATAGTTCTGCTCCATGTTGCATCTGCTGAGGCTGAAATGTCTAAGCTTCCCCCCCTCCCCCCCATGTCTGGTGCTCCGTTGGCATGACTGGAATAGCTGAGGTTTGGCCAGACACCTCTTTCTCTCCACCTCATTTCTCCGAGTCACCCAACCTCTTTACATAGTGGCTCAGGGTTCCAAGAGCAAATGTTTCAAGAGGACAAGCCCCACTGTGCAAGTACTTATCTAGCCTCTGCTTGATAATGTTTCAGGGACCAGGTCTCATTGGCCCAGAGTCAGTATGGAAGGGGACAAGGAGAACAAATACCAGGGTGGTTCACTGGAAGCCACCAGTGTTAACTACCCACCCAAGCTTGTGATCCCAAGGCAGATAGCTGAAGTCACAATGCCTTGTTTTACAAATAAGGATCTGACCCAGAGGTTAAATTATTGGCCCAGGATTACAAGTCTAAATGATAAATGGGGAAAAGAGTATCAGTTCATGCTGTAAATCTTTGCATACTGGCAATAAGTCAGAGGTTTGTTATGGTCTTTTACCATATGTCTCATTGCCCTTTACTTATCTTCACACTAGTCCCCTCCTTCCCACCCCCCCAATCCTTTTTTCTTTCCTGATTCTCGGTAGCCAATTTGTGGGCAACTCTGAATATCTATGCTCAGGAGGATACAGCACAGATCATCCAAAATGGAATGTGTTTTGTAGCATTATCTACGTGAACAGTAGCTATTAGGTGAATAATAATATAGCATGCTCCAGAAACTTCTAACATTTCGAAGAAAATAAAGAGGTCTTGTGAGGAAACCACTTTAGAAGGCCTGCGAATACCAGGGGGAAACCTCTGTCCTCATCCTCACCAGAAGGACAGACAGTGTGCCAGCCCATAGGAAAGTGACTCTCACTCCTCCTCTCAGCTTGCTGTGGTTTAAGTTCTGTCCTCCGAGAAGGAAGGAAATGGTCGAGTTGAAGAAAATTAAGTCACCAAGAACTTGTAAGAAAGATCTGCCACAAGTGTACCCAAATTCACAATATCAAGAAATTGTTTCCAGCATCAGTAGAGGCCTGAGGCATTTATTTAAAAATATGTATCATTCATTCATATATACATTCATTTTATATTATTACATCTTAACATTCATCAAAAACTAAAGAGTTTTTAAGAATTTTTCAAAGTCTTGTACTGAGGCTTTGGCAATCTCTTCACAAAATATTTCATCAGGCACAGACACTAACTTGTCCAAAGAGATGTAGTTAGGTTTTGTTGGATCATATTGTGCTCTTCCTAAATAGGTAAGAAACAAATGCCTTTCTTTGACTTTAAACAACCTTGTATTAAATATCTAAAAAAGAAAAAAAAAAGTTTTTAAAAACAACATTGTGCACTGAAAGATGAACAACTAAAATGTTTATTTGGCTAAAAATTTTAATTAGGCTAATAATTATAAAGTAGTGACCACATGCTTAGTAACTATGATAAATGCCACAGGGTTTAAACCATATAGCTTTGGCTAAGAAATTATGATTAAAAAGAACAGAAAAATTATAAAGTAATTAAGGGCTATATTGCAGGCAAAGAACATTGGCTAATCCAGATGGAGGAGATGTTAAAATAGCAAATCCTCAGGCCCTGCCCCCAAAATACTCAATTTTTGTGGGGCCCACAGGTTCTCCAGGTGACTCTGGAGAGTCACTGGTGACTGATGTCAGAGGTGACTCTGATAACTGCCAAGTTTGAGAACCAAAGTTAGAAATCAAGGTCCACCGGCACCAAAAAGTTTGTAAGATTTCACAATCTTGTGAAGCTTCCTTATTTTTGTAAAATTCCTGCCTGCTCCCTCCCTCTGACTAGTATTAGAATGAAATGAACCTGGCCTCTAGGGGAGCAACTAGGGGAAGCACGTCTTTGTCTTGGGGTTAAAACTCCTAAGGAGTAGCATGAGTGGCAGCAACTTTAAAAAGGAATCAGAAACAGGTCAACCAGAACTGTTATTTGCAAGAGAAAATTCGTTTCATACCACTAAGTTTTTAAAGCACCAGCCAAAAATTTAAAGTCTATCAGTTCCCCCACAGTCCTGTCAGTTAATGTAGTGTTCCTTTTTTTTTTTTTTAAAAAACAATATTAGCCAGACCCCTATGAGTCTAAGAATCCCAAAAAGGAAGTCACAGTTCTATAACTGGGCTTCCCAGAAGCTAGGGTTTGGGGTGCCTAAAAGTCTGTGTTATTTAAACAAGTGATTTTGATGCATTTGGTCAAGTTCATAGTTTCCCCTACTTAGAAAGTTTCTGTCCATCTTTGAGACCCCACTCATTCTACTGACCACTCAAATGTCAGTTCTTAGAGTGGTAGAATATCCTAGTTAAGAGCATGGATTTTTAAACCCGACTGCCAGAGTTCTAATCTTGTCTCTGTTCCTTGTTACCTGGGTAACCATCTTTGGACAATCCTTTTATGCTTACTTTCTTCACTTGTAAAATCGGGATAATAATAGTACCTATCTCATATGATGGTTGTGAGGATTAAATGAATTAATACAAGTAAAGCAGTAAAGACAGAGCAGACACACAGTGAGCACTTAGTAGCTATCATTATTTCTATGATTTTCCTACCTCTTCTAAATTAAATTAATAAGTTCTATAAGGTTAAGACTTATCTAAGTCTAGGTTAAGGTAGACTTAGACTTAACTAAGTCTATCTGGTTAAGACTCTAACATTATGTAAATCAATTACATTTTAGAGACTTGTCTTCCACACTAGATTACAAATTCCACAAGAATACAGACCATGTCTGATTGATTTTTGTATCCCCAAATCAGATTATTTTATCATACTCTGTCACTGAATTATCTAACAGCCCAGGGGAAAACTAATTGTTACTGCTTTTTAGTTGAAGACCACTTACTTTACAGTTGTTCCAATAAGCCAAATTTGTACCCCTGCACTTTTAATAATGAATACATACACATTTGATGAAACAGAAAAACTCTCTATTGGGGCGCCTGGGTGGCTCAGTCGTTAAGCGTCTGCCTTCGGCTCAGGTCATGATCCCAGGGTCCTGGGATCGAGCCCCGCATCGGGCTACCTGCACTGCAGGAAGCCTGCTTCTCCCTCTCCCACTCCCCCTGCTTGTGTTCCCTCTCTCGCTGTGTCTCTCTCTGTCAAATAAATAAATAAAATCTTAAAAAAAAAACAAAACAAAAAACCTCTCTATTAAGGACCCATTCATAGTGAAGTGTGATAGGTAAATAAACATTGCTATTGTGAAGGAATTGTACCAAATGCAATCTAGTTCTGAGTTATATTAAAGCCATATTTCTTTTCCCTATCTTTATATCAAGAACACATGTAGCAACAGAGTAGGGGGATCACTCTAATGAAATTCAATCTTTCATTTATCCAGTGAATATGGAGTGTCTATTCACATGGCAAACAGGAAAGAAAGGATGACTTTGATGAAATTCAATCATTCATTTGTTCACCAAATACTTATCTAGTGCCTACTAAATGTCCCGTATAGTTCCAGGCACCGGGAATCCAGCAGTGTATAAATCCGAAAGGATCTCTGCTTTCAAAGAGTTAACATTCTTGTGAACAAGCAGATAATGTCACTTGCTAAAGAGGAAAGTCTGATTAGCTTGGAAAACATAAATATGGCTTTGGCACAATGGCAAACTAGAACTGTTTTATGCTTTTGTAGGAGATCATTACAATACGGCTCATTAACTAATGGATTTATTTATTCATTCATTCATTTATTCATTCATTTATTTATTCCAATTATTTAGAGAGACCACACGACTGGGGGGAGGGGCAGGAGAGAATCCCAAGCAGATTCCCTGCTGACTGCAGAGCCCACCGTGAGGCTCAATCTCAGGACCCATGAGATGATGACCTGAGCTGAAACCTAGAGTCAAGACACTTTAACTGACTGAGCCACCCAGGTGCCCCTAACTAATGGATTTAGATAGACTGTGAATGAAAAGTACATGCAGAATTGAAAGGACCTTTAAGGGAAGTGATCTTTTCTAATCTAGATGGGAGAAAAACACAACTGGGAATACGTTAGATTCCAACAGGCAGGATGAGCAATAGGTAACAACTATAGGGAACAGACTCGTCCCCTGTGTCTCCTATGGACATGTACATGTGTGCCCTAGAAGTTGTAAACTTTTCACAAGTGATCCCTTGACTTCGTTTGCTAGATGTGTTCTTGATTTAAAAGATGGGCAAAAGAAATATGACCTTACTACAACTGTCAGTCTCAGAACCAGAGTATATTGGTCCAATTCCTTCCCAAACAGCAAGTCATTTTTGCAGCGGAACAGCACTATGCACACAGAGCAGTTCTGGACGAAGGGCAATGAGAGCTTCCAGAGGGAGTTGTGCACTTGTTACCTGTGGGAACCTGACGATGAGGTGGTGGGGAATGCTCATCACATTGTGCACATAGTCAAAAGTCTCAGTAAGTTTCCTTTTATTTGCAGTCAACATCTTTGGGACTTTGGTGATCATATGTTGAATTTCATTATGTTTAAAACCTAGTTCAAGACGATATACCTAAAAGAAAGTAGAGTTGCTTGAATCACAAATGTAAACAGTTATTTTCCTAATATGCCAGAGGACACACTGATTATTTTAAAATCTGAAATGAGGACATTAAAATCTGGAGACAGCTATGCCAATGCCCTCAAGGGTCCATAGCTTCCTGCTTCTGGGGTATCCTGAATTTCAAGCCCCTCTCCTGAGACGAACTCTCACAGCATGGTGATCATCATGAAGATCACCAAAAGGAGCTATCATAACAATGAAACAGAATAATGGTGGATGTGGAAGGCCTGGTCAGGCTATCTGTATGGGCCCTACACCACAGACCAGCAGTTAAGATTTTCAACGTGTTTTTTGAGCCTCTGCTCCCAAGCACACTCACATACATGTTATCTGGAAAAACCACATGTCAAAATTCCAGACAGAGATGGTAAAACTAAATACCCAAATGTGTGTTAGGTCCTCTGCTCCCCTACCAATCCGTTCTTATTACTCTGCAGGCTATGCCCCCACTAGATTATGAGCCCCATGAGAGCAGGGACTATCTTCGAGCACAGTGCATGGGCAGGTGCTCAACAAAAATTTCTTCAACAACTGGACATCAAACACTTTAAGCACCTCAGAAAAACAGGCCTTCTATCATAGTTTCAAGTACGACTACAGCTTTGTATACTAACTAGTCAGCTGCCTTTGGCTTTATACTACTCGCCTGGAGGTAGGACAGTAACGAGTGTCTGGTATGTCCTGTGATAGAACTAGAGTGGGCAGTGGGCACAGTTCTAAGGAGAGCAATGTGCTGGCCACTAGGCTCTTCACAGAAGTCTTCCAGATCCAGCCTCCAAATCTCATCTCCCACCAAGGTGACATAAACCTGGAGTCTCACACTGGCAACAGACGCGGTTTCCAGGCATCGCCCAGATACCTAATGCATTACTCTAGGATTACTGGTATCGGCGTCTACAAGGTGATTTACGCATGTAACACCTGCTCAACGTGTGAACATATTATTAATTAAAATAAACTGCTTGCTAGATATTTATTGTATCATTTCCTATGTCCATCTTTTTAGAAATAATTTCTTTCACAATCTAGTGTTAAGAAGACAGTAGCAAAATCTATCCTCTTCTTAAGCACTTAAAGAAAGAAGCTGATTTCTGAAAATCTTAAAGTCGACCTACCTTCATGTTTTCTTTCACGGGCTCCAGACTTCCAGTTAGTAGCCTTGGGAGACGAACTACCAGATCTCTAGTCTATAGTTATAAAACAATCTATTATTACTATACATGCACATTCAACTAGTTTGGGAAAACAAGGCATTACTAGGAACACAAAACTAAAATTCAAAATATGAGCTAGGAACCCTGAAAATACATAAACTTAATACTGTTTGAGGGAAAAAAAATACTGAAAACAAAACTTAAGGCACCAACTTGATGGAATACTATAAAATGATACAGTTATACATTTAACCTAGTAGGGTAATTCATTCTTATACAAAAATACCAGGCATTTATAGAATTCATATGGACCAGGCATCTGTAAGAAACGTGAGATTTAAGCTTCTAAATGTAGCTCACATGGAAATATATAAATTCTCTTTTCTTTACCTTCTTCACGCTAAGTTCAAGTTCTTTCTGAAAAAATCCCAATCTGTTATCCAATCTTTCCACTGAAAAACTCAGCAAAAATGGCGCATTTCTGACCATCTGTGCTATGTGTGCCTTACTGAAATTTTTTGACTGCAGATAAGCCACTCTAGAGAAACAAACAAAAAATACATGTACATATGATTAACATTTACTAATGTCATGTACTTTCCAAAGTAACAAACAAACAAAAAAAGGATAAGTAAAAACATTCAATAATGGCCCAAATATGGTTAAAGCAAAATAAGCACCCATCCAATGATAGAATGGTTCCCATTTCTACTCAGAAACCAAATAATTCTGAAATCTACTAACAGATTCTCTTTTCAGTTATTTTATTACTTGGTAGAAAAAAATCAAATAGCTTCATTTAAGAATTCTTTGCTAAGAACATAAATCCATAAATTAAGAAAATAAGAGATTCCAAACTCTTTTTATAAAGACCCTCAAGCATAGCAGAAGTCGAGAGAGGAATTTTTTAGTTTAGCAAATTTACTGACTATGTATATTCGTAAATAATTTTTACTACGATTTCCATTATGCATTTTGTTAACAACTGAGAAATTTCCTGCTAAGTTTCTGGGACCCAAAATATGGTAGTAAAATATAGAAAGTTTGACTATGAAATAACATTATTGATTTTTAAAAACTTATAAACATAGTAAAAGGCAGTTTTATTAAATGCCTAAAATATACTAGGACATTATCTTGTTTAATTCTCACCAAATAAAACACAAGAAACAAAAACCCGTGAACCAGGTAAATTTTCCACATTGTATCTGAAGAAACATAGATTCAGAGAAGTTAAATAACTCCTCTTAGACCACCAGCTAATTAATGACCAAGCTGAGATTTGAACTCAGACATGCCTATGAGATTTCTATACCATGTACCACCAGAGCTTATATTTTATAAGTGACGACTACTCCTTTAAGGGACTCCCTTAGAGGACATGAGAGAAAAGACCGACAAATTTAACTATATAAAAACTTAAATGCAAGGCACCCCCCCTGCCCAAGCATTGACAAAGTCAAAACAAGTGACAAGTATTTACAACATGTCATGGGGAAATAACTAATTTTGTTAAAATACAGAAGAATGCTTACAAAAGAAAAAGACTTAATTTTAAAATGACAAAGGACATATGTGATTTATAGAAAAGGTGATGTAAATAGAAATTCAACAGAGGAAAAGATCCTCCAAACATCATTTCTGAAACAACACTGAGGCACTGTTTTTATCTATAAAATGAACTGAAACCATAAAGTTTGATGACTCTGTAATAGTGAGGGTAACAGAGAAACTGGCACTTCTATATGATGTTGGTGGGAGCGTAAACTGGAAAACAACCTTACAAAGGACAACTTGTCGATATCTATTAAGATTATAAATGCACATACCCTTTCACCTAGCAATTCCACTTCTAGAAATCTGCCCTACAGATATATAGCAGTATGTGCAAAATGATATATATATATATATACATGCACACACACACACACACACATATGGAGAGCCACTGCAGCCTTGTTGTGGTAGCAGTGACTGGAATCAAGCACCATGTTTATCGTGAGGGACTGGATGATCCACAGTATGAACTAAACTAGCATTAAAAAAAGAGGAAGTCCCAGTACAAAACTATCTCTAACATACAGTTAAGGTAAGAAAGTGGGGTGCAGAATAGTATGTATAAATGCTACCAGTTGTATGTATGTGGGTTCATGGGTATTTGTACACAGATATACACATATGCTTACATATGACAGAACATTCTTAGCAGGTCAAACAAAAAACCTGATCATAGTAGCTGCCTCCACAGATGGGTCTCAGAAAGTTAATGAGGGACAAATATAAGTAGGTGGGAAGGAGGATTACTTTTTGTCCCCCCCCCCTTTTTTTGGTCACAGCAAAAATCAATATCTGACTAAAACATTATCAAAACTGTTGTCTACCTTGTGATAATTTTTCTAATAAAAAACTAAGATATGCCCAGCCAAAAAAAAATTTAAATAATTAAATGCAAATTATTCATTTGAAAATAACTTTTTTATACATTTGAAATTTTCTTCACTCAAAGGAAAACAAGTATATGAAATCAATGCTATTACAGAAATCCTAGAAATAAGACTACTGTACATACCAGAGACAAAAGCTAAGTTCAATTAAATAAAGATTATCATACTCTTGCCTCTTACAGTAGCAGCTTATTTTTTGCTGTATGTGGATAAACCTATTAAAAAATTCCAAGTAATTAAAATAATGCTCCAGAGTTTAGGAACCATTAGACTATGCTGTCCATGAGAGAATATCCTCTCGTTGTTAGGAGCATGTGTGATCTTGAGCAAGTAACTTCAGCTTCTTTTAAACTCAGGTTTCCTTTACAGAATTAGGAGTAGGGAGACAGCATGGGGCAGTAGCGAGGATTCTGCAGTTAGACTAAGTGGGTCTGAATCCCAGCTCTGTCACTTACACTATCTGCGTAATCTTGGGCAAATTATTAAACCTTTCTGTGCCTCCCCTGGAAAATGGGGATATTAATAATAGTGGTGCAATAGTCAGCGGTATTGAAATAGCGCTGTATGGTGACAGATGGTAGCTACACATGTGGTGAGCACAGCATAACAGATAGCCTTGTACAGACTTGTTGAATCACTGATTCAACATTGTATGTCAACTATACTTCAATTTAAAAAAATAGTATTAGCATAGTAGGCAGTCTCTGACATGGCTCCCAATAATCCCCACCTCCTGGTATGCACACTTCCTTTGAATAAATCTTGAATAGGGCAAACTGGTTTTTGAATGGGGAGGGATCAGTGTTCCAGACAGCCAGGAGAAGCAGAGCTGGATATGTCAGACTGAGTTTCCTAGAATCATCCGTTCTCTCCCCTGTAATAGTCTGTCTGTATTATACCAGAAGGTAAGTCCCATGAAGAGAGAGGGTGTGCACGTTCTGTCTTTTGGGGTTCAAGTCTAGCTCAGTGCCTTGCATATACAGGAGCTCAAATCGTTCAATGTACGGAATCCAGTTTTTTGTTTAGTTCTTTTTCCTAATTCAGACAAGGCATTGGACTCTGATGTTGTTCAAGAAACTGTAAAGTTCTCTGAAATGCAGTGAGGCTCACCATCAGAGTAAGAATAATCTGGGGATGAAGACCAGAGGCAGACCAGTCAGGAGACTGTTAGAGCAGTCTTCATGTGAAATGGGGACCCAAGGTGATCTTCACAGTGAAGATTCAGAGAAATGCACTGACTGATTTGAGAGATAAAAAAGAATTGATAGTTGATTTATTAGATGTGGATACTATAAGAAGAGAAGCCAAAGTTAACACTAATGTTTCTGATTTGGGCAACAAGGTGAACAGTGCTCCTATTCAGTGAATCTGGGAATACAGGGAAGAACTGACTTAGGTACGAAGTAGGGAGGATGATAAATTCAAAAGGTGAACTTAGGGACAGGGGCTCTGTCTTGTTCTCTGTGGTGTTCCCAGTGCCTAGCAGGGTTCTTATCTCACAGATCAATACTATCTCATCTCACTGTATTGATTCTCACAGATTTAATAAATTCTTTGAATGTTGAATGAAGAACAAAGATGTTTATGGAAGTGCTTTTTAAAAAAGAAAAAAAGGAACAACCAAAATAGGCAACTTATGTAAATGATTAAGCAAATGATACAATAATGTGCCAAGAGGATGTCAGATGTCTACCATCAAAAACTGCCCAGAAAATTAAAACAACCCACAAAAGTTCAGGCTTTCATAACTCTAAGTGCACTCCCAGGTAATCTAGCCATGTGTTGATGGATTAAAAAAATTTTTTTATTCCAGTTTCTGAAGAGAACCCATTGAGTGTTGACTCAGCAGTAAGTTGAACACATAAAAATGAGAAGTCAAATAAAAGAACTGTTTTAGATACTTAATCTTGATCAAAGGAAGTCCGTAACCAAAAAAAAAAAAAAAATAATAACATTCATGTTCATTATCAGCCGATCCTTATGCAGCTAAGACTTAAAAATAACTTACACATATATTTCCTTCATAACCACTTCTTGGGTTATGTGAAAAATCATTGTAAAAGCCCTACCTGGTCTTAAGATTTTCAAGGTCTTCGGAGAAAATAGCATAGTTTTTAGTCAGGTATGTTCCCAGCTGGTTATCCTCTATACCCAAATCTTTAAGAAACATGAGTATTTGCTTAATGTCTTTTTCAAAATCCAATCGCAGAAGGAGGTTGGCTGCATCTGGATGTTTTTCTATCTTTGAGAGATCCACTCCTATAATAAATTACAAATACTGTTTGAAGATAACTATTTAGCTAGGTCATTAAACTTCATACATAAAAACACAAGGAATTACTGATGAAGATCAACAACCTGTCCAAAAGAGAACTGAGACAGGCCAACAGAAACTTCTAAATATATTTAAACTAAACTAGTTGCAGAAATAAAATTAAATTAAAATGAAAACATAGTACTTATGTCAAAGTCACATATAGAGGAAAACAATTCATTTGGGGTTAAATTTCTACCTGAAACAAATTCACCAAGTCATACTGACCTAGCTAGGATCATCCTCTTTATCTATGGTTCTTGAATATTGTTTGAATAATGCTTATGAGCTCCTACTGATCTCCACAGTAATTGCTTAACTGGCAATTCTACAGTGTAACAAACCCTTTAAATAAATTGTTACTTTCTTTGACATTTGTCATTTCCTTAGTTATAAGCATTATTTTCGAAATATGTTTATGATCTCCTCCGGGTGGGGGAATAAAAATAACCCTATGTCTTACTCATTGTAATCTCCAGGTCTTCAGCATGGAGACAAGTACCTTGAAGGAGCACAAGAAATGTCTGTGTGAGAACAGGTGAGCATATACAGCCCTCAAATATACAACAAAGCAGAAAGTATACAACCTTTGACCTTCACGTATCCTTATAATCTTAGGTAGTCTAAGTAAGTGAGACAAGGCATAGGAGAAAGAAAGAAGAGGGAGAAAGCAAGCTGTTACTTTCAAGTATTCTCTGGTTATGGATATAATTAGATGGCAATGATAATTAGGCAAGGAATCAAAGTAACCTGTAATTCAAAATTCTCATTAAAACTGAGCGTTTTGGGGCACCTGGGTGGCTCAGTCGGTTGGGCAGCTGCCTTGGGCTCAGGTCATGATCCCAGAGTCCTGGGATCGAGCCCCACGTCGGGCTCCCTGCTCAGCGAAAGCCTGCTTCTCCCTCTCCCTCTGCCTGCCGCTCTGCCTACTTGTGCTCTCTCTCTGTCTCTCTGTCAAATAAATAAAATCTTAAAAAAAAAACCAAAAAAACAACTGAGCATTTTATTCTCTCATTTTTTTCCTTTTATCTGATTAAAAAAATAAGCATGAACAGGAAAGGCCTCTTCTTTACGTTGAGAGTAAACATTTGAAGATAATCTAAAACCTTAAGGTTAGATTTAAAGTTCTATATTCTTAAAAATATTTCTTCAGATGATAACTCTCAAACTGATTTCCAGATGCAACTTTCAAGTCTTAAATATAAAAGCAATGAAATAAAAACATTCTTTAATGGTGTACATAACCAGAAAAATAAATTATAATTTCATATACTATTATATCCAAACATAATTCTAAACCCAAATTTCTTGATATTAAACAGGCATTGATGTAAGATGATCATGACTAGAAAAACAGATTACACAAACACACCCGCAGAATGAAGACCAGAAACAGAGCCAAGATCAACTAAATGAATAAAATAAAAAATTAGCATATAATAATAATGGCATTTCAAATTAATGGTGAAAAGATACACTATTCATTACAATATAATGGGACCACTAGCTATACGTGTGAAAAATAATTGTTTCTATTACTACACTTATGGTGAGCATGATGTAATGTACAGAACTACTAAATCACTATGTTGTGTATCTGAAACTACATGTCAATTTTACTTAAAAAAAATTCCTTCTATATCTTACACAAAAGATTAAGCATCTAAATGTGTACTAACTCTAAAACTACTACAAGAAAACAGTTTAAAAAATATTAAGCATGACTACATAAAAATATAAAACTCATGTATGGCTTTCTGTAATAAATATATTTGCATAGAAAAAGGTGGGGAAAGCTATTCAACAAATTGGTGATAGGGTTACCTCTGGAAAGTGGAAATGGGTATGTAGAGAAGGTGAGAGCTCTTTCTCTTACAGTACTTGCATTATTAACAACTAGATGAAATTCTAATTTAAAAATAATATTAATAAAAATAAATTACTGGATGGATACATAAGTAAGACAGAAACTAGTTCCAAATCTCTGTGATAAATGTGGGAAGGGGTGCTTTGAAAATAACATACAGGGTTCAGACTTGGAATTGAACTTCCTCTTACAGCTGACCTGCGCTGAAGCGCCTTGCTCAGCATGAGCCATCACACCCTGACTGGGCTCAAACAGAAATCCTGAAAAGCTGCCTTTTAACAGCAATAGGAGAGCAGAATCTCATCAGGAGAGCACACTGCTGTCAGCACAAATCACTTGGACTTACTCAAGATTAACTTGAAGAAATAGTCACTGAATTCCCACTATGGACCAGGCACTTCTGTTAGGCTCTGGGGATATAACAAATGAGTAATACACGCCTCTAACTTCTGGGTGACCGCAGTCTGAGTTGCTTTTATCCATTCAGTAACTACAATTATTACCACTGTATTCAGTTATGGTTACACATATCTAGTGTATCCATCAAGGTCTGGCAGGCAGCAGATATTGCCCTAGAAAGTGCGAGCAAAAAGAACTTTAATGAAGGGACTTTACACAGTGGTGTGACGGATGAGGGAGCGAACAAGGGCACCCCTAGTGCTAAACAGACAGGGAGCCAAAAGTATTCCCCGAACCCAGAGGGAACTGCAAGCTATTAAGAAAGGGCTGCTCAGGAGGAGCTGTTGTCATGGAGCGAGGCAGTTACAGGACCCAAAGCGGGGAAGGAACGGGGAAAAAAAATATACTCCCACCTGCCTTCCCTCTCCTCCTGCAAGTGCCTCCCACTGGCTGAAGCTGCCCAGGAGCCTGCTGGCAAAGAAGCTCTAGTGCATGGAGACTGGCCTCCTGGGATAGAGAACAGGCAGAGTAGGGCAGAAAACAGATCGGAGAAGCAGACAGGCACCGGGACACATGGGTCCTCAAAAATACTATCTGACAAGGCAATCACAGCTCCTCCACGGTACTGTCACTTAAGTTACTTCCAAGATGTGCTGTTGACATATCAACATACAGAGAAGGAATGGCTGGAACATATATTCCAAAACTCTTAGTATGCTGTAAATTATTTAAAGGCAGGGGCCACGTCTTCTGTTTATCTTGTATTAGCCCTGGCACCTACCATAAGGCTGGGGAAGCTGTTCCAGAAGGAAGGTGACTGGCTCTCCTCTTTGTAGCAGATGTCATCTTTCTCTCCCCTTTGAAGCCACAGAACACTTTATTTGTATGTCTTATGTAGCATTTCTCACTTTACCTTTCATCCTTGCAGTCCAGTTATTTTTATATATGTATATTTAGATACTTCTGAAGACTTGAAGCTTCTTGAGAACAAAGGCCATTACCTGCACATTTGCGTAACTTGCACAGGAACAGGGAAGTAAACAACTGTAATGCTGTTATTAGTGCTAGAATGGAACTAAGCCGGGGTGATGCGAGGGTCCAGAGGAGGGTCACCGAAGAACTTGAACTAAGTTTTCCAGTGGTCAGAGCTGGCCGAACAGAAGGAGAGAAGGGGAAAGGAGTAAAGCTGAAAAGGTAAGTAGGGGCCAGATTAGGCAGAGCGCTGACATCCCGGGAAGGCTTTGAAGGATTTCCAATAGGTCACTGACATAGTCAGATCGGCATTTTAGAAAGACAACTGATATTTGAGAGATCATCAGAGCAATGTTGCTGATAAGACGGCTATCAAGTTAGGAAGCTCCTAACTTTCCAGTGAAAAATGAAAGCCTAAAGTATGGCAGTGACTGGAGAATGAGAGCAGATGAATTTGAGAGAGAATCCCTTACCTACCCTGTTCCTCTCAATCCCCCGGGGAGAAAGGAGGTTTATCATCTGGGAAAATGAAATCAGAGATGTGCCAGAGCTAGGGATAATGAGAGAAGCAGATGGCTGCAATAAGGTGTTGGACTGAACAGGAGAGGACTAAGTGAAAAGTCTGCAGTGAGATCCCTTGGCTGTCTTCAACTATCCAGACCCCAGTGCATCCTCCCAGCCAACAAGCTAAAATAGTTATGGAGCAGGCCTAGACAGAAACCATCCACATTAGGGGGACAGTGGGCTCCAGGAGGAAGGGCAGGAGGTGGTGGGGAAAAGGAAGGAATTCCTCATCTGGTAGGGTTCACTGCAGGAAACACTGTCCTGACAGGCTACTGGAAGGTGTGGGAAAATTTGGCCCTAGAAATAAAGAAAACTAATCAAAGGAAAAACAAGAATTATTAACAACTATGGAAAAATGAAAACGATCCCAGAGAGCAGCAAGCAATATTTACAGTCATAATATAATCGCTGACTGATGATTCATCTAAAAATTGTTACCATAACTATACTGGGCAAACTGAATAGGGGAAAAGTATGTGTGTACATACAAGAGATCAACCAATGTCTAAAACTGATAAACCAAGCCACGGCACAATAAACAATGACATATACAGAGATTAACTACAAACAGATAGAGCTCTAAAAGTTAAGGAGACACCTCTGGGGAATAGCATGAAGGTCAGGAAGGATGAAGCAGAGAGTACGGTTTTTCACTAGAAGCTTTTTTCACACTATTTGACTTCTGTTCATCTTGATAAAGATTAAAAATGCTGATGTGAACAAAGTAAGGCAAAAAAGCAAATGAGGAATACACTGAAGAAGTACCTGTAGGTTGTTGAGACTTACCTAGAAGCACTAACTTTTGCAGAGTCTCAGAATGATCCACGTAGTCTCGAAGCGTGAACGCATCTGGGGGCAGTGGAGGGTCTGCGATAATCTGAACGGCCTCCTCCTCGGAAACCGGCTGCAACGGAGACACCGGAGGCAGGTCGTCCAGTGCTTTGAAGCCAGCCATATAGAAAGACAGGGGCGGTCAGCTCTCCAGTCTGTACACCTAAAGTGAAACCTCTTCCCTAGTTTGCTTCTTTTTAAATCTTGGGATCATTTCAGAACTAAATATCTGAGAAGTTCAAATATTTTCTACCTCCTAAGAGGTAAGGCTAAGACTATTTAGAGAAATCAACCACTGTTCCTCCAAGATAAGCAATCTGTTGGTAAGTTTCTATTCATAAGGAGGAGGTCCTACACAAAATTCCTTTCGTTTAGTTCACTTTTAATCAACAGGTAAGAATGCTAAAAATCAACTGACCTTCTAGTATATTTTGAGATAGATTCTACCATAGCTTGTTAAACTGGCCCAAAGTACAACATATTCTACCATCCTGATTTGTGTGAGTTAGAGTCAATTCGATCCTGAAATGTCTTTTGATGCAATCTCCTTTCCTCCAAGTTATTCTCAAGTACGTCTTTAAAAGGACTTCTATGATTCTGTTTCTACCACCTGTAGTCCTTCACTATGGACATGACCCTCTCTAGCACAGCCCTGATTCTGAGATTTTGTTTTGTTTAAACCAAATGCGTAATGGGAGACACTGGGAACTATAACCTACCTTAAGCTAAAGAATCAAGACTATGATTTTTTTGTTCTATTTTTTGCTTCTCATAACTACCCTTTCTTATTTCTTATAGCCAGTCTTTCCTCCCTGCCCTCCTTGAGCCTGCTGTCTTTCTTTCATATTCTACTTAACCTAATATTCCCTCATTGTGGTGAAATATTCCTTGCACGGGAATATTCCTAGAATAGGAAGCATAGGAGAGGACTGACTAAAAAGTGACAAGGGAGTTTTTTGGGGTGTTCTATTTGTGTTCTTTTTGGTTTGTTAATTGTGGAGGCTGTTACACTACTAGATGTGTTTGTCAAAATTCATAAAACTGTACACTCAAAACTGATGAATTTTACTTGGATAAAATTATATCCTAATTAGGAATATATTAGGATAAATTATACCCTAGTAAAACTAATTACCACCTGAAAATTTTTTATAAATTTAAATATTTAGAAAGCCACTGTTACACATAAATCTAGAACATAATATTATATATATATTAATCTACAAACCTTTTTTCTCAGTCAAATAAGTAAATGAATAGAACTGGCATTGTTCTTTTTCTTACTTGGTACAAAGTATGACCTGAAATAGGCTAACAGACTATAAACAGTTAACCTGTTCAAACTACCAAAGTGGGGCAGAGAGGACTCTTCTGGAAGTTCAGAATTACCTTCTAGAGACAGCTCAGAATCAAAGTTGGGTACTTCTTGTGTCTTCTGTGTCTGTTCATTCATGCAAGGAAGCAGAGTACTTTGGCCAGAACCAATCTCTTGCCTACTTGAGTTGGTAGACTGGGAACTATTCCATAAGGAGGAAGTCCTGTAAGTCTTGAATCCCCACTGGAGAAAGCAATTGTCAGAGGACATCTGTGGCTGAGCAGAAAAGCCAAGCAACAATGTTCTTCCTGGTCTCTGGAAATGTTTTCTGCATTGTGTAGCTGTAATGAAGCTACTCAATTTAACTGAATTGAACCATCTGGATATCTGTTGGGCTGACAAAGCCATTTTTCTTAAAGTAGCCTACAAAGGAAATATATAACCATCAAAAAAGAGAAACTCACTTGACTTAAATGTTTAGAACAGTACTCAAACAACAAAATGATAAACTGGAAAATCTTTTTTCTAATTAAAAGATGTTCAATAGACTTAGATAATTAGAGCAGTCACATGTTACTTAAGCACAGGAAAAGCCAAAAACAAGACAGCCCCAGTTACAAACCAAAAGACAGGAACTTCTGAACTGGAAAAATAACGACTGCTTTACAATATAAAAAAAAGCAAAACCATTGGTATAAGAAAACCATTTAAAACAAAAATCTGTGTTTAAATTACAGCTGAACCCAATAATCTTAATTTAATATTTAAAGGAAATAAGGTGATGCAATTAAGTGTTCTTGATATTTGGTTTGAAGGACATTGGTTTGAAGAAGCAGATTGTTGATCCAAGACACTGAATTATGCAAATGCATTTTATGTTTATGCATTACTCACAAACTAAAAAACAAGAAGAAATCTACTTTGTCCTAAATGAATTATCACTGTCCTAAATATCACCACTGTTATCTAGAAGGTTGTTTCTTGGTTAATCCTCAGGGCTGAACACTTGATTATTTCAGATAAAGCTGTTCCTCAAAAGGGAATTGAACAAAACCAATTTTGTCAAATTCTGTTCTTTGGCTGTAGGAAAAAAGAAAAAGAAAAGCCTTCAAAAACAAAAGGTCAAAACTAGCAAGCAAAATGAAGTGACAGAAATACATAAGCAACCAGTAAAGAATACATGAATATTTTGACCAAAAAATGCAGTTGTTTTAAGATTTTTATAAGGAAAGGCTGTTAATACTTTAAGCTCCAGGATTATGAAGAAATTTTATATTTAGACAGCTTAATTAGAAGAGTAGATTTGATGCATATAATTTTATGTTAAATAAGATAATCCATATAACACACAGCATGGAGTCCAGTATACGGAAAATCCTCAACAAATGTTAGCCATTAGTATTACTATTGATTACACATCCATATATAAATGAATTCTGCTGAATTAACTGTAGTATACAACTTTTTTATTTGTTTTTCTACATATTGGAATTCAGCTTGTTTTATGCTCACAATTAGACCAGATATTGAAGGTCTAACCTCCTCCTGGATATCTGTAGTTTAGGGAAGTCTCCTGAAAGAGCTTTACAAAAGTGAAAGTCTCACTGTCATTCTGAAATGATTTTAGAAAGGAAATAGGTAGGCACAACAGCCTATGAGATAGGTGCTTTTTGTTAAATTCTGGCAGGAAATGACCCGCCAAATCTGTCAGGTTTTCCCTCAAACCTACAACATTCATTCTCTGCACAAAGTCATAAGGGAGCAAACTGGAAGCCAGAAGACCTCAGTTGTGCTAGTTGACAAGACTATTTCTTGTTGTGGTGGGCACACTGACAGGCCCATGATGGGGGTTCAATAACTATTCTTGAAATAACAATTTTTTGGGGCACCTGGGTGGCTCAGTCGTTAAGCGTCTGCCTTCGGCTCAGGTCATGATCCCAGGATACTGGGATCAAGCCCGCATTGGGCTCCCTGCTAGGTGGGAAGCCTGCTTCTCCCTCTCCCACTCCCCCCTGCTTGTGTTCCCTCTCTCGCTGCGTCTCTCTCTGTCAAATAAATAAAATCTTTAAAATAAATAAATAAATAATAAAAATTGTTAAAAAAATAACAATTTTTTGAAAAGGTAATGTGATTCTTAAGGTCCCTATCAGCTTTAAAATATTTTGACTTCTAAGTTTATCTAAATATTTCATCCTATTTCAAAGCAAACTTCTGAAATCCCACATTCACTGTGAAGCCTTTCCAGGCTCAAATTAATACTCCTCCCATATAGCGCAAATTAACTTTTGAATTCCATCCATATTCATTTAAAGACCTTTATGCATTCAACTAATATTTATCCTGTTTGTATTTACAAGTGCAGTATCCTCTCTACATCATCATTTCATTGCTGTGTATACCTCTTAACAATTGATCAATTGTTCGTTCACTGGACCAGGGCTGGGTCCTATCTGTGGACCCACCCTCCCAGTGACTATTCCCCATTAGCCCCAAGACTTGCATTGCTCCAATGTCTGTGGGATGGAAATGAATCAGTTGCAACCATGATTAATTCGTCTACTCAGTATTCAAATGCGGATAAGGCATTTGCAGACGTGCACAAAGGCCCTGCGTGGTGCTAACAGTAAATCTAACACGACTCCATCAGGAAGATTAAAGGAAAAAGCCCTAAAGGATTCTGCATTAAAATATCATATACCAGGACTTGCTCTAATTCTTCGCTAGGAACAGGAATTGCCACTGAAGTACTGTTTTCCCAGGGTTCAAGATTTCTAACTCTGTAAGGCTAGTAAGTGATGTCAGGGGATGAAAGCGGGTGTTGGGAACATGGCTTCGTAATCAGGGGACCCTCGTGAATGCTACACGCCCCTCCTAGGCCATTTTAACAAGTCCCCATAGCGAACTTCCGCAGGAAGCCAGCTGCCACGCTAGGCTTCCTTCCGCGTCCTCCGCAAAAGGCGCTAATAAACAAGCATGGTTGCGTTTTCGTCTCGTCGGCTAGAGAAAAAAACAAAACTAAACTAATCGCCCCCGACTGGGCCGCGGAGACCCAGGGGCCATGAGGCCTCGGGCCGGCCTGGACGCGGGTGGGTCTGGACCCGAACCCCACCGGGAGCGCGCCCCGAGTGCTCCGGCGGCTCCCGCTTTACCTGTGGCGAGGCGCACGCTCTTGGTTTGTTTGCGGGTGGCCGCCAGGCTGGCCCGGCCCGGCGGACAGTCCCGCAGCGTCTCACGGCCGCCGGTCAGCCAGCCCCGCCGGCCCGCGCCGCCGCGCTCCCTCGCCCACGTGGACCGCGGCCAGAGTGGGCGAGACCATCTGCGAGGCTGCGCGGGGGGAGAGCGGGCGGCGTGCGGCGGGGAAAGAGCCGGCCAGGGGTCACAACTTCCCTTCTCCCGCACGCTACTTACCTTAGGCCTCGTCCACTGGGAATGTGAAGATATCACGAGTCCTCAGAGATGCGGCTCCCGGAACGCCGGCGGCCACACGGCCGGCAGCGCCCCCCCGCCCGAGGCCGCGTTGGCGGCGCCGCGACCCCGCCCTCCCGCGCCTGTCCTTCCCTCGGCTTCCAGCCTTTGCTCCGCGCCAGACCCGGCCCCGCCGTCCGGCTGCCCTCCTGCAGCGGCTCGTCACCTCCGGGGTCCCAGCCTCCACGGGCCGGGACCGCCGCCGCCGCCGCAGGACGGGGAGGCGGGCCATGGCGTCCTGCGTGGGGAGTCGGACCCTGAGCAAAGATGATGTGAACTACAAGATGCATTTCCGGATGATCAACGAGCAGCAAGTGGAGGACATCACCATCGACTTCTTCTACCGGCCGCACACCATCACCCTGCTCAGCTTCACCATCGTCAGCCTCATGTACTTCGCCTTCACCCGGTGAGACGGGCCGGGCCGCGTGGAGGGAGCGCCCTTGGGCGAAGGGAAGGGGCTGGCGGGAGGCGGTGGTGAGGAGCGTGGGCCGGTGGAGCTCTGGATGAGGAATCGCGCTGGCTGTTCCACGCACACACTCGCAGACCCACCGCCCATCAGCTCCTCCACCGGCGCGGTGTCTCACAGCACACCTAGCTTCCTGCCCTACAGCGCTTCTGGACTGGCGTTCGCCCCTACTCTCCAACCCCCACCCTCAACCCCCACCCTATACTACCTCCTATACAGCGCTTCGGGCCACATCAGGAGCACTCGCGGGTCACCTAGCGCGATGCCCACCTCTCCTATCGTACTGAGCATCGCTCCCCACACACATCACGACGCGCCCCCCTCTTCTCCAGCCCCCGTCCCTACCGAGCACACCGTATGAATCATCTCCTATGCACCACTTTCAGCACATACCGCTACACGCTGAAAGCACCCCGGTCCACAGCGTTTTCACGCACCATACACAGGCCCAGGGCACAACCAGGACCCCTTCCTTTGGATCTCTTCCAGTATTCACTACCGGCCATGCACAAAATGCACATGGAAGTTGCACTACACGGTCTTTCCCATGCAGCACCTCTGGTATGCGTGGCACACAAACCATCTAGCAGAACCCTTCCCCCAGCCTCAAACAGGACCACAACACAAATGATGTAGATCTGTATCAAAGCTGACCTTTCCCCTTCCAGCGCAGCTGCTACCTATCACCTCTTGTACATTGCTACACAATGAGGTATTGTCAAGCAATTGTAGCAGTGCCTGGTGCATAGTAAATGCTGTGGGAGTGATAAATAAAACACAGAAACCTCAGCATAGTACAACTCTTTTCTCCCCGAAAACACACGCACACACACACACACACAGTTGCTCAAAGCTGTTCTAATATATACTTGTGCATAGGAGCTCTCCAGCCCAACTCTTGATACCTACATCATATAACTAGTCACTGAACATGTGGCCGCTCACCTCCAACCCAGGGAAATATTCCATCCCAGGTTCATAATGACATACACACTATGGGTCCTACTTAACAAGGATTTATATTTTCTGACTGAACCTCTTTAAAGGAAAGGCATGCCTACCACACTCTTATGGCTTAAAAGATCAACCCAGAGAAGTGTAGTTTTGGAGCCAGACTGTTGGCTTCAAGTGTCTGTGTGTCCATGGTTGAGTTCCTCAACCTTTCTCTGAGCCTCAGGATCCACACTTGTAAAATGGAGATAAAATATGTACTTACCTTATACGGGTTTATGAGTAATAAATGAATATGTGTGAATGCACTTAGCAGAGTACCTCATTCACAATGCACAATTAACGTCAGTTACTTCTCTCAGTATTTTTATCCAGCAATCAATGGTTCTTGTTCCAGGTCAGCAGAAAATGTGCAGAAGTGTATTGAGTGGTCACAAGCATTGGCACTTATGGTATTTAGTGGGTGGAGATTAAGGACGCTAGATGTGTTAGGACACACGGGACGGCACTGTACAATGAAGAATGAACTGTCCGCTATATAAATGCTTGTGTGTGCACATACACCTGCAGGATATCCACATACATACACATGCACACTTGCACACACGCAGGTGCCAGGGGTGCCTCCATTGGGAATCACTGCAATCTTTCAGATTTTCATAAAACTAAATATCTTCCCACATCACACTTGTTTCTGACCTCCACAATCCATTTGACTCTTGGGTCTTATCTTGTGTTTATCTGTTTGCATACATCTACCTAAAACTATAAAGCATATG
This sequence comes from Phoca vitulina, assembly GCF_004348235.1. Taxonomy (NCBI): domain Eukaryota; kingdom Metazoa; phylum Chordata; class Mammalia; order Carnivora; family Phocidae; genus Phoca; species Phoca vitulina. The sequence continues at coordinate 42,608,822 of NW_022589728.1, forward strand.
TAACGATTACTCTTAATGATTGAGGGATACAGCTACTATGATTGTAAAGTCTTCTGCTAATTCTATGCAGTGGGATAAGACCAGACCTTTCCATAGTATCCAACCAAGAACATATTTCTAGCCTGGGAGAAAACTCATTCTTGTCCCTAATCATGGTTACTCTCAAATACTTCATTCATTATGTCATCCGATTTTACCACTTAATAGCAGTGTGGCCACTTAATTTTGCTAAGCCTCAGTTTCCTTATTTATATGTAAAATGGAAATATCTATTAATTCCCCATAGGATTATCTGTCATGAGGATTTAGTTCATTTTTTTAGAGAATCTGTGTTTAGATCAGTGCATGCCACACAGTAAGTGCTCAGTAAACATTAGCCATAACTGTTACATCGTTTCATTGTATGCTAATGTCTTCTAAATTATATTTGTCAAGGAGCGAGGAGGAAGTATGCTCTATTATTGAGAAAAAGGATGAAGGCGTTGAAATAATGGACATTGCTTTGCTTGGATAACATACATGTCTGTTTAGTATTAATTTCGGTTTAACTTCATCTCCTGTGTGGGTTGACAATGACGGAATTAGTGCAAGAGTCTCTTTGGAAATAAGAAAAGTAATTATGGTATTTTATTCTAAACAATGAGAAAAAGAATGAGCGGTTTGTTCCAGCCTTTTATCTTTAATATTATTCTAGGCCCTCTAAGAATAGATCTCTCTTCCTCTTTTCTATTACAGAAAGTCACGTTCTTCTGTAATTTCCCTTTTACAGCATATTCTGCCAAAGCAGTCGATAAACTGCAGCAGAGAATATGAATTTTAATAGCTTGTCAAAAGTAATAGAAAAGGCATAATCTGAACCTCAGCCTATGGTCTTTTCCAAAAATAATAATCATTTTATTTCTTCCAATAATTTCATAAAGAGAAACCATCTGTTGAAGAACTCATTAATAACAAGTTTCACCTTCTATAAAATCATAAGCACCATTAGTGCAGTTGGTACTTACTACCTCTTACTCATTTTTTGTAATGATTTGTGACCCTTTAAAGTGGGACATGACAGTGATCGCTCTTTCTCCATAAAGATTGAAAGTAGCGACTTCTTAAATGAAAATTATTCATTCTCTGCTCTTTTGTAATGATCGTCTCCAGTACCTTATACTTACTTTATAACAGGATTTTAGTTGGATGACTGTTCAGTGCAGTTCCTTCAGTAACAGTGAAAAAGTGTGTTTTTCAAAGACTAGTGATGTAAGAGAACAGGAGATCGAATACTTTTGGGGTGCTGTATGACCAGTAGGTGAGCAACAGTAGCTGGGTCCTGTCACATACTGCAGAGACACAGCAAGAATTTAGGATCGTGTAGGATTAGATACCACACACAGAAGTCTGAGACAGGTTTGGATTTGTCAAGTAGTTCTTTTGTTAAATAGCAACTAGGCCAACTCACTGTTAAATCATAGTGTTTAAATCTCCTGTCTCTTTCACTATCATTAAAAATAAACCAGATGCCATCGAATCATTCTCCCAAGCTCATTTTGCCACGTTTTAGAATAAGTCTTCTTATAAGATAAATGCTTTGGCATAGGTCTTGGAAGCTTGTTCAGCCAAAATGGAGCAGGGAGAACCTTTGTCTCGAGTTTAGAGTATAATTACTGAGGTGTTTCATATTTATTCTGCTTTCAGAGATTGGCAAACTTGGACATAGTGAATGGCCCTCATGGCAAAAACTCAAACATCAGATTTGAAAACACCCAAATCTACTAAATCCCATTCACAGCAGCCCACCCTTTCCTTAAGAGGCACTCAGCAATAAAACCATGGAATCCACCTCTCCAGGAGTGCCTGTCCGAGAACCTCATCCAGTCCTCACTTACCCCAGAAGAGATTGCCTTCCTGCAGCTTGCTGTCCCTGAGTGCTTCCTAGTCTGTCTGTGCTGGCTTTCTCCTTGATAGGAGACTCAGGAGACAGAGGAGGGCAGGGACATGGACAGACTTTTGGTTGATTTGTTCTTATTTACTTGTTAAGAATGGTTTTTATTTCATTTCCCTGAGTAGACTTGGAGCTCCCGTTCTTTATCAGGTCCCTGAGCCTTACTTAGTTCTGCCTTCTTTGTCACCTCCCTCATGGAGACCTGCCAACTTTCCCCATTCTTTCCCCTTTAGCCCATATAAATCCCATTAGAAAATGTCTCCTGATACTGCTGATTCAGTTGTCTTGGTTCTGTTTCCTTTGTATACATCATGTTCTTTCTCTCCCATTAACAGAAGGCCTGGATGTCCTTGTTCCCTGACACCAGCTCTATTAAGTGATGGTCCACAGCGGCTGTGTGCTGGGGTTAAACCAGCCCTGGTGGGGTGGGGGCAGGGAACAGAGTACACTGTCAGGTGGTGCCCTCTGATGAGGTCCAGTTACGAGTGATCTTCACGTTTCTCTTCCCCACTTCCTATTTGAATCATATTTCTCCTTGGATTTCAGTAAGCATCTTCTATATCCTTTCTTATATTTACGTCTGGTGTTTTAGGTCCCTAATATGATTATAAGCTTATTGGAGGGGAAAATGAATCCTATATTTCTTTGGGGTCTTCTGTAGGAAATAGGTTCCTGGGTGACTTCCGATGTTTATTTGGTTTAAATGCTGCCTTACCTCAGAGAGATTGCATGCCTACCAATTGCTACCTGGTGTTTAGCATTTTAGCTATACTTCTGTTACCGAGGGTAATACAGTTAGTCTTGTGATAATAATTTCTGTAGCCTCAGATTTTTGTAGGGAAGTTAGCAGGTTTTCAGTCTCATTGAATCCAGAAACCAGGTCTTATCCAGTCAGCCACAACTGCTTTCTGAGCCCCTGGCCCTGGTATCCCGTTTAATTCAGTTCAGCTATTCAACGGTCCAGGTGTCTGCTCACCTGGAGTAGACCTAGTTTATCTTCCCCAGGTCTCACTGGGTCTTTACAGCTCTCAGAGCTCTTCTCTTCTGCCCAGGCCCAGGCCTTGGCTCAGCAATCCCCTTATCCTTTGGGATAGTATGCTCCCAAACCTTTATTCCACCTCCCTCGCACCTGTCCTCCACACCGCTGCCCTCATGACCTTCTAAGACAAAGTTGTGACCCTATCTGTCCCTGCATACAGTCTGTCACTGCATCCTCATCACCTGTAGGGAATGCTGGCTGGACTCTGAGGTCTTTCATTGTGGAGGAGTTTTCCTTCTCTAGCCTTGTCCCCCACCCCCGACACCTGCACACAGGGCACAGAGCAGGCCCAGCTGGCTCACCGACTCCACACCCAGTGCCAGGCTGGCGGCCCTCTGCTGCTAGAGAGCACCTCCCGGTGCCTCCTGTCTACCCACGAGCCCATGGCATCCTGCACAGTCCACCTGGATGGGCGCCTTCCCAGACACCTTTCTCGATTGTTTGAGGAAGACATGTTTATATACTTCCAAATATCTTTTATTATTGTGTGTCTCTTATTGGCATTATAGTATTTGTTACTATATCAATTTTTTGAGGCCAAATACCTTCATCATCCCAGGATACACACCCAGTAAATGCTAAATGAATCAAATACAGGAAATCATTTATCCAATAAGAACTTTAAAAAAATATCACTCTTCTCCTTTCATTGATAGATCTAAGTTATAATTCTCAACAAGGATTATAACTTACTGTAAAATGAAATGAATGTAGTCTTTAAAGACAATACCAAAGCTAGTTAACACCGCTCCACCTTGTAACCTGGGACTAGGTTTTCCATTGGGAGAGAGGATCCTTAACAGGGACCGGCCTTATCAACATGACCCTACCTGTGTGTCTCAATTTCAAGGACTCCTATTAAAGGGACGGGTAGGAGAAGATGGGGGGAGGGAGGACAACCTACTTAGCAGCCTTAGGAGTCCTGGTAAAAGGTTCCTTTCTGCCTAGCCCCAGGGAGGAAGCCTTGTTGAGGTGACATGTGAGTGACTGCGTGGAGCGTGCTTCGGTTTCCTGAAGTCGGCCTCGCCCACTGCCTGCCTATAGTCAGACACTAAACTGACACAGAATCGGAGTCTAAAATTTTTTCTGAGTGCAGACTTTTTTAGTTCAGGGCTTTCCTTTATACCTTTCCTGCTTTTAGGACATTCTCTGTTCTCTGGGCAGTTAGTTCCTTATACTGGTTGAAACAGCATTTGACAGAAGGAGTTGAAGTGTTTGAATATTTGACTGGCCATCCCCACCGGGACAGGAAAGCCACTGTTAGTGGACTCCGTGGGCTCAGGCTGTGGTTCACCCTCACGTGACCTGAGTCGCTGGGCCCACTCAGCCATAGCGTCTCGCTCATTCTGGCACCCACTGTTTTGAGAAGGCCTGCTGTGGGCCAAGGATTGTGCTGGGCGCCCGAGGTACCTCAGAGGAATGAGATGGAATGTGTGCCCTCTGGAGGTTAAATTACGGTTTTTTGTAATCTGCCCATTCAGTATTTTCACTGTATGTAGTCAGGGCTACCCCCACATGCTTCCAGAGCACCTCCTAAATTTGGCAGAGAGGGAAAAGGACTTGGCCTACTCCCCCCCCACACACACCCACGCCCCCCCCAGCTTGTCTGTCTGTATCATTTTGGTAAATGTAGCAGTCTTGACCTAGAGCCAATGTTCCAGAAGCCCTGGCTCCTACTTCCACTCAGCCTCTTATTTGTGTGTAACTGTGGGCCAGAGAAAGCAAGAGCTTTATCTCCTTCCTCCTCCAAGTCAAGATAATACTCCTCCACAGAACTGGGGGGCTGTGCAAAGAAAATGCCAGTTGCGGAAGTTGCTTGGCAAGTCCAGAGCACCAGAGGTTGAGACATTTGTGGCCGATGGCGGCAGTAGGCCTTGGGGAGAAGTCAGGGCTGTGGTCAAGGTTGTCAGAACCAGGAGAGTTGGCAGGGCGGCGTGCCCTGGAATTGGTGTGTTTTGTTTTTGGTTTTTTAATTCATCCATTGTTTCTTCCAGAGCTTTTTTGGGTTTTTGATTTTTGGTTTTTGGGTTTTGGTTTTGTTTTTTTTGTTGTTTTGTTTGTTTGTTTTTTTACTTCTTCCAATCATCTAGAATATATTTTTAGTAAAAAGTATGAGTTACAGTATCAACCTTCTTTTCCCAGGCAACAGTTAATTTATTTCAGCCTTGCTTTTATGTGTGCCCTGTCAAACTCTCTTATACCATCCCTGTGCATCTAACATGAGTCAGATAGATTTAGGATGACATAATTTTTTTAGGAGGCAGCTTGGCTCATCATCTTCAGAGTCTAGCAGACCTGGTTTCAAATGGGAACTCTGCAACTTCTTACAATTATAGGCTTGGGCAAATTAGAATTATGTAACCTTTCTGAGCCTTTGTTACCTCATTTGTAAAATATGGTTGATAGTACCCCATTTCACAGATGGGTTGTGACAATTAAGAGATGATGTTTCGAAACTGCCTGTCCAGTGCCTGGTACACAGTAAATACTTGATAAGGGGGAGCTGTTATTATTGTCATTATTGTTACTGGTATCGGTAGTGTGATGTTGGCCTGAATGAGGACGTTGTGTTCCCCCAGTCCCTGTGTGTAGCCATTCTTCAATAAAAGCTCGTCTTGGAAATTGGATATAGGGCTTCCCTAAGCCAAAGGCCGTGGCAAGTACCCTAGTAAATGATTGGGCTAGCATTTTTAGGGCCGTCCATGTTCATAACTTCTGGGCAGATGTTAAACTGTTGGGGTGTACATTAAAATATGATTACACTTTGCTGCAAGAGGAAGTCCGTCTGATTGGGTGGTTTGGTTTTATAAGCAGATCTATGAAGTTAACAGTGAAGCATTGTTTGTCCAGCATTAGTGTTAGTGCTGTTGGGCCAGATGATGATTTAAGGAATGGGATCTGTATGATCTCTTACCTCGGAACCTTATGTTCAGTCCTGTTATAAATCTGGAAATCATTTAATTGGGTACAGAAAGTTAGCATGAACAGAAGTTGGTATCTAAATTAACTTCTCTTTTTGAAGCCCAATACCCCAGGACCTAGTCTTTAATTGGGTAATTGATTACCGTTTCATTCCACACCTCTTCATGTATTCTGATGTTCTAGATTTTTTTTATATGTTAACTTGATTTTCCTGTAAGGTTTTTTTTGACCTCTTTTCTTTTCCTTCAGTAATGTTTAATCTTAATTTAATATCTGTCTTTTGGAAGCTCTTTCGCTGCAGTCCTTGCACAGATAAACCCAACTTCCAAAAATCACTTTTGAATTTATTGCTACTAGTCTCATTATGTCTAAATATCTCCTTCCATTCTTTTCTCCTGTTTTCTCTCTACTCATCCTGCACGTTTTTAAACTGAAAACTCTGGACTTCCCTCTCTCGAGCTTCTTAATAATTATCAATAATTCAGAAAATCTTACTGTGTGAGACTTCTGTTTTCCCTCCTTTGTTTGATTCTCTTGAGCCCCAAGTATGCTACTAGACTTCCCTTTTTTTTTTAATATAAACTGTCAGAACCTAATTTTTCTCTGCCATCAATGTTGAGAAAATTTCCATTTGGGAAATTTTACATGGTTTTATACAATAGATTTTCTTTGTAATCAGTAATCAGTCCACAAATATCCACTGAGGGCTTATTCTGTGCCAGCCTTTGAGGATACAATGAGTGAATAATGCCCTGCCTTCAAGAGTTTACTTTCTATATATTCTTTTGTTTTGTTTTGTTTTGGCAGGGCAGGGGAGTGGGGGCAGAAGAAGGAGTAGAGAGAGAATCCTAAGCAAGCCCCATGCCCAGCACGGAGCCCGATATGGGGCTCGATCTCATGACCCTGGGATCATGACCTGAGCTGAAATAAAGAGTCGGACACTTAACTGACTGAGCCACCCAGGTGCCCCAGGAGTTTACTTTCTATATTGAAGACAGACAACATACCAACTAATAAATGGAATCATTTCAGTTACTAGGGTTATGGAAGAGATAAATACAGCAATAGAAATGACCAGGCACAGAGGGAGGAAACTCATCCCCTTTCTTTATAGGGCTTTTGCTTCTGGTCTGACCGTAAATCTTGTATTCTGTTTTCTCATGATTTTTCTTTTAATATTGTTTTCTGGTGCTTTCTTATTACCCAACATTTTGCCCTTTTCTTTCATCCCTTAGATGGCCAACTGCCCGTTTTTAAGAATTGATAATCTCATTGCATTGTGCTCTTCTTCATTATAATCTTATGCTTTCTTTCTGACTTCAAAAGATTTCTTTGCCACAGTGTACATCATAAAGGTCATCTTTAGTGATTATTGAAATCAAAAGGCATTTCTCCAAAATAAACCTTACCTTTTGACATCCTGGGTTTTTTTTTTTTTTTTTTTTTTTTTTAAATTTATAAAGAAGAGTGATTCTCAGATGTTTTGTCTCAGTGGAATGTGTGTCGGTATGTAGGGTTGCCAACTGCATTTCTTGTAAGACTGGACTTTAGTATAAGGTTGTGTTATTTTAGGAAAGGATAGTGAGGAGTAAGTAGCGTGTGTAAAGACTTTGCTTGCAAAATGAAGTTAACAGTCCCCAGTATTTAGAACATGGAACTCCTATGCCTTCTGGATTGACTGTTTAGGTCTGAAAATGAATACTCCGTGTTTTCTTTTCTGTTTTCAGGGATGACTCTGTCCCAGAGGACAACATCTGGAGGGGCATCCTCTCTGTCATTTTCTTCTTCCTTATCATCAGTGTGTTAGCTTTTCCCAATGGTAAGTGATGTCATGCTTTACCACATTTCTCCTGTGCATTGTACCCTTTTGGTGTTTTTTGGGAGGTATGCCCTCTAGAAGGTGAAACCAGAAAATGGGAATAAAAACCTAATCTGGTGGTTAGGGCACAGGCTATGGAGGCAAACTGCCCATTCCGCCACTGCCTAGCTTGGTGGCCCTGGGGAAGTCCCCCAGCTTCTTCCCAGGTGCTTGAGTCTCTCTCTTCTGTAAATGGAGATTGTCAGGTAGGTACTGTTGAAAGGTTCACTAAATTAATACATGTTAAATTCTCTGAATAGTGACTGACAAATTGTAAGCTCTCAGTAAGTGTCAGCTGTTGTTCTGGTTGCTATTTTTGCTATATCAGCTGAGTCATAAAATACTCAATTATTATTTAGTCCTTTTTGCTAAGGACAGGGTCAATGCTGTATGAATATTACTTAAATAATGTGTTGTCCCAGGTGATCTTTAATCACAGTAAATGTTGCTGATCATGCATTTGGGATATGAATTTTCATCATCAGGTGAAAAAAAGACAATCATTACTGTGAATTTTATCCCCCATCATGATTATAGAGTGAGGAAAAGTCTTTGTTTTTTGTTTTTTGTTTTCTTTTTAAAGGGGATACCTGGGTGGCTCAGTCAGTTAAGCGTCTGCCTTCAGCTCAGGTCATGATCCCAGGGTCCTGGGATCAAGCCCCGCATCAGGCTCCCTGCTCAGTGGGGAGTCTGCTTCTCCCTCTCCCTCTGCCACTCCCCCTGCTTGTGTTCACTCTCTCTTGCTCTCTCTGTCAAATAAAATAAAATCTTTAAAAATAAAATAAAAGCTGCCATACTTAAGATTCATCCCTTTCCTCTGAATTGTCCCTTGCTTTGTTTTTTCTTATTCCTTTTCAGTAACTTCTCCCTAGAATATTCTCTACTTATTCCCTGTAACCATTTCTAAACACTTCCTTTTTATATCCTGTGTTTTTTACTCTTAAGATATTTTGAAATTTTTTAGTCTTACCTATGCATTATGCTCCAAGGGCTGTAATCGGGTTTAGACATCATACTTGAGGGTGTGTTTCTTCTCTATCCTCCCATCTATTCAGTAGAATGTAATGTGTAATATAAGAAGCCCGTTGTGAATGCTACTCTTTGCTACTTGGAAATCTACCATGATAACAAAGTTCTAATACGAATTCCAAATTATGTGTGTTGGGGGAGGCAAGTAGCAGCAGGGATGGGGGTATTCCCCCACCAGTAAGCAATTTTTGGACACCAGCTGGCGGCCCTACAGTTCAACTCAATTCTGAGACTGTCTACCCAGAGTTAGCATCAGATCCCACAGGTTAAGGGCTCACAGGATGGCCCCCCACTGCAGATGCCAATTGCATGTTCAGGTTTTCACCTGTGCTTCTGACCAAATGGTTATAAATCAGGGGTTCCCATGACCCCTCCTTGGGTTCGATTAATTTACTATAGTGGCTCACAGGATGCAGGAAATGCGTTTACTCACTAGATGACAGTGCCAGTTTATTACAAAGGGTACTCATCAACAGTCAGATGAAGAGATGCATAGGATAAGGTATGTGGGAAGGGACTAGGAGCTTCCATGCACTCTCCAGCGTGTCACTCTTCTGGCGTCAGAAAAGTGTTCACCAACCCAGAAGCTCCCCAAACCCCATCCTTTTGGTTTTTTTGGAGGCCTCATTTACATAGGCATAATTGATTGCATCATTGGCTATTGGGAAATGAACTCAACCTCCAGCCTCTCACCCTTCCCTGGAGGTCTTGGGGGTGGGACTGAAAGTTTCAACTCTCTAATCACATGTTTGTCCCCACTGGCAACCAGCCCCATCCTTAGGTACTTTCCTCAGGTCTCATTAACATAGCAAAAAATATTCATTATTCTCATCACTTGAAATTGCAAGGGCTTTAGGAGCTCTGCGCCAGAAAAGGGCACAAAGACCAAATCTATAGTTCTTATTGTAAATCACAGTATCAGTGATTTACAGGCCTTCAGTCTTTCCAAGATGATGGCAATGGCATTTTGTTCTGTATTTTTGCTTAATCTTATGTAGCACTACGTGATTTTTGCTGGGAGTGTAGGAATCCAACCAGTAAAACCATGACTGAATCCTTCAGAGAATGAATTGTTTTAGATAACCAAGTTATTTGACAGCTGAGTTTAACTCTCCAACCACTCAAGCTTCTAGATTAAATATTTCGTGGAAACCTTTCAAGATGTGAAGACCTGCTGTCTCAGTCAGTGCAGGCTGCTGTAACAGAATGCCACAGACCGGATGGCTTAAATAACACAAGATCATCTTGCGGCAGAATTCCTCTCCAGCTGTGCACCTATGAAACCAAACATGTGCTTACGAAGTCTGGTAGTGGGACAGGCACAGGACAGACACTCCCATTCCAAAAGGGAGAAATAGGAAAGAAGGGAGGGTGACAAGTCCCAAGCAAGTTCAAAACCAGGAAGGCAAACTGGATGAGACTTTAAGGGTCAAGAATAACCAATCCTGGGAGTGCCTGACTGGCTCAGTCGGTAGAGCATGTGACTTGATCTCGGTGTCGTGAGTTCCAGCTCTATGTGGTGGGTAGAGTTTACTTAAAAAAAAAAAGAATAATCAGTCCTCTTTGGCTCAGTGCTCTGCCTTCCAGACCTACTGGGGTAATAATAGTCTGTTTCCATAGCTCTGCCCACCTGGAGTTTGGCCTGCCCCCATGGCTCTGCTGGGTGTTGATCTTGCCTTTTGAAACTCAGGTGGAGATACTCTCCCCACTCTCCACCCGCCCAGTGGCCCATGCACTCTAAGGCTTGTGGTGGAAATGACAGCTCAGATAATCTCCCAATTGCCTTTGAGATCCTTCTTCCTGTGTCTTAAAGAATACCAAATGTTCATAGCCAAGTAGCTCTATGGTCCAGTCCTGTAAGGTCCAAGAGAAGTCTTCACTGTAGGAGTTAGGATTATCACATAATGAATCTTGGCAGGCGACACAAACATTCGGTCTATAACACCTGCAAACTTATGCAGATATGACAAACATAGTTTGGCCTTTCCATGATGATTGAGAGCTCTAGTAATGCACAATTATTGAAGGAGGATGATTAGATGTCCATGGTATGGCTAGGTCATGGAATGAGAGGGTATTGACCCTACTATAGAATTTTCTAGGAAAAGTCCCTGATGTCAAACCACTTCTTTGGCTATTTGCCAACTTTCTTTTCCCTCACTCTTCCAATACACAGAACCTCAGAGTTCAGAATTTTTGGTTAAGAGGAGAGCTTGGACGTTACACAGCCCATCCTTTCTTTCAAGGGCCCCACGTTGTAGGACAGCTAAGTGGCCACTTGCAGCATAAAGCATGCAATGCACAGGAACCACCCGAGTCTGTAGGTCGTCCACTTGAGCTCTGGAACCTGGCCTTTTCCTCCAAAGGTGGCATAAAAGTACAGGCCAAAGCGAGGAGACGCTGAGCCTGGAAGGAGGGTGAGCAGGTGACAGGTGAAGGGGTGGTCACGGGCACTCCTCCCTTTACCGTTCCGACCTGTGAGAGTCTGCTGCTTACTCCTGTGTCATCAGGCAGTGACATGACCATTATTGCTCTGTGCCCTTTATTCTTACTTCTTATCTAGTCTGTCCCTGTCCTACTACCCCCTTTTTTTTTTAAACATCAGTCAAGGCATGCTGGGTGCTTAGGGAACTGGTCAGTCCAGGGGTGTCAGGTCTGCTCTGCAAACCTTCAGCTTTTCTTGGCTGCGTGTTAACTGTCGCTGAGTTCTCAGAGGTAACTTCTTGGCTCTGAAGATTTCTTTTCTGCCTTTGTTTTTTTCTTTTTAAACTTGCTTTTTCTTTTTCCAGTGCCATTTTGGAAGTCTGAGATGTCTCAAAAATTAGTCACTCAATAGCCATGATTTTATGATTTTATAGCCATCCCTTCCGTGAGGCTTTAGCAGGAGCTGGGCTCGGGGCTTCATTAGCAGATGGTTTCCTGTAGGCACCCAGGGCCCTGAAGGCTGGGGGATGAGGTCTGTCGGACGTAACATTTTACGTGCTTTCTGCTGCTTTTTCTTCTGTTCCCTAATGAAGTCTTCTAATCTTCAAAGTCCACTTAACCCACTCAGTCTCTCATTGTGGGACTGCGCTATTGCTTTCCTTCTGGGAAGATAAGAGCTAAGTTTGTTTTATGCTTTTTTTTGTCCTGGCTTGTGGACTTCGTGATACATACAAAGTGGGGAGGACCCATAGGCCTATGGGGTTCATTCAGCCTGCTCAGTTTACAGCTGTGAAAGCTGAGATGCTCCGCCCTCATTCATCCCTGAAAGGTCACCCAGCCGCTCCATGTCAGCCTGGTGGGAGGACCTCAGCTCCGGCATCTTCCTTTAGTCTGACTTGTTCTGGATATTTTTCTTATTAGGTCCATCGTGATGTGTTTTTATCTCTGTCTTTGTGTATGTTTTCGTCTCCTTTTTCTTCTGTTCCTCTCTATCTGTCTGGCTTTTCTTTTTCCCCAGGAATATAATCTTAGGGTCTTAGTTGGTCTGTACCTCGTGGGTGGTTGTGTCCATCCTTCATTGCCCAGATGTCATCTGTGACCAGAGAGAGTAGCATATCACCCGGAGCCTACCTTCTCTCTCTCAATCTCTCTCGCTCTCTCTTTTTTTTTTTTTTTTAAGATTTTATTTATTTATTTGTCAGAGAGAGTGAGATAGAGAGAGCACAAGCAGGGGGAGCGGCAGGCAGAGGGAGGAACAAACTCCCTGCTGAGCAGAGAGCCCGATGCAGGGGCTCAATCCCAGCACCCCATGATCAAGACCAGACGCTTAACCGACCGAGCCACCCAGGCATCCCTCCTTCTCTCTCTTTCATCCTGTCTCTTCCCACCACATCCTTCCCCTGCTATCTCTGTGTGTGCCTGCACCCACACCACTCCCCTGCAGGCAGAACACGTAGGACTTAGGGCAGCACCTAGTTAGAGGGATTCTCTTAAAGCCGTGTGTGCATAGCAAACACATTGTGTCCTCCTTGTTTTCTAAAGATCCCTTTGTCCACACTTTACATATGATTAATAAAACTAAGTTTTCCACAGTAAAGAATGTTATTATTGAATATTTTAAAATTAGGGGTGGCTTCAGAAGGTGCCAGCGTGGATGATGGGGGAGCTGGCCAGGCCCCTGGGGAAGGGTACTCCCGAGCTATGTGGCTGTCCACTTCCAGAGCCAGCACTCAGACTTCAGGCCTTCGCAGGGGCCCCGATGCTGGGCGGCTGCTTCTCTGAGCAGAGTATACATGCCTCTTCTTGTTCCAGTCTTGTCACCTCATTTTCTGTTCACCCCCACCCTTGGCACATAGTCTCGAATTAAGTAATGAAAATGGATGGGAGAAACAGAGCCCAACATTAGCCTTCTCCTTGAAAGGCAGTTTTGGGGGAGTGCCTGCAGTGGATGGCATTCCCAGAATGGCTCTGTTTTGGCAACTTCGAACGCGTTTATCCTTGACCTCGCAAAGGCTGCCCAGTGTGTTTGAGTGTACGCCTAAATTCGATTGTGTGAGCTCATCTGTGCTAGGTGGTAGAATCAGTCAACTCCTTCAGGAAGCAGGGGCCCCGTGATGCTTTTTATAGAGTCTAAATAACCAAGGAAGCCCTTAACTTTCTCCATAGGGTTTTATAACAGTCAGGATGCTTTTGGCCACAAGTAAGAGGAAACCCATTTCAAAATGGCTTGAAGAATAAAGGGAATGTTTACTTTCCCGAATGTCAGGAAGTTCTGAGATAGAGGGTTCCAGGGTTGGCTAATTTAGCTGCTCGGTGACATGTGAAGACTCAGGCTCTTCGCCTTTTTCTGCTGCTCCATCCTCAGCCTGTGGGTGCTGTGCGCTGCTACCCTAATGGTCCCGTGAGAGCCGATGCAGTGCTGGACAGACGGTCTCGGGCAGTGTCCAAAGGAGGAGGAGGGCACTTCTTCGATCTTTTTAAGGGTGAAGAAACCCTTGCTAGAAACCCTCCAGCACGCTTGTCCTCACTTCTCTTTGACCAGAATTGGGTCCTGTGCCTCTTCTCCATCCAGACCTGAGGACAGGAATTTATAGTGCCCAAACAAGTGGGCACATGATAGATCTTCACTGACCAGAAGAATAAAAGAGAAAAAGGAGGGGCGCCTGGGTGGCTCAGTTGTTAAGCATCTGCCTTCGGCTCAGGTCATGGTCCCAAGGTCCTGGGATTGAGCCCGGCATCGGGCTCCCTGCTACGTGGGAAGCCTGCTTCTCCCTCTCCCACTACCCCTGCTTGTGTTCCCTCTCTCGCTATCTCTCTCTCTGTCAAATAAGTAAATAAATCTTTAAAAAAAAAGAGAGAGAGAAAGGATTGCTTGCATTGGCTTAGATTTTACCACTGAGTTATCTGGGAGAGCAGTGGACACCCAAACAGAATTTCATCCCCAGGGTGGGTGACTGGGGTAGGTTCTAGAATTCCTTCCTTCAGGCCTGTGAGCAGATGTGGAGGGAGAGACCCTGGGGTGAGGCCAGAGAAGCAGGACCTGATATCTACACCATGCTGCTTCTTTCCTGCCCTCTTTTCTTTTTCTACCAGTTCCCTTAAATTTTTTTTTTTTTTTAAAGATTTTATTTATTTGACAGAGAGCACAACCAGGGGGAGTGGAGTGGCAGGCAGAGGGAGAGGGAGAAGCAGGCTCCTTGCCGAGCTGGGAGCCCGACACAGGGCTCAATCCTGGGACTGTGGGATCATGACCTGAGCCGAAGGCAGATGCTTAACCGACTGAGCCACCCCAGGCGCCCCTCCCTTAATTTTTTTTTTTTTAAATGCTTCCTCCATCTCATTATAGCAACTGGCACTCCAGCAGAAGTGTGATTTTAACTATACCGGTGTATCATTCGGGTGTAATTATAACTGTATCACTCTATCACTGCAGTGAAATTTAAAAACCTGTTTGGTTCTGAGATTTCTTTCAACAGGTGACCTTCAGGTGTGCTTTTCCAGCTTCTGGGGGCTTCCTTGAACCATTCCTTCCCCTTGTACCCCGCTCTCACCAAACCGCCCAAGCCTTTTCTGTACCCCCAGTGCCTGGCCCACAGGGCCTCTCAATAAGTATTTGTGGGATCAAGTCATGAGTCTGCCCAGAAGAAGTTCACAGAATCAGCCCTCTCTTTCCTAATCCTTGTCTGCAAGAGGAACGCCATTCAGCACCTCTTTAAGGTATTTTGAGGAGAGTGAAATACTAGTATTTCTTGATTTTCCTGAATTCATCCTTCAGTTTGTCCTTTTGGCCTCATTTGACTTCTCTGAGCTAAGATAGTGTTAATCACATCTCCTTGAGGTTTGAAGGTGATCCAGAAGATTCACTGCCCCCTAAATTTGAAACAAAATTCTTGTCCTCCTCTCATCCTGTTTCCCGCTCCACTACTTTTTCTTTAAAAAAAAAAAATTCTTTCTTAGGTTTGAAATTTGCTTAAAGATCATTTTACTCACCTTTTCTAGGTTTTTCCTAGAGGAATTTAAAATCGCAAATAATAATAATCTTTGTCAATATACCTCATTAAAGCTGAAAAACAGTGATAATCAAGAGAAGAAGCAGACGAAGAGGGCACAGGCCCATAGCTCTTGGAGACGCAACTACTTCCCTAAGGTTCGGTCCCTTGAACTTAGTTATTCATGGGAATCCTAACAGGCTGCTGGCGAGTGGAGCTGTGATCTTATTTTCTTTTTTAATTTTTTTTTATTCTTATTTTTTGTGTGCTATCTTATGTTCTCATTTCTGAGATAGTTTTTTTTTTTTAAGATTTTTTTAATTTATGTATTTGACAAAGAGAGAGAGAGACAGTGAGAGAGGGAACACAAGTAGAGGGAGTGGGAGAGGGAGAAGCAGGCTTCCCGCTGAGCAGGGAGCCCAATGCCAGGCTCAATCCCAGGACCCTGGGACCATGACCTGAGCGGAAGTCAATTCCTTAATGACTGAGCCACCCAGGTGCCCCTCTGAGGTAGTTTTTGAAGTGCTAGCTCTTCTTATGGCAAAGCCATTTGATTTCTGTTTCCTTTGAAATCAAACTCATTCTTAATATCTGATTGAAAATTACGTGTCCTAGATGGAGGGACTGATAAAGTAAACCAAGCCATGTTTGAGCATGGCCCCGGGAAGAAGTCACAACCCAGAACAAAACAGCACTGGTTCGTCACCTCCTGGAGAAGCCCTTCCCCGTACCTCCCATGTGATCTAGAAGAGTAGCTCTTGCAGGCACGTTTTATCAAGTCAGAAATGTGGAAAGAGCCAAGATGCCCTTCAACAGATGAATGGATAAAGAAGATGTGGTCCATATATACAATGGAATATTACTCAGCCATCAGAAAGGATGAATACCCAACTTTTACATCAACAGGGATGGGACTGGAGGAGATTATGCTAAGTGAAATAAGTCAAGCAGAGAAAGCCAATTATCATATGATTTCACTCATTTGTGGAACATAAGGAATAGCATGGAGGACATTAGGAGAAGGAAGGGAAAAATGAGGGGGCGGGAATTGGAGGGAGAGACGAACCATGAGAGACTATGGACTCTGAGAAACAAACTGAGGGTTCTAGAGGGGAGGGGGGTGGGGGGATGGGTTAGCCTGGTGATGGGTATTAAGGAGGGCACGTACTGCATGGAGCACTGGGTGTTATACGCAAACAGTGAAGCGTGGATCACTACATCAAAAACTAATGATGTAATGTATGGTGACTAACATAACATAATAAAATAGAATTAAATTAAAAAGGAAAAGAAATAAAGCCTAGAGAAGACGCAGACCCTGAGATGGAGTGCCCCCTACCTTCCAGACCATAACACGGAGCAGAGGAGGAGAAGGTGCCCTGCCCGGACTTGCCCACTGACGAAGTAGTCCGCTGACAAGTGGGATCTGTGGGGAAAGCATGGAGATAGCGTGAATGTTCGGGGAAGACCGTGGGCAGCGCTAACATGCCCTGGCAGAGGAGAGCTGCAGGAAGCACGGCCCCAAAGCTGACCTGACTGGAGCAGGCAAGGGTGGGTGATGTGGTGAGCATCAGCGTCAGGGTTCGTAATAAGAGAAAAACACACCAGCCTCATCCTCCATGTTTTTTTAAAACGCAAAATAATACAAATAGTATTTTCAGCAGTATTCCCGGCTTTGATGGTAAAGTAGGTAATCTTAGTGAGTAATGCTGCTAGAGTGTACTCCTTGAGATACCTCACCAAAACATTTAGAGTGCCTTTTCGGAAAGGAGTGGGCAGATGTGATGACTGAAATAAAGCCTGGAATGGGTTTTGCAAGTAGCTGCTGAAAGTCTCACCTTACATTCCAGGGCCTTAACTACACCTGTTGTAGCAAAAGACACCAACGCTTCCCACCTACGTGGTTCAGGGTAGAGCAGCTTGTTCTCTGAAACTCACCACATCAGATTTCTGAAGCCTTTCTCGGATCCATCCAGTACATTTCGATTTGCAAAGCTAAAGGACATTTTAATTTTTTTTTAAATTTCATTTATTTGAGAGGGAGAGAGAGTACAAGCAGGGGGAGGGACTGAGGGAGAGGGAGAAGCAGGCTCCCTGCTGAGCAGGGAGACTGATGCGGGACTCGATCCCAGGCCCCTGAGATCATGACCTGAGCTGAAGGCAGATGCTTAATGACTGAGCCCCCCAGGCGCCCCTAAAGGACATTTTAAAAAACTGTATTTGTGGGGCGCCTGGGTGGCTCAGTTGGTTAAGCGACTGCCTTCGGCTCAGGTCATGATCCTGGAGTCCCGGGATCGAGTCCCGCATCGGGCTACCTGCTCAGCAGGGAGTCTGCTTCTCCCTCTCCCACTCCCCCCTCTTGTGCTCTCTCTCTCTCTCACTCTCTCTCTCAAATAAATAAATAAAATCTTTAAAAAAAAAAACTGTTGAACACTACATCAAAAACTAATGATGTACTATATGAAGGCTAACTGAACATAATAAAAAAAATGTATTTTTTCAGAAACGTGGTGCGATATTATGAATTGTAAGTGTGAAATGTGGAGAAAAGAGGAAAAGATTCAATAGGGAGAAGTCAAGACAAGACTTAGAACAAACAGCAAACTGCACTGTAGTAAGAGGAAAATTCTCATCCAGAGTCTGGAACAACATGTGCCTGTCGCAGGCATCACAGACCAATGGAGAGAAATACCCCGAGGCTGAAGCAGCTCCGTGTCAGGTTAAGGAAGAGCCGCAAGGCCCCGTCAACCCCAAACTCCTCGACCACCCTATCCTCTTATTTACGCTGGACACGCTGCATGGAGTGAGAAGAGAGAGCTGAGTTCTGTTTTCAGAAGGCTGCTCTTCAAGTCATCGTAGGCTGAAGATGACTTTGGGGGCCCTTCTATTAGTTGATACGAGGGACCTTCATCAGTTCCCCATCCTGCCCCTTGTCCTTCCTGACCTTGCTTACCTGTTCCACATGGCAGCGTCTGTAAACACCACTCATTAGCTTACTTCTCTCCCCTCGTTCTCCTGGCCCTGAGACAGCCCTGGTTGAAACCCTCAACGTCTCCCCACCCACCGCCCCTGCTTTGTCCTCCTGAGCCAGCCCAGGCCTGACTGAGGGGATCAGAAAGCACAAAGTGCTCTCAGACCAGAGTTGGGGTCCTGTGGGCTGTGTGACCCTGGGCAAGTACCTCCGTGTCCTGAGCTGTAGAGTGGGAGTGATGATACCTTCTCACCACCCAGCTGTCATGACAATTAGGAGACAACGGTGGGGGGGTCTCCCCCCCATCTGCTACGCACTAAGTGCCCAGCAAAGTACTATTATAATTGTGATTGCTCTTGAGAATAACCCGACTTATGTGATTGGGCATGGAATTGTGTTGCAAGCCAAATAATCGTACCGTTTTATTAGAGTTTCACCTCGTGAGAGGAAGCCTAGAGAAAGCCGGGGTCCCATGTTCTGTCTAAAAGGTGAATGCGGTGATTTGGGTGAAGTGATAACTTGCATGCCAGGCAGCCACAGTAACCAGAAGCCACTCGTGGTGACCAGCAGCAGTGGAGAGGGTGTTGGGAAGAGGAAATTAGAAGATGACCATTTTAGCTGTCCGTTTTCCAGGGACTTGAAGAAAGTTAGCCATGTTGTTAGCTGGAAGGGGACCCTGGTTTCTATGCTTCACTGTGCCTTTCTGAGAAAAAAGCGGCCGGTTAGGAATAATACAGTTATTCCTTGCTGTCTTGAGCCTTTGCTACCAGAACTCAGAAATGGAACGGATTTGGAGACGCTTTATTTAAATCCCTCAATCTGAGCTCTCACTCCTTGCCATTCCAAAACTCAGACACCATATTAATTTGGATAGAGCGGAGGCCCGCACGAACCTCACTCACCTTCTGAGCTGCCTCTGTCTAAGCTCAGGAACCGACTGGATTTGGATGGCAGGGGATACTGATTTTCCTAATAAGAACCTGATCCATCAAAAGAAAGCAGTTAAAATATGTTTCAAAGTCGTCTTTTTAAGATGAGGTGGGTGATTGAGGATGAGTTCCAGAATAAAAATTACAATGTGATGTTTC
Source organism: Phoca vitulina (assembly GCF_004348235.1). Lineage (NCBI taxonomy): Eukaryota > Metazoa > Chordata > Mammalia > Carnivora > Phocidae > Phoca > Phoca vitulina. The sequence continues at coordinate 42,628,072 of NW_022589728.1, forward strand.
CTTCAGACAGGATTCCAGGTTGCCAGCAACAGAAGCTGATTACTGATTGAAAAGACTTATAGGATGTCGGCTGGAGGACTCCAGGGGGGACTAGGAGGCTGGGTCCCAGGCTAAGCTTCTAGGAACTGGCAGGTCACCCAGAACTGGTCTAATGAGGAAACCCCAGTGAGCACTGGCTATAGTCTGTCCCACTGTCACCTCTGCAGGGAACTGCCCCGATCACCAGTGCCATCTCCCCCCTACTGTCCATGCTGGTCCAGGCAGAGGGAGAGGGAGAGGTGGAGGGGAGCTCGTCACCCTTAGGTCTGTATCGCCGACTCCTGAGATCAAGTCTGGCACAGGTGCCACTGAAGAACTAAGCCCCGTTTAGGAAGGGAGCTGGGCAGCCAGCTCCCGCATCTCCCCGGGAGATGTGGGATTCTGATGTTGGAAATCCTCCAGGAGTATGTAGGTAGGCTGTTCCACAGGGGCGGGCAGCCCCGAATAGGTCAAGTGCCCACGAGAGCACTGTTCAGTATTCGTGAACTGTAACCCTTCCGTTGATGGTGAGTCGGTTTAGTAGATCAAGGCCTGGCTGGCTTGCTTGCTTGCTTCTACTTTTTTTTTTTTTTTTTTTAAAGAGATAAACAAGAAGAGAAAGTATTGGTGGGTCACTTGTAGTCAGAGTAAGTTTCGTCCTGTGAAGCCTGTTTTCATGGTGCAGAAGCTGCGTCTGTGTGTCTGGTCGGGGTTGCCATGTCAGAGGTGTTTTGTTACCACAGTTCATGATCAAAAGCTACTGCACTAGCACATTCCAGTGCTCAAAGGATTTATTTTCAGTTTCATACCCCACTTCACGTGTTCTCAAAGCAGTGTTTCTCCTGTTTAATTCCCAGAGCGCTCGCGTTCTCTCTCTCTCTCACTTGCGCCCACACACACATACACACACACACTCACATACACTCACACTCTCTAGCTGGGCTGGAAGATTTCACTTGTTAAACTTCAGTATGTTTGAAGAACTCTTCCCGCATTCTCTCTCTCTCTCTCTCTCTCTCTCTCTCTCACTCGCTCCCACACACACACACTCACACTCTCTGTAGCTGGGCTGGGAGATTTCACTTGTTAAACCTCAGTATGTTTGAAGAACTCTTCTCGCGTTCTCTCTCTCACTTGCACGTGCACACACACACACTCACACTCTCCGTAGCTGGGCTGGGAGATTTCACTTGTTTAACTTCAGTATGTTTGAAGAACTCTTCTCGCGTTCTCTCTCTCACTCGCGTGCACGCGCACACACACACACACACACACACACTCACACTCTCCGTAGCTGGGCTGGGAGATTTCACTTGTTAAACCTCAGTATGTTTGAAGAACTCTTTCAGGCTGGCTGGCCTGGTAACCGCTCACTGTTGTAACATTGTTTCCCTGGGAAATTAGGGTCTGAGTTCTAAAGACAAAGCTTTGAAAACAAACGTCTGTTGTGGAAACTGGTACCGGTTACGGCTGTGGTGACAGTTGCTACAATGCGAATAAAATATTTTAACCTAGACTTGACCTCAAAATATTTATGTAGAAAAAAATTTTGACAGTAGAGAGCTTTTTTTTTTAAATCGCTATAGCGGTCAGCACTTTGCTTTTAGTTTTTGTTTGAAACCCGTTTGTTCTAACCTTATGTTTTCCCTCCGCAGGCCCATTTACTCGACCTCATCCGGCCTTATGGAGAATGGTTTTTGGTGAGTTACCCATTAGTAGATTTAGAAACATATTTTACTTAAAATCCATTTTCTGTATATCAGTATAGCCGTTTTACAGTAAAACTTAATAGCCTTTTACTTTTTGGAATTGGGTACAATTCCATGCCCAATTCCATACTTCACTTCCGTGAAAGAATGCTTCACGGAAATGTGCTTGTGCAAAGTAGGATCTGGCAAGGATTGGGGTCACTGGAAGCCAGGCAAAGGGAAAGGCTACTAAAATGGTCTCCAGCCAGAAGGAGCACGGTGTGTTGCAGGTCAGTGTGGCATAAAATGTAATGTTATGAAAGGACCCTAAAAATGGATATTTTGCGCAAGGTCGCCTGTTTTTCTTTCAACCTTTAGAGATCACAGGTGAATCCCTTTGAGTGGAGTGACATCCTTCCTTCAGCAGTAAACATAGTAATAAAATAATTTATAATAAAAAATTAAATAATAAAAGGAAATAATAATTAAAAATAAAATATAATAAGATAATAAAATAATTATGTTATTCCTAATATAAATTTTTATGAAAATTCTTTGACACAAAACAAACATATTGGTGATAACTTCAGATTCTCATACAGGTGAACTGTTCCAACTCCACTCGCCCCCTGCTGTTGTCTCTTAATGTACATGGGGTCTGACATAAGGGGATGTGCTTGTTTTTCTTGATGCATCTTGATGTTGCCCTTCACGGGTGCTGTGGGCACTGTCTTGTCAGCGTCCAGAAGGGCCCGAAAACTCGGCAGTCTCCTGAGTGTTGTGAATGGGAAAGATCCTGGAAAGGGCGAAGTCTTTAGACAGAGAGCCCTGATTTGAAATAAGGGTCAGTGATAAGCATCTCTATAAATATTGGATGTCTTGTTATTACTTGATTTCGAGTCCACAAATACTCAAATCCCCTGAATGGACTTAAAACACATCTTTCAAATGTCGGCTCTTGGCTTTGTCCTGCCTAAAAAAGACATCAAGTAAGTTATTTTAGGTTCAGAAAATGTAATGTTATGAAAAGAACCCTAAAAATGGATATTTTGCTTAAGGTCGCCTGTTTTTCTTTCAACCTTCAGAGATCACAGGTGAATCCCTTTGAATGGAGTGACGTCCTTCCTTTAGCAGGTGTTCACTGAGCGCCCCTGTGTGGAGGTCTGTGCCCTGAGGCTGCAGGGGAGGGCCAGACAGACAGGAGGCTCCCCCTGGGAGGGAGGACAGCTATCGCAAACAAACTACTAACCAAATCAATAATCAAAAAGTATCACATGCCGCCAAGTGTTCAGAAATTAATTAAAACCATGCGGCCTGATGGTGACCGAGTGACTGCTTTCACATGCATACGCAAGGAAGAGTGCTTCACGGAAATGTGCTTGTGCAAAGTAGGATCTGGCAAGGATTGGGGTCACTGGAAGCCAGGCAAAGGGAAAGGCTACTAAAATGGTCTCCAGCCAGAAAGAGCACGGTGTGTTGCAGGTCATTGTGGTGGAGCAGAGCAGGTCCTAGGGGAGTAGTAAGAGAGACGCCAGAGTTGGGCAGGGACAGAGCCCCACTGGGCATGTGGGCCAGTAAGGAGCGCAGACAGGGGGCGCCTGGGTGGCTCAGTTGGTTAAGGAGCGCAGACAGGAAGGACAGTGGGAAGTCCTGGGAGGATTTTTCGCAGAAGTGACGTGATTCATTTCCATTTTTAAGTAGATTGTCCTGGTTGCATCATACTTATATCTCATGGACTTAATGTTGCTGCTTGAAATTATGATTTATTTTCAGCTGGTTGGCTACATTTGAGTTTTTCCTATTTCAAATGATCCATTATAGGTAATGATAATTATAATCTTACCTGAGCTCTTTTTGGGATCATGGAGCCCTTTGATAATCTGATGAGAACTAATCCTTTCTCAGTGTGCACGCATGCGCACACACACACACATTTGTGCATTTTACATCTGGGGCTTCATGGACTTTGAAGCTCAACCATGAATTCCAGTTTAAGAAGCCCTGATCCACAGAGATGGTTTCTTTCTGTCTTAAAATAATTATTTTGAAAAGATTATAATAAAAAAGTGTAGTGTGGGGCATTTGAGATGAAAATTTATAAAAGCGGCTGGTAATAAATGTGCGGAGGTCCTTATACTAACGTGTGTGCCCTTGGGGCCCTGGGGTGCACAACCAGGTCAGCCATGCTGTGCTCAAGTCCCCTGAGCTCCCTGAGGACAGGGAGAGGCGCTTTTGGAAGGCTTGGCGCTGTAGATGTTCAGGGGATTTCAGTCCAGCCATGGACGCTGTCTCCTCTGGAGCAGCTCGTGGGAGATTAGCGCGGAGCCAAGTTCGCACGGAGTGCTGTGATTCAAGGTCATTTGTATGACAGTGTCTAAGTGTCCTACACAGATGTTTTAATTCTAGCAGGTCCGAGAGAAAGAGAAGTGATAGAGCTGCTGGTGGCTGGTTTCCAAATCTTTCCAAAAGGCTTTTGCTGTTTTAAAAGCAGACGATTAACTTTATTTTTAAACGACGTGGGGTGATTATTAGGATACTGATTCTGCTATGATGCGACAGGAACGTAATGCCCACAAGGGCTGACAAGGTGTGGATGTGTAGGCCTGGGCCACCTCTCGGCCCTTCACACCTGTCTCTGCTGATGTTGCCCCCTGACTGGGCTGTCCATACCCGGCTTGCCCACCTCCCTCCACTCTCCACACAGCAGCCGGAGCCCACTTTGTAAAGCATTACCCAGATCATCTTATTCCCCCACTTAAAACCTGTCACGTGCTCCTTGTTTGACTTATGGTAAAATCTGAGATCTTTGCCATGGCCCCCAAGCCCTTTCACCTCAGGGCTACCGTGCTCCCTTCCTCTTTCTGCTTCTGATGTCACGGGCTTACCTGGATGCCTTTTCTCTACCTGAATGTTGGCGGGTCCTTCAAGACTCAACTCGAGCATCATTTTCTCAGAGAGTATTACCAACCCTCTCAGTGTGAATTGGGACAGTGTATCAGACTCGCTCATCAAAGGAAATGCCAGACTGTAACGGGGATCTCGACACACTACACTGCAATATCCATGTCTGACTTGAGTCTCACGTGTGTTGTGCGTCTGACCCCCGGATCTCTCCTAAACGTGGGGATGTTTTGTTTCCCTCAGGACTCAGTGTGCTCTACTTCCTTTTCCTGGTATTCCTCCTCTTCCTGAACTTCGATCAGGTTAAATCCCTGATGTACTGGCTGGATCCAAATCTTCGATACGCCACAAGGGAAGCAGACATCATGGTATGTACTTGTCCGTGGTCTCGCAGAGAAATCGGTAGACTCTTGGGTATAAGAGATAGTCGACTTCACTAAAGTGAAGTTCTTTTTTTTTTTTTAAAGATTTTATTTATTTATTTGACGAGAGAGAGAGACCACAAGCAGGGGGAGTGGCAGGCAGAGGCAGAGAGAGAAGCAGGCTTCCCACCGAGCAGGGAGCCCGATGTGGGGCTCAATCCCAGGACCCTGGGATCATGACCTGAGCCGAAGGCAGTCGCCTAACCAACTGAGCCACCCAGGCGCCCTAAAGTGAAGTTCTAAATTGTTACTTCTGCATATTTCCTGTGTAGATAATGTAAAAGCCGGGTCTCTGGGAAGGTGAGGTGTGTGGTTTCCCTGAGTGATAGGGTCCAGGGAAATGATATCCCCTCTTGGAGCAAAGGGGGTTGGTGGGAAGAGGGTGACTGTTATTGTCAGACAGCCTTAGGTGTGAATTCTGCCTCTGTCACTTGTTAGCTGTAAGACCTTGGGCAATGTACTTGTTGGCTAGCCTCTTCCTTTCTTTGTAAAGTGAAATAATAGTACTTATTTGGGGAGTTTTATTGTGAACTAAACAAAGTAACCTTATCTCCGAGGCCTAGCCTGGCACCTTGCACACGGCAGGTCCTCAGTGATGGCGGTGGCCGCTGCTCTAGCAGTGTGGCCCTCAACGCTCTGCTCCCCACTCTGGCCCCAAAGCCATGATCCTTTGCCATGAAGGGGCCGATCAGGCCATTTCGTTCATTATTTTTCGTAACCCACAAAAATAATTTTATTCTTGGGTAAAGCTTCTCTGAACTTCATTTTTAGTGAAGAGACTATTTTATACTCTAATGCTATTTCTTTCCTTTTTAATTTTTTTTTTTTTTTTTTAATACCTAACATTTGGTACAGACTGAAGGAAAACCTAGTAATGCTGAGAAAAGGAGAACAGGCATCTGGGCCATAGGCAGGGCCTTGTTTAAGAAACAATACAAAGGGGCGCCTGGGTGGCTCAGTCGGTTGAGCGTCTGCCTTCAGCTCAGGTCATGATCCCAGGGTCCTGGGATCAAGCCGGGCATTGGGCTCCCTGCTCGGTGGGAAGTCTTCTCTCTCTCTCTCTCTCTCTCTCTCTCTGACCCTCCCCCTGCTTGTGTTCTCTCTCTCTCTGTCTCTCTCTCAAAATAAATAAATCTTAAAAAAAAAAAAAAAAAAGAAAAGAAACAATACAAAGGGACTTAATGAAAGGTCCAAGAAGTGATCGTTCTGCTGGAGTTGAGATTGGGCAGACCCTTCTTGAATGGTGTTTCAACATTTTATCTTTAACTTTATAAAGGACATGCTAAAGGCAGAAATAAGAGTGCCAAAAATTATTTAAAAGTCTCAGGAAGAAAAGTCTGTCCAGGGGTTTCTTACTTTAAGGAACAGAGTGGCGTCCTGACTTGGAGCTTCTACTGACGATGATACTGATAGTGATGGGTATGGTGAGGGTGGTGGCGGTTACAACTGTGGGTTGTCTGTTCTACCAGCACTTACATATATTCTATGTAAGCCTCACACGTGCATGCTAGGCAGTAATATCCCCCATTTTATCAAGGAGGAAACGGAAATTTAAAATGGATAAATATCTCATTCAAAGCACAAAGCTGGTGAGATCCGTCTGATTTCAGGACCTATCCTTTTCCTTTGGACTATGCCGTAAGTACATAGTTATAGTAATGACAGTGCTTTAACACTCACAGGAGCCTTATGAAACAGAGATTGGGAGAAAGGTATTCCAGGTATATGATATTTTCTTCCACCATTTTCTTGGGTTTTTGAGCAAAGGGGATTATATCACAAAATAAACTGACCGAGCCCAGTGAATAGGACTTGGTATTTGGTTAAGTGCTGGGCAAGCAAGGAAGAGGGTGGAGCCACCAAGATCAGCCCTGCGACCAGTTAGGGAGGTGGGTGCAATTTGTCTTTACCTACCCTTCATGTGCTCACACCTTCCCCTCCTTGCCCCCCTGGCTTGGGATTCCCTCATTTAATGCCCCTTCCCCCTGCTGCCCAGAGTTGTGCCTGCACTCGGCTCCCTAGCGGCGTTAAACTGCAGGGTCCGTCTTCCTCCCACGACCAGGACCTCAGAGATCTTCCTGTTGTGATCATTGGCAAATCTGTGCATTAATAATTATAATGCTAAGAGTTATGTTTGGCTTTTTGTGACTTTCAAAGTGCCTTTGCATGTGTTGAAGCCCAGAAATATTCTCACGGAGAGTAGAAGGGTCCCCAAAGTCATCTTCAGCCTACGATGACTTGAAGAGCAGCCTTCTGAAAACAGAACTCAGCTCTCTCTTCTCACCCTGTGCAGCGTGTCCAGCGTAAATAAGAGGATAGGGTGGTCGAGGAATTTGGGTTGACGGGGCGTGTCGGCTCTTCCTTAAGCTGACATGGAGCTGCTTCAGCCTGGGGTATTTCTCTCCATCGGTCTGTGGTGCCTGTGACAGGCACATGTTGTTCCAGACTCTGGATGAGAATTTTCCTCTTACTACAGTGCAGTTTGTTCTTTGTCTTGACTTCTCCCTATTGAATCTTTTCCTCTTTTTTCCACGTTTCCCGTTTACACGTCGTAATATCATATCCTAACGCTTCTGAAAAAATAGTTTTTTAAAATGTCCTTTCAGCTTTGCAAATCGAAATGTACCAGATGGATCTGAGAAAGGCTTCAGAAATCTGATGGTGGTGGGTTTTGGAAGAGGGAGGAGGACCACATTGCTCTTTTGCTCCCTTAGGAGGCATTTCTAGAATTTAAAAATATTGGTACAGGAATACTTTCAACTGGCTGATAATAGGTGGCTGTTTTCCAAATCTTACTCAATCCTATCAGATTAATTTTGGGAAGAAAGAATGTCAAATGTAGAGGTTCGAGAAATGTTGTATTGTCATACGATAATTACTTTCTTAATAAATACAGAAATATAAGGATGTTGATTTAAAATTTCTTTAAAATATGTCGTATTAAAAACAAAAAGATATTAGAAACAAAACCAAAAGTCTTAAAAGCTTTGTCATTTTTATTATTTATTTGTTTTTAAAAGATTTTATTTATTTGAGAGAGAGAGAGCATGCACACAAGCAGGGAGAGCGACAGGCAGAGGGAGAAGCAGGCTCCCCACTGAGCAGGGAGCCCGATGCGAAGCTCGATCCCAGGACCTGAGCTGAAGGCAGACGCTTAACCGACTGAGCCACCCAGGCGCCCAGCTTTGTCATTTTAAATATTTAAATTATGTAGCATGTGGTAACATTTGGGGATGGGAGGTTTATTTTATTTCCTTCTAATTTCTGAAATTGGATGCTTTAGCTTTTCCTCTTTTCTGACAAATATTTAAGGCTTTACGTTTTCCTCTGAGTTCTACTTAGCTTCATCCCATCGTTCTGATATATAGTATTTTCATTACCATTTAATACTGACTATATTTTACATTTCTATTCTGATTCTTTCTCTACACCATGATATTTCCAAACCTATTGGGATTGTACTTATTCTTTATTAATTGGGATTCTATTTATGTTCTTATCACTGGCTTTACCATAGTTGCCATACAGTCAGGTGACATGGGCTGTGTGATTCTACTTCTTTAAGACAGGTTAATAAGCCTTTGTAAAATTACTTTGCTTCCCATTTTAATCAAACTTCTGCAATTCAGAGCAAAGCAATTCTGATTCATAAACTTTAATATTTGTCCATTTTTCCTAAAGGATGTTCAATTATTAAAGCTTTTGGGGGGTGGGGGGGTAGGACAGGTATTAGTTGTCAAGGTCATATCAGTTCTTTTCATTTATTGTCAGGATCCTGGAAGGAAGTTGATTTTGAGAGTATCCATTAATTATTTCCCTTTTTATTTTGAATAGGAGTACGCTGTCAACTGTCACGTTATCACCTGGGAGAGGATTATCAGCCATTTTGATATATTTGCGTTTGGACATTTCTGGGGCTGGGCCATGAAGGCCTTGTTGATCCGTAGTTATGGTCTCTGCTGGACAATCAGTATTACCTGGGAGCTAACTGAGGTAAGAAGGGGCTGTGATCAGTTAGTTTACATGTAGGAGGAAGGTAGTCTGTCCATTAACAGGCAGTTAACCCATTCTCCAGCCTCTGTGGTACAAACTGTGTTTAAACCACCCCCTGGGAATATTTTATGCCTTTGGTGGGGGGCGGGGTGCAAATTCCTTATTAACTTAAAACGTGTCTCTTGTCTCATAAGTCTTAAAGAGAAACAAATGAAATGAAGCAAAAAGAATGAAGTTAAAATCCCCAGTGAGACAAATACATGATAATGAGATCTGCTTAGAAGTAAGTAAGTAGGTTTCCCACCAGCTAGTTTCCAGTTTGAGATAAATAGAATTATGGTGTTTAGGGATTACAAGAGCATCCAGGATATTTTGTAGCTGAAAAATGGATTCCCGATATAGCTCTAATATCACAGTAGTCAGGTTTGTCTCATTTAATGAATGAAAGAGATAGTCTTTTTTTTTTTTTTAAGATTTTATTTTTTTATTTGACAGAAACTGAGAGAGAGAGCACAAGTAGGCAGAGCGGCAGGTAGAGGGAGAGGGAGAAGCAGGCTCCAGGCTGAGCAGGGAGCCTGGTGTGGGACTCGATCCCAGGACCCTGGGATCATAACCTGAGTCAAAGGCAGATGTTTAACTGACTGAGCCACCCAGGTACTACTCCTGAAAGAGATATAGTCTTGAAAAACTATTAGGAAAATGAAATTTGGGGGTCTTACTCATTTATCATTCAGTTATGATATTATTCTTAGTTAATCACTCCCAGGGAACAAAATTTGGCCATGTGTACAGTATATTTCTTGATGCCAACTGTTGTCTTGACCCTAACTTAGGGAAGCATGCCAGCCACATCTAGCTTCTGTTAATGTGCCTCTTATAGCCCTGGAGGCTAGAAGTCTGAGTTCAAGGTGTTGGCAGGATTGGTGTCCTTTGAGGCCTGTGAAGGAGAATCTGGTGCAGGCCTCTCAGCTTCTTATGACTTGCTGGCCATCTTTGGCATTTCTTGGCTTGTAGATGCATCACCCCAGTCTCTGCCTTCGCCTTCGAGTGGGGTTTTCCCTGTGTGCATTCACATGGCGTTCTTTTTGTAAGGACGCCAGTCACACTGGATTAGAGGCCCACCCTATTCCGGGATGACCTCATTTACTAAGGACATCTGCAGCAACTCTCTTCCCAAATTGAGTTCACATCATGAGGACCTGGAGGTTAGGGGTTCAACATGTGGCTTTTGAGGGGACACAATTCAACCCACAACAGTACCCAACACTGTACATGTGTTATCCTAAATCCTCCCCATAAACCGAAAAGGCTGAGTATATCCCCAGTCGACAGAGGAAGGAACCAGAGCCTTGCTTCATGAGGTGAGCCAGGAGGGGACTCCAGCTGTGCTTGGTTCCAGGTATGCAGCCCACGTTCCTGCTCTCCCACCATGTTCCTCTCGGAATTCCAGGCATCTTCCTAACCTCGCTGCTGTGGGACCCTGGGCCAGGCTCTGGGCCTTTCTCCGCCTGTCTGCTTCTCTCCCCTCATACTACAGATGGCCCCATGCCTTCCTTCCCTGCTCCTCAGTGGCCTCTCGACTCTCGTAAGCAGTGCCGCTCTATCCAAATCTTCCACGCCACTGCTCAACGTGTATCTAACCTCTGTCCTCTCCTGGCTGAACCACTCACCTCCTCCCTTCACCGTCTCTTCCCAAAGCGATCTTTTTCACCTCTCGATCTGGTTACAGCCTTCTTCAACTGAAACCCTTTAGTGTTTATCCAAAATCCAAACTTCTGGACCAGCCTGCGAGGCCCGATACTGACTGGCCTTGGCCCACCTCCCCCGTCTGCTCGGGACCCTTCCCATTCTGTGGTCTGTGCTCCAGCCATCTTTGCTTTCTTCGTGTTAAAGATTCCGTGTCTTTTCCTATCCCAGAGCCCACCTGCAGGCTCTTCCCTCCTTTCCCTGCTCCCTGTGCTGGTTGTGCTCCACGTTTGTACACCTGGAAATGGAGCACCTGGCCCTTCTCCTTTGAAACACTCGTGACATTTTAGTTGCTTAGAGTGTCTCTTTGCTGCCAAGTGTCAGGCCTCGAGAGGGCAGGGCCCGTATCCACATCGTCCCAGATACTGCGCCTCACAAGTGGCAGGTGCTCCCCAGGTTCCTGGTGAGTGAGTGAATCCAGCCCTCTGCAGCATCTCCCGCTCAGGTCTGGACAGACCAGAGGGCCAGAGCCCAGCACCTTGCCTCGTTAGGTGAGCCAGGATGTGCTCCGCTCTGGATGGGCAGCCCACGTTCCTACTGTTTTACCGTGTCCCGTCCCTGAGTTCCAGGCATTCATCTGGACGGCACGCCTTACCCCCAGTATCTGGTGCTTTCCAGGAAAGCTCTTGAGGCCGAAGCCTGTCCTCCACATCCCGCTCCCCTTGCATAGTCTCATGACAGCAAATGTGTGTCATCGACTTCTGTTGACGAGTCCCTCTTCCCTGTGTAAAGCAACAGTCAGTGCTCTGTGCCATGGCTGGGGACCTGGGAATACACTTCAGGGGCTGGGCCTGGCTCGCCTCGGAGAGGAACGCAGCCCCTGCGCCTTCGTGCCCAGCCGCTGCGCTCCATCTTCTCGCTGGCCGGCACGCCAAGCAGGCAGACTCCTCAGATGTTTGCATTGCTTTCCCTCTCTGGAATGCTTTCATGAACAGTTTCATTTCACAGTATTGATCATATGACTTCAGAGGTTGCCTCTTTCCAGAGAATTCCCAGGCACGGTCTTTGTCATGTCAGACCTTCTTACAATGGGCCTTCACGCAGCAGGGCATGCTGCTCTGGACACGGCTGATCCGCTCTTTGTTTTGGACAAAGCTATTTCCATAGGAGATTTCTATCCCCTCCCCCCTCCCTTCATCCTGCTGTTCCCCCTTTCTGGAATGTCCTCAGTCTTCATCTCCCATCTCCTGAAAACAGTCATTCCTGTCCTTAACGGTCCCAGTCCAGTATGTCGTGCTCTAGTTGTGATCTGTCAGAATGAATCTCCCTTTTATCCCCACCATGCTCTGTTTATGTCACCATGGAAACATTTGCCACAGCCTACCTTATTTTGTGGTTCTAGATAAACGTCTGACTCCTGCCCTTGAGATCAAGAAACTTGACTTTATTTTGCCTCGCCACTTGTGCATCATTAGCACTTAATAAGATTACGATTGCGAATCAGTTATCGAAAGGCTTTCTGTTAAGCTATGGGTTTCCTAAAACATGCCATCAAAACCTAACCTTTCTACTTTTGCAGTTTCCTCGCTGTTTTACCTAAATATCTATGGAATATTTCTAAAATGCACAGCTTGAACTATCAAGCTGCTAATGTTGAGGACTATGCCAGCGCTCTGTTGGTGGGTATGAAGACTTTTCTCCTCCCCCCCTCCTAGATCCTTGTCTTGTTGTCCTTAGCCAAGGTCATTCATCAGTGGTATTTTTTCAGGAGCAGTTATTATTTTTTTAAAGCCCTATGTAAAAAAAAAAAAAAAAAAAGAACTGTTTGGATTCATAATATTTGTAAACCGTCCACAGCATAAAACACAAACCTAATCACAGACATTGTTTTTATTTATTTGGTTCATACATTAGGAAAACCTGACACGTCAACAGCTCTTCCTAACGGAATATGTTCATCAAAGGAACTCTATCGTTCTGCAGTTTTGTTTTTAAAACCATGGTCTCTTGTGTTTCTCAGCTTTTCTTCATGCACCTGCTGCCCAATTTCGCCGAGTGCTGGTGGGATCAGGTCATCCTGGACATCCTGCTGTGCAATGGCGGCGGCATCTGGCTGGGCATGGTCGTTTGCCGCTTTCTTGAGATGAGGACCTACCACTGGGCCAGCTTCAAGTGAGTGGCCTTCTTTCTGGACACGAGTCACAGGGTTTCACAATGCGCCCTTCACCGTGTTAGGAGCACGCAACTTCAGTACGGTCTTGGATGATAAGAAATTAATTGCATGTTAGTAATTGAAACTCATGAGCGATTATAGACCTAATTCGAGGCATTCATCCAGAAAAATGCCAAATCATATATGATTTTCTCCCATCCATTTTATTTTTATGCTTAATGCCTCACCCTGAATTCACCCTGCCATCACTGGATTAATTAGCCCCCTGTTCCCCGGTTACCCCCTCCGAGCGATCTTTTTCAGAACGTCAGATTCATCGTGTCATTCCTCTGTGATGGCTTCTCATGGTGTTTAGGACAAAGTGCACAGAGGGGGCTGGGCAGGTCCGTTCCTTTTCTCCAGGCCCTCTGGGGCACCCGAGGTTCTGAGCCCAAGCACGTGCTCCTCTGGACTTGGGTTTGACCTGTGTCCCCATGTGCCAGGGTGACGGGTCCTCTCCTTTTCTACCTCGACTCCCTTGATACCTCTCCAGGTAGTTGTCTCTGACTCTCTGATTCAAGTCGCACGTCCCTCCTCTGTGCCACCATGGGACACAGAGCCCACCTCCGTCATGGCTCAGCCTGCTCCCCTGAATTCGCTCCTCAATTTGACAGTCACAGGAACTGTGCCGCTGACAAGGAGGGAAGGTGATCATGAAAGTAGTTGTTTTTATTGTGTTTTCACCTTCATTTATTTATCAAACAAAATATAAGCATTTTCCCACATCATTAGTCTCCTAAACCATGATTTTAAGGGCTTCTTCAGATCCCAACCTGTGAATAAATCATGAGGTATTTAACCGGTTCCCTTTTGTGGTCATTTAGTTGTTTCAAAGTTTTCAGTTTTATGAAGAAAGCTAGAGTGAACATTCTTGAACATATATCTTTGTGTAAATTTCTGACTCTTTTTTTCTGTAAATAAATTTATTTATACCCATTTATATTCTCACCCATGTTCACTAATATATGTATGTGTCCATTTCACTGTTCCTTTGAATTTTACCTTTAATCCTTCTTCAGTGTTATCCCACATAGAATTGTGAGATACTGAATTTCTAGGCCATGTCTATTAGGTTTTCCCTCTTTTTATTAGTGCTTTTTATAGGTTAAGAGTATTAACACTCTCATAAATGTGACTTCATTTTCCATTTTGTCATCTAGTTTTAATTTTCTTTGTGGTAGATACTCTGTTTAAACTTCAAAAACTTTCAGTCTTTTTCTTTAGGTAAATGTTGACCTGTATTTTCTTCCAGTTCTTCATGGTTTGGTTTTTTATTATGAGTAACTTATTTAATCTTTCTCAAACTTAATTTGGTATATGGTGTGAGGGAGGGATTTCATAGTGTTTTTGCAATTGATTCAACAGTTTTCCCCACTCCTTTTTTTTTTTTTTAATATTTTTATTTATTTATTTGAAAGAGAGAATGAGAGAGAGAAAGCATGAGAGGGGGGAGGGTCAGAGGGAGAAGCAGACTCCCTGCCGAGCAGGGAGCCCGATGTGGGACTCGATCCCGGGACTCCAGGATCATGACCTGAGCCGAAGGCAGTTGCTTAACCAACTGAGCCACCCAGGCATCCCTTCCCCACTCCTTAAGTAACCCTTTCTTCAGGTACTGGCTTGAAAACACACTTTTTAATATCGTTAAGACTGTATATAACGGAACAAAAACCATAGCTGGTGCCAGATGGTGCTGTAAGCAAGCTTTCTCATTTGAGCCTGACCTCAGTCCTAGGGATTGACACTACTTCTCTCTTCCTTCTAGGGACGGCGACAGTGAGAACTAGGTTTAGTACTTTGCCTAAGGGACACACAGGTAGCAAGCAGCTGAGTCTGATTTTACGTCAGGCTGCCTGGCTCTTTACACACTGCCATAACGCTTCCCCGTTTTCATACATTTATGCTTTAGATTCAACTTGAAAGTCGTTTTGTCAGTTTACCAAAACACAAGCCCAACTAATAAGCAGAAATCCCACTGGTGTTTTTTTTTTATATTAACGTCAAATATATAAATGAATATAAAGTTGAATTGGCCTCTTTACAGACAATCCTGACTTACAATGGTTTGACCTCATGATTTTTGACTTTACAATAGTGTGAAAGTGATAAGCATTCAGTAGAAATCATACTTTGAGTTTTGAGTTTGGATCTTTTTCTTGGGCTAGGGCTGCACGTAGGACCCCCTCTCGCGATGCTGGGCGGTGGCAGCGTAGTTCCCGGTCAGCCAGGCGATCATGAGGGCAAACGACCAAGATACTCACCACCATTCTGCACCCAGACAACCACTGTTTTTCAGCTTTCAGTACAGTATTCCATAAGTTACATGAGATACTCAACGCTTTATTATCAAAGAGGCTTTGCGTTAGATTTTTGCCCAACTGCCATAGACAAATGCAAGTGTTCAGAGCAAGTTTAAGGTGGGCTGAACTAAACTATGATGTTTGGTAGGTTAGGTGTGTTAAATGCATTTTCATCTTATGATATTTCCAATTTATGATGGGTCTTTCAGGACGGAACCCCGTCATAAATTGAGAAAGATCTGTATTAAGCATTCCAATACTTAATCCCACTGTGTCACTCTCTTTATTCCCAGATTCCTCTTCCTCTTTCCATATAGTTGGCTTTTTTTTTTTTAAATACAAGTCCTTCATAGTTTTTGTTTATTTTTGGATAATCTCTGTTTTTTTTTGTTGTTGCTGTTGTGCCTCAAATCTTTTTGCTGCGAGATTTTCTTTTTCTTTTTTTTTTTTTTTAAAGATTTTATTTATTTATTTGTCAGCGAGAGAGCGAGCACAAGCAGGCAGAGCGGCAGGCAGAGGGAGAAGCAGGCTCCCCTGAATGAGCAAGGAGCCCAATGTGGGACTCGATCGCAGGACTCCAGGATCATGACCTGAGCTGAAGGCAGATGCTTAACTGACTGAGCCACCCAGGCGCCCCGAGATTTTCTCAGTACATGCTTGTTGATGGGTTAGGTGAATGAATGAAGGAACAAACCCTCACCTCTCTCCCACAAGAATAAAAGCCCTGACCTGTTCTGTCATGGGAGTTTGAAGTTTTTAACTGAGTGATTTCTAGGATTAAAACTAAGGAAGGTTAAAAACCACTGTTTGTCATCCCCAACTGTTCACTTATCTTAGGAACACGTAGGATGAAGAAATGGTGTGGGTGACCTCAGAGTATGGAACAAGTTGTCTAAAATGCCCTGACTTGGGAGATGCACAGCGGGTGGGATCCCATCCTTGCCGGCGCCCTCATTCTCCCTGGCCTGGTTCCAGGTGCTTAATGCCTCAGCCTCTTTTGTCACCCGTTCACAAGTGAAGGCCTCTCCTGGCTCTGCGGTGACCTGACCTCTGCCCTGTGCCTGTCATCCCTGAAATGCCCCATCGAGTACACAGCTCTCCACGCTTCGTATGGATAGAGAGATCATTGTTGGAGAGACGGTTCGACTCGACAGGGATCTTTTTCTTCTGAGCATGCATTGTAAAATTGTCAGTGCCGGTTTTTTTTTATTTTTTTCTTGTCTTTTTGTTTTTTTATTCTTCCCCTTCCTTATCTCTTCGGATTTTCACTGGGGCCATTCTCTTCTTACAGAGACATCCACACCACCACCGGGAAAATCAAAAGAGCCGTGCTCCAGTTTACTCCTGCTAGTTGGACCTACGTTCGATGGTTTGACCCCAAATCTTCATTTCAGAGAGTGGCTGGAATATACCTTTTCATGATCATCTGGCAGGTATTTTTTCAGATGCCCAGAACTCGGTGGCGGGGGTGGGGGGTGGGGGGCGGAGTACAAAAGCAAAATAAGAACCGTCCCGGAATTTAGAGTTAATGCTAATTGACACTGCTTAGCTGCTGCTGGCTGGTTCAGAAGACAGAAGATCCTGCAGCTGACATGTAGAATAATTAAACTGAATGGTGTTACCAGGCCTAAGGTCTTGCTTCCTGGGGAAGACATTTTCAAGTATCTTTCTTTGAACTGCAAATTAGAAACAGCTTAAAATTCCCCGAAAGAAGCTTTTGGTCAGCATCTGTCACCCAAGGAGTTAGGCATTGGATAGCTTTTCGGAGTGATCATTTGCAGGACCAAAGGAACAAATGCAAAGGCTTTTTCCTACGTTCCAAATTTAATGTTTGATTTTTAAAATTGTGCCTCAGCTGTTACCACTCTGGGTAATATGTAGAGAGCTGAGTAAAGAAGCCCTCGACTACCTGTGGGGCCCTGGAGCCCTTTGGGGACCTGGGTCCTCCAGGAAGGTGCTGTCAGTGGAGGGAAGGTCTTCTTCCACGCAGCCCACTACGTGCTTGAAATGATTGAGACAGCCAAGGGTCTTGGAAAAGGATTACCAAACATCTCTGTTTTCTAGAGATAGCCTTTTGTGTTGATCCTCCCGCCGCCAGGTTAATTATTTTACAACTTTGGGAGACTAGCTTTTGCCTGAAGAGAAATTATATTTTGAACACATGCACAAAATACTCCCCGCATAACAAAAAATAAGCATGTGTCACCTTTAAGACAATCATCCTGGTCCACACGTGGAGAATACTAATGCTAATCGCAGTAAATGGACTTTAGGGATACAGAATTGTATGTGAATACTTAAAATAGTCACCGTGGTTCGGGGAAGTCCGTATGTATAAAAATGGGAGTTTAAATGGATGGGGATTAAGTTTTACCACGTGAGAGCAATATCCAGGAAGGTGTAGGTTTTCCTTTAATCCACGAACTGAGCAGGAGTTTGGATTTGTCCAGGAGAGATAGCCAGCTGTGCTCCTAGAAGGGCAGCATTACCCGGAGCGCACCTCTCCCGTGAGCGCGAGCACCTAGCTGTAACCAGCTTTCCACGTGTGGTGGTAATTAGTGGACCATTTTTTAATTTTATACCCTTAAAATCAGTGCTATGGGAAAAGACACGCGTCTTACGTCACTGAAATGAGCCTGCTGGTCCATATTTTCCAAGCAGTGACCTTCCTTAATCTCCGCTCCTTGCTTAATCTGGACGGGAAATGCGTCCAGGCCGGCTCGGCAGGGAACACATCCCCTTGCTGCCTCATGTGATGAGCTGCACTGGGATGCTCACCTCAGGGAAAAGGAGCACGGCCCGTAGATGAAACCTTGAACCAACCCTTTACACCCACCTTTAAGAGCTGCCTTTGGCCAAGGCACGTGCTACATGCATTCCCAGTCATTTCTCATTCTCAAGCTTCTTTTGGTGATTAAAGAACTCACTTTCCTATAGTCCTACATCTCTTAGACCGGCCTGATTTCTGTAAGACTTCGTAAGTGTTCCATGGCAAATACTTGTCTTCATGATTTCTGCTGTTCTCAAAGCATCTCCCTCCCAACTGTTCCAGCAGATCATGCATGACCCAAGTGGCAGCCACGCCCCAGGAAACACGACAGCTGATGCCACCATATACCCCTTCCCCCACCCCAGCACCTCCCCCGTAACCCCTAGTTGGTTGGTGCCAATATTGTACTGGCTGTTACTTAGTTTAAAAATAGCAGCTATTCCTGTAGCGACTTGGAAGTCCCCATCTATTTTCTGAAAATGCTTTGAACGTGCTAATTATTTTTTTAGAGTGCCCATAACAAGGAATATATTATTATGACTTAGCATGCGGTATCAAGTTCACTAATGCCTCCTTCTTTTTCAGCTAACTGAGTTGAATACCTTCTTCTTGAAACATATCTTCGTGTTCCAAGCCAGTCATCCATTAAGTTGGTGTAGAATTCTCTTCATTGGTGGCATCACGGCTCCCACAGTGAGGTAATTCTATACAAGCCTGACTTGTCATTTGAGCACATTAACCTGCTATGTATTCTCCTGTTCAGCATAAGGAAAGTCACATAAACTAGCAGATTTTCCATGAAAATATTAAAGGATTA
The DNA here is from genome assembly GCF_004348235.1 of Phoca vitulina. Lineage (NCBI taxonomy): Eukaryota > Metazoa > Chordata > Mammalia > Carnivora > Phocidae > Phoca > Phoca vitulina. The sequence goes on from NW_022589728.1 coordinate 42,646,876, forward strand.
TACATCTGAATATGAAGAAAATGTTTTGCTCTCAGACCTGAGTCACATGAAGTGAGAACACCACACACACCATTATCTTCAAACCTTTTTATCATCCTCCACTGCTGTTCCTTTTTTACCCCTGTTTAACATCCTTTAAATAAAAAAAAAGAGTAGCAGTGATGCTTTTTTTCAAAAATGAGGTGATTAAAAAATACAAAAGTTTTAATGGTGGATCACAAGTCATAAATGACGTTATTTTAGAATGATACTTTATTCGCTCTTTTAGAGCCAGTTAATTTCCTTTTAACAGTGTCCTTCCTGTCATCCGCCAGGACAACTGAGGTAAGCTTGGATATTCATGCTGTTGTTCCTCCGATTCGGGTAGGGCCCCAGAGGTGAGGCGTTCTTTGGAGACTGCCCCTCATGTAGACTGATTCCAGTCAGTATCAGACAGACATAGTTTCATCTGTTTCATTTTTCCTACTTAGAGCTAATGACATTTGGGTTTTGCAGTTAATGTTGGAGTACCGGCATTGAACAGTAATAACACCAAAGATATCTGTGCAGTTGATTCAAATATAAACTAAGCAGTTACAAGGGTTAGCTTTCCAGAATCTGTGGGATAACTTAATTCATCATTTTTAGTGTGCATGCAAACCACACAAGCAGAGGGCCTCACTTGCCAAGAGTGGGTGTTTTTGGTCAAACAAACCTTATTCCAGCCAGCACGTCTTCTGGTCCTCATTGATTATTACAAAAAAGAAACAAACATATATAGATATATAGATGTGTTATATATAATATATATCTCTATAGATATTTATGTATCTGCATCTATCTATATATATTTTCCCCCAGATCCTGGATTGAACAAACCAAGTAAGATACAACTGAGTCCTGTGGAGTCAAGGCCCAAAATTCCATCTCTGGTGTTCATTATGAACCAAACGGGAAACCAGCAGTTGGTAGGCAGGCAGCGTTCTGACATGTCACAGACCAGTGGCCTGTTGAAGTCGTTTTCTTGTAAATATGCTATTTTCCCTTGGTGGATTGGAACCTCCTTCTCTCATTTAAAATTTAATTTAATTTGAAGCTCACAATTATCTTCAAGAAAGATTAGCAGCAGCTTCTTCGTAAAATTAGGAATAATCAACAAAGTCAGTACGCGGGGAAAAGAAACCTCTTATAAAACAGAAGCACAAACCACATCTGATCACAAAATTTCAATATCGTTAAACATCTCAAAAACTGGAGACTAAATGCCCAGTATTTTGAGTTTTTTTGAGAGCTTAACATTTTTGCCAGACCCTATGGATTTCTACACGGTTCTTTTTTTGTTTAAAAATCAGCCACTTTTTCTATGCTTTTATACCAACCAGAGGCATTTCCTGCGTAAGAAGACAAGCTGCTTGGAAACATGGAGGTGCTCCTAGTGGGTTTTAACACAGCCGCTCCAAGGAGTGTGTGCCAGGCCCCTAAAAGGAGAGGAAACCTACAGGCTTCAGGATAAATCATACAGACCATATCTCTGTTTTCTTCCCTTTCACTTTGACTCTCTTGTTTTGAGAAGATGTTTGAACATTCTTTGAATCTGATAATATAAAGTGCAGTCTAAGGGGATGGGTGCGATCGGAGGGTAGAGTCGCTAAACTGGTAAAAGCGTATTAGGTCATGAAAATGTGAAGTTAGAGGTAGACCTGAATTCTTTATGACTAGAATTCTCCACTCAGGCCTTTGGCGTGAGGAGATGATAGTTTGTGGATGACCTTCAGGTATCCACGAATCCCCTGAGGCTTAATGCAAAATTTTGTGTGTGTGTGTGTTCATGTGCCTTGATCATGGGTTTCATTAAATCCTCAGATTCTGTGACCCCCCCTAAAGATGATGAGCTCCCGCTTCAGATGCTACTTCTGAAGGGATGGATTGAGTTTGGGGGTAGTTATGAGGGTCTAAGCTTGTGCCGGGCTAAACGGCAGTCGCTTACACGGGTAGCGGTCGAGCACTGGAAATGTGACTAGCCTGCATTAAAATGTGCTATACGAGGCAAATACCGTATTTTAGACTTAGTGCAGAAACAATGTAAAATACTTCGTGGTAGCTGTTTTCAGTATGTTGGATTAAATAACCTAAGTTACTAGAACGAATATTACCTGTTCCTTTTACTTCTTTGACATGGCCGCTGGAAGATTTTAAATCACACTTGTGGCTTGTATTACATACCTATTGGACGGTGTTGCTCTAAGCCTTTCAACTCCGTATCATTGCCTCTTTTTTTCTGATCTCATCAGTAGCATTCAGAGTCGTTGGTATTCAGTGCGCAGTGAACTGCCACCGGGGTCCCATTCCAGTTCCTGAGAGCCAAGAATGGGTGTCTGCCCTGCCTGGGTTACAGTCAGCAACCTTTGTCCTGGAGAGTGCCAGAGGAGACAGTGACTGACGTGTACGTGACCCTCTGGAACCACTTCCACGCAGAGAGTCTTGAAGCACCCATTCTGTCCCTGAATCAAAACCGCCTTTGCGAATAATTGGCTCTTTAAACCGTGCTCTCTCCTCCTTCCAAACCCAGCCCGAACTCTTAACCTTTTACAGGAATGTTTCAGCGGGCGCTGGCTTTCTATTCCCTGGACTAGAAGTAGACCAGGCAGCTGCAGTGTGTAGAACCAGTCGGAACATCTTTTATATTTACTCTGTCAAAGTGATTTAATTCTATACCGACCCCTTGGTCTTCCAGAAGCTCTCAATGAATTCCACCTTTGTTCTTTCAGGCAGTACTATGCTTACCTCACTGACACGCAGTGCAAACGCGTAGGAACACAGTGCTGGGTGTTTGGGTGAGTAATAATCTCTTACTGTGGACGTTTCAAAACCACTTGAGCCTTTAAATTTCGTTGGTTGGTTCTTGACCCTACACATTAAGTGCCTCTCAGTACAATTTTCCTATGAAGGCTTGCTGTTGTTTTTATATGTCTTTTCATTTTTTTAACATTCTCTTTTCTGATTTAAGTTTAGAATATTGTAGTTGATTGGCAAATTATAGAAAAGATGATATACAAACTGCTTTTTAAGAAAAATAGGAAACCAAAGGATATATTCTGCATAGAACTTGGGAGGCTTTATTTTATGAAATAAATAGATCATGGATTGTTCAAATTCCCTCTAAATTCAGGGACAAGTTTGGGACATCATTTTGTGATAGCCTTACTGATGCTTTATGTTACTTTCACATCAGAAAGGCCCCTTAAAACAGCTGCTTCCTACCTACCAAGGCATAATTTTATTGTTCCAAAGAGAGCTAAAACATAGTCACATGTCCACAATTTATTGACTTGTTACAGATACCAATGTTATCTTAATATATTATTATTTAAATGTTTTGAAAGACCATAAGAGACTCTTAACTATAGGGAACAAACAGGGTTTCTGGAGGGGAGGTGGGCGGGGGGGTGGGGTAAGTGAGTGATGGGCATTAAGGAGGGCACTTGTTTTAATGAGCACTGGGTGTTATATGCAACTGATGAATCACTAAATTCTGTGCCTGGAACTAATTCTACACTATATGTTAATTAACTAGAATTTAAATAAAATCTTGAAAGAAAAAAAAAATGATTTGGAAAGACCATAGGCTATGTAGTTTAACCCCGCAGTGTTAAATGCGAGACCATCTTCAGTATCTCAGGTAAGTGGTTCTTTTGCTTAGATATCACCAGCAGTTTACCATTCCACGTAGCAACTCAGGTTCCAGAGATGGCCAGCACATCTGTGTGTGAGGTTCAGTCCCTGAGGCAGCTTAGATTCAAGACCTAATCTAGGTTCTCGATTGAGTGTGATGGCATAAAGAAAATTTGATGAGTACCCATAGTAGGGAAGAAATTACTACTTCAACAGATTTTTAAGCAGAGTTAACTTTCTTTTTCCCAGTTAAAATGGTAATACATATGTATAGATTAAAAAGTGGCAAAAGAGGGGCGCCTGGGTGGTTCAGTCATTGAGTGTCTGCCTTCGGCTCAGGTCATGATCCCAGGGTCCTGGGATCGAGCCCCGCATAGGGCTCCCTGCTCTGCGGGAAGCCTGCTTCTCCCTCTCCCACTCCCCCTGCTTGTGTTCCCTCTCTCGCTATATTTCTCTCTGTCAAATAAATAAATAAAATGTTTAAAAAAAAAAAAGTGGCAAAAGAAGAAACTAAAGATGATCCAAAGAAGTCACCCGGTCCGAGATAATCGTGGTTAACATTTCTATGTTATTCCTTGTAAACATTTCTGTGTGTGTGTGTGTGTGTGTGTGTGTGTGTGTGTCCAACTTTCATTTCAGAGTCTGAGGGGTTACTCAAGTTAGCTGTAGGCAGGCTTTTCCCCGCTCCCAGAACACAAAGGGTCATTGTCCTTATTTCTCATACATTCTGTACTATCAACTGATTTTCATACCCAGAGTAGCTTACCGCGTGATAACATGGATTAGCTTTCCACTGTTTAGTGATCTGACAGGAGAGAGAACTTACTTACATAGACTGAGCAGAGGCCCTGTCAGGGCACATTTGTTGAGTCATGCAGAGGAGGGAGGTGGGCTCTCCTTCTTCCTGTCCCGCCCACAGAGGACAAGAAGCATTGGTTTTGCGTCTTCTTGTCTACAGAGCATTTGAGTCCTCCTCCACCGCTTATGGGAACCTTCTGTCCACATGCAGTTTTCTCTTCATATTCTGAAGTCCTTCCAGAGCCTTCACTCTGCTGCGAGTAGACGTATTTTCCACACAACCGTCTCTGTTTACCTGTTGAGGGAAAGGAGAGAGAGGTGGTGCCACAGCAAAGTTGGTTTCTCATCAGGCGGCCAAAAAATACAATCCCCGGTGGTAGGAGAAATGGCAAAATCAACAGGGCCCGAGCGGCAGAAAACGCTGCTGACAGAAAAGTCGCAACTTGTTGAAAGTGACCAAATAAAATAAAGCAAAATGCAAAGGAGTGCTCGTTGGGCTTATTTAGTATGCTTCTTGAGAATGGAGAGCTCCCAGCAGGGTGGTATCAGGACTCCGGAATCTTGAGAACTAGTGGGTCATGCTGAAAATAACAAAGGCCTCTCCATGAATCACACATAGCCATCCTCCTGGGCGTGTGGACATTGGCAAGAGCCACCTCCCGTGAGCCGGCGAAGGAGAAACAACTGGGCCCGAGCCTTGTCTTCTCTCTCTGCAGCTTTGCCCCTCGGAAAACCACCTCCGCTCTTCTGCCTCATCCCTCCTCCTGTTTCCCTGCTGCCTTCGTCTTGTGTTATTTCCATCTCCTATCAAAACAGCAAATGTTGGGCTGCCTGGGTGGCTCCGTCCTTTAAGCATCCGACTCTTGATTCCAGCTCAGATCATGATCTCAGGGTTGTGAGATCAAGCCCTACATCCGGCTCAGCGGTGAGCATGGACCCAGCTTGAGGATTCTCTCTCTCTTCCCTCTGCCCTCCCCTAGCTCACACACACACACACTCTCTCTTTCACAAAAACAAAAACAAAACTGCAAATGTGTAAATGTCTCATTTCTTTTAATAACTAGGAACTGCTTTGTAGCTTCCTTTTCACTAGTTTGAGAGTAATTTCAGGCTTTAGCACAGTGTGGAGATGTGGGGGAACAGAGTAGAGCGCCCCTTATAGCGACAGTGGAATTTTGCTTTGGGGGAGGTGGGCGGGGGAGGGGAAAAGGCAAACAGGACCACCTGAGGTGTCTTTCCCACCATTCCACAACTTTTTCTCCTGAAGAGGGCACTTTTTTCTTCTGTAAATGTTATACCCAGAAAAAGTTTGTATTAGTTACTCGCTGATGTAACTAAATACAGACTTACAATGTGGTCTCCCACAGTTGCGCCATAGACCTGAGCTTTTAAGCCTTTTATACTCAAACACGCTGTGCCCAGCAGAGAGATAGGACTCCATCCAGCTAAGGAATGGGAACCCCACCAAGGAGAAAGCAGTAGTGTGAAAAAGCCGGCCCCTCCTCTCTTTAGGAAGTCCCATTATGCTATTTCCAGCTGTGTGGGGGCATTAGGGCCAGACCGATATGAACAGATTCCCCAGGGGTACACTTTATACCATCTTTATCTTCGTCTTTCTCCCCACGCATCCCTCATCATAATTGAGTTTCCAAACAAGAGAGAAGTAGCCTGATGTATAAAGAAAAGATGTTTGATCACGTGGCCCTGAAGGAGGGTATCCAAAAGCTTTGGCTGTCACTTTTCCTTCCCGAGAAAGTTCCTGGGTGGGACCTTGGGGGTGTTGGGTAAGAGTCTACTGAGCCTGGGGGGCTCCAGGACTGCGTCTGCCTCACTGTCAGAACTGCCCTTAGCTCCATGTCATCCTAACCCTACTGGTGCCCCTTTGACAATCAGCTGCTGTCTCCGGTGCTCTGCTGAACTGTTCTGGCCAAGGCCAGTCCCAAATCAGCAAGTCCTTCCTCCATCCGCAGCTCTCCTGTCTTCTCCCCAGCATCTGCCATCTTGAAACTGTTCCTTCTGCAGTGGCTGGCCTGGTTTTCCTCCTACTTTTCTGTTCCTTCTCAGTTTCCTCTGCTGGCTGCCCATTCCACGTCTCACTCCACTCCACAATTTCTTATAATTGTGCTTGTTCTTCCAGCCTCTTTTGGGTTTCCCCCCACCTCTCCCGGAAGGATGGACAACAGCTGTGAGGCACAGGGTCCTTCCAGGAGGAGGGTGTGTGTGAGGGGAACAGACCTTTGTGGGAGGTCTCATCCCATTCTGATCTCTCCCAGCACGACCTGGTCCCCCGTCTCTTGCTGCTGACCTTTGTTCACAGCCTCCTGCGTCCCTCACCTCCCCCCCCCGCCCCCATCTGCCCATCCCTGTGTCATGCCCTCTGTGCTCACACTCCTAGGGTAACTTCATAGCCAGTTGCCTTTTCCCACTGTCTCTCTTCATACCATTCTCGATCCCGCCACTCCCTGCTTCCTTCCTCAAAAACACCTCCACTGACAGCCCAAAACCTCTGGCAGTAGGTACAAAAATTTTTTTAGCAGCTGAATCCTGTTCCCCAAATGATATCTTTCCCCAAATCCTAATAGCAAAAACAGTTGAGCAGAACTACCCAGGACCCTTTGCCCCCCTTCCCACCCTTCCCACCCTGCCCCTGGGGATCTTGGGAAGTCAGAAAGTTCCATGGAACACAGTTGGACCTTTTATTTCTATCTGGTAAAGCTTAGCTCAGTATCACTTCTACAAAGCTGTCTTTGCTCACCCTAACCAGAACCGGAACCCAGTTCCTGGGGACCTGTGTGGTTGTGTAGTAGATGTGTCCCGTGTGTACGTGTCTCCTTTCCACGGCGGGAGGGTGCCACCGCGAGCCATCCCAGCAGCGGGTTCTCGTGCAGCCAGGGGGCAGTATGTTCGGTACGTGCCAGGTGCACCCAGGCTGTGGCTTCCTCCTGAAGTGGGTTTTGTTGGCCAACTGAAAACATCCTCTGCTTCTCCGGGTTGGCTCGTATGCCCAGTGTTTTGTGTCTCAAGTTTCTGTAATGTACCTGCCTACGTTCTTATCCCACCCAGTGAGGAGCTCCTTACCCCGGACTCTACGTTAATGTCATCTTTATTTGTACCATGTCTGGAAGGAGCAGGTTCCCCAGGGTAGGGGAGCTGAGAAGGTCCGAGTCAGCAGACCAGCCTCGTCCCCAGGCAGGAGCACCTCAGGCAGCCCAGATGTTTGGCTGCCTTCTAACCTTGCTGATTAAAGATAACGATGGGCAGAGGCATCAAAGGGAGTAACAGCCCGGACTGAATTCCATCAAACCACGGCCTGGCCACCGAGTTCAGTCTGGTAAAGATCAGAGAGATGTAAATTTGCGCCCCACCCCACCGCCTTGGTGAGGAGGTTGTGCGGTCGCCGCTGACAGGCTCAGTAACACGGGCTGCCTGTGTGCCCAGCCTTTGGACTCAGCCCTAAACGAGCAGCCACTTGGGTCTTGTACAAAGTATTGTCAGCCTTGGTCTTGTACAAAGTAACGTCAGCCTTCCGTAAGGACTTTATCAGGATTCCCTCAGGGGGCCAGGGATAATGGGTGGGGGGCAATGACTAGTGGGAAAGGGTCCATGTGATTGTTGGGTTTAATGCATCCCAGTTCCCACTGCTTCTCACACCTCCATAGCAGCTCCCCTGGTCCTCTCCCCACATTAGAAGCCTCCCTGCTCCTACCCCCAGAATGACCATATTAAAATGGAAATTGAGTCATGTTTGCTTTGTCCTTTGTTTGAAACCCTTCCTCAGACTAAAAGCCACACCCTCACGTGGCCCTCAAGACCCATGTTGCTCTGTGCCTCATCTCTTCTGCCTTCCCCTCACTTCCTGCCACGGAACTTTGCTCAGTGATCACGTGCTCACTGAGAAGGCCACACGCAGGGACCACGGCTTAGCTAAGATCCCTCAGCACGAGGGAGCAAATCCTAACCCTGAAGTCGCTAACTGAAACGCTCTGTTGTCTTTAACTTCCGGCCATTATGAAGTCAATTAGGTGGGCCCTGACCAGCGTTTTCTTAAAACAAAATAGAATACAAAAATATCAAAGTAAAGGAACAAATTATTTTGTGGAACTTTTGTTTCAGTTGTGTGTGTGTGTGTGACAAAGAAAAATGTGTTTCTTGCTCTGGGTCTCAGGTCATAGAAGTTTGAGAATCACAGCCCTAGTTCCTGTGGTTTTGAAAGGTGACTGGATCGAGTTGAATACCCAAAACTCTCACAGTAAACTGGGTGTTTCGTCTGGCTGAAGGGCAGATGAGCACACTGACTTCCTGGGCTGAGCACTTGCTCTTGTAATTCTTCAAGAAGCCCCAGCCAAAGGTTACGTATTCTTTCGGAGCCCCCCTCCGCCCGCCAGGCACCTGCCTGCTCTGTGCTGCCATCTAGCGGCACCTCACAGTCCTGACTTGAGCATTCTGGTGACACTCAGCCCAGCACTGTATCCCAGGTAGAATGATGCTTTCTCACACATGTACTTTGTTGGGGGTGGCATGGGGCGGAGGTGGTCTTTAGAGATTCAGGCCAACCACTCCTAAACATTGTTTGGTTGGGGCTAAGGGAAAAGAACCCCAAACTCTCTAACGATATGTTAAGGAGATTTTCTGCTTTGGTTCAGATTTGAGGTGTTCCGTTGTTTAGAGCCATCCATACATTTGATGATGGCAGTGACCTTTGTGCCCTTGGGTAGGGGGACCGAGGACCTCCTGAGCCCCTTCTTGCCTTTTGAGAGAGTATCTGTGCAACTACACCAATCCCTGATTGACCAGATTCCATCTCGAGTGAGGAACACCTAAAGTGGAGTTGTGTGAAATCAGCATTCTTGGGTAGTCTTTGGGATCACACGGCCAGCGCTATTATCCTCACTTCCTCTGTTCTTACCTTCAAGCTCTGAACCGTAGTAAAGATCTGATCTTTATATTCATAAGTGAAGATGCAGAACGTAAGAGTGGCTCCCCCCCCTTCCTCTTTTAACTAAAGAGTAAAACAAAATTGTTTTCTTTAACATTTTTATGTTTGGAGGATAAAGGATTATTTATATGGTCAGCAAGAATGGGGAATATGAAATCTGGAAATGCTTCGAAGTCTGGGAGGGAATGTGATTGCTGCCTTCAAGTCCCTGAAAGACTACTCGGAAGGCTCGAACTCACCCTGTACGACTGGAGGACAGAGTTAGGATCCATGGGCAAAAGGAGGCAGATACCAGCCTGAGACAAGGAAAACTTGCCAACAGCTGAGGAGATCGAGTGGCAGAATAAGTGGGTTCCAACAGGGGCAGTGACAGTTCACCCCAATGGTGATGGGCTGAGTTGGAGGCTTCCAGCTATTAAAATATTTGGTCTGGGAGAAAGGAAGATGTGAAAAATATTTTATTATATCTGGGGAGGTATAGAGAGACAAATAGGCAGGACACAGGGTTATTAGGGCAGGATCCTCTAATGGTAAATGCACATCACTATACATTAGTCCAGACCCACAGAATGTACAACACCAGGAGTGAACGCTAATGTGAACTGTGGTCTTCGGGTGATGACGATATGTCCCTGTAGCCTCATCAGTTGTAACAAATAGACCCTTCTGGGGGAGGGGTCGTGACACGCAGGGAGGTACATGGCAGATCTCTGTACTTGCCCTCAGTTTTGTTGTGACCTAAAGCTGCTCTAAAAAAATTAAGTCTTAAGAAAAAATAACAATAAAATAAACTTTGTATTAAATCTAATATATATGTTATTTCTGAAGAAATTGCTGTGGAATAGAACATGTATCATTTTGTGGGGAGCCTGCTACCGGCGTATAATGATGGAATAATGCGTATTTCTGATAATGCATTTGCTCAGCCTTGCACTGTATATATGCATATGTATAATGCATCTGATAAGAAGAATTAATATTTAATCTCTCGTTCTGTCTGACTAGGGTCATTGGTTTCCTGGAAGCTATCGTGTGCATAAAATTTGGACAAGATCTCTTCTCTAAGACCCAAATACTCTATGTTGTGCTTTGGCTTCTTTGTGTGGTAAGTCATTACTTTTTTACCCGGAAGTGTCAGCAACACTCCCCATGGTGTCTCTTTAAAAAAACAAAACAACAACAACGAAAACCCCTGTGCATCAAGTTCTTTCAGAAATTTACACACAGGAGCTTCTATTTCTAATAACCCAAAACCGGCCACCAGTCTAAAGGTCAAGATTAAACGCATGAGACCACCCAGCATCCAAAACAGGTCACCTGGGCAGGTGCCGGTCAGATGCCCTCTGCAGGTGCACCATACGTGCGTTTATTTCGCTCATGGGAGTTCAGCTCCATGAGGGGACAAGGACAGTTAGAGTGCCCCGTAGCATATGTATGGCTGTTCAAGGGTTTATGTACAAGATGACGGACTGTGGTTTGTAGGCCATGTAAGATGTTCTTGTAGGTATTCAGACCATGCAGTTTCTGCCCCACAGGCTGACTTTGATGGGCCAAGCCCTGTGGGATGATTTTCCTCTCTGAAGGGAAGAGCCCTTGGGGACCTCTAGCTCCACTGTCCTGGGACTTTTTCCTCTTCTTTAAAATGAAGTAAGATCTTCCCCCATGATCCTCTGTCTCGTTTCTTAAATTGCACATATGAATGAAATCATGATAATTATGTTTCTCTGATAGGGGAAGGGAGGGAAAAAGAAAAGACAAAATCAGAGAGGGAGACAAACCATAAGAAATGATGAACTGTAGGAAACAAACAGAGGGTTGCTGGAGGGGACGGGGGTGGGGGGATGGGATAACTGGGTGATGGGTATTAAGGAGGGCATGTGATGTGATGAGCCCTGGGTGTTCTATGCAACTGATGAATCTCTAAACTTTACTTCTGAGACTCATAATATCCTCTGTGTTAATAGAATTTAAATTAAACAAAAAGAAAGTAAAGTAGGATCTTAACCTACCATTCTGTGTCTACTCTTCTTAATTTGTTTTATTATTTTGGGGAAAAGTCTTATTTTACATTTAAGCTTAACATTCTTCACTTTTCACTTACTTGGTCCAGAAAATGAACTCAGGCTTTCATTATAATCATAGAAAATTTCAAATGTATGTGGAAGTAGACAACCCCTCAGGTACCCATCCATCATCCAGTTTCAACAGTGGCCACCTCGTGGGTTTCTTGTTTCCTTGTATTCCCCACCCACCATCCCCACGCTGAATTATTTTGAAATAGATCCACCTTTAATAGTTCAGGATGCATCCCTAAAAGAAGGTCAGAATGTTTTTTTGTTTAATGCAACCACCATACCATTATCACATCTGAAAAAGAATAATTTCATAATGCTATCAAATACCTAGTCAATGTTCAGACTTCTACTATTTTTTAAAATTTGGTATTTTTAGTAGTTTATTTGAATCAACATCCACTTGTTAGACTTGGTCAGCAGGCCTTTTAAGTCTCTTATTATATAGTTTTTCCTGTCTCTAGCTGTCTCCCTTACAGTTTGTCGAAGGACCTAGCTTTGTTGTCCTGTAGATTTTCCCACAGTCTGGATTTTACTGATTTTCTAGTGTACTCTGATTTAACAGATGTCTTTGTCCTCTGTTTTTTGTTTGTTTTTTTTTCTGCAAATTAGTAGCTGAATCTAGAGGCTTAATCAGATTTGGGTCTTTTTTTTTTTTTTTGGCAAGACTAAACTTTGTATTTTTAAGGTGTTTTTTATTGCCTTTCATTTCACAGCATCTATTTTGTTAGAAATCTGAACTGTGCCAGAGCACCTTGAGCCTGTTCTGTCCTGTTTTATCTTGAACAGTGAAAGGGAATAATGATCTTCTTTGTACCCGTACACCAGAATTAATGTTCAAATGTGTTTTTTCCATCCCAGTGAGACTAGATGTAAGGATTGGTTAGGGGAGTGCGTCGGAGGAGCCTGGAGATTTTAACCATGTGCTTCTCACATGTCTCCCTGGCACGTGCATTAGGTGCGTGAATTGTAGCAGGACCAACTGCAGAGGGCGGGCCGAGGTGGGTGCTGCCCTCACCTGGTGCCGGAGCCCTGGAGACCACCGAGAGCTTGAGGCAGGAGGCAGGACTCCTGGGACGGGGGCAGCATCCCTTCTCACAACACCCGCATGCAGCCCCACCCTGGAGAATCAGTGGCCAGCAAGGTCTTCCCAAGGCCATGGCCAAGAAGCCCTCTCTGGTCATCTGCCCTGCAGGGGCTCCTCCAGCCTCTCTTTAAGTTTTAGAGACTTTTCTGTTTTACTTATTTGACACTTAGCATATGCTCCCTTGCGTTGGTGACTTTGGTTTGCCTTGGTGCCTGTGTGATTGTCACTTTATCAAGGACGTGAACCGCTTCGGTCTCTCCTTCACCTGGCGTGGTCCCTGCAAGTCTGTCATTTGTTCACAGGACGTTTACTGAGTGTTCATCAAAGCAGCCTCTGATAGTGGAGCCGCACAGATAGCAGACGGTGGTGATAAGATTATATTAATGCTCACTGTGAGCCAGACGCTGGTCTAAGCACTTCTCATGAATGGCATGTTTGAGGATTACTTGGAGGGGAGGTACTTTATATGCCATCTTTTATAGATGAAATAAAGGCCCAGAGAGGTTCACTAACTGGCTCAAGGTCACACAGATAGTACGTGGCAGAGCTAGGGCCCACACCCAGACAGCCCGGCAAGAGAGTTCCTGTTCTCCCCACAAGGGCGTCCCCTTCCAAGGATCTCCAGGTCCAGATGGGAATGACCCATGCAAACTCATCATGTTCCTATGTGACAGACAGTACAAAGGATGTGTACCTAGAGCTGAGGGAGCACTAGAGAGCACCACACGAGCTGGGGAGCTGCCAAAGTCTCCCTGGACATGGCATGTGAGCAGGGTTTTGAAGGGTTGCAGTGGATGCTCTCCCATCCGTCAGGTGCCCCAGCTAAAAACCTCAGGGGCTGCTTCCTCTCCTCTGTCCCTCTTGAAACCAGTGGGTCACCAGGTTCTGTCCATCCAGCTCCGTCCCCACGCCCCCATCCCTGCTGTCCCTGCAGCTATCTGGACCTGCACTTCCTCCCCATTCTGCCCCTTGGCGCCATTCTCTATGCTGCCGCCACGCCATCTTCCGGGACTCAGATCTGAATCTCTTTCCCTGCTCAGAACCGTTGCCTGTTTTCGGGGGCTGGAGAAGGCCCAATAATACAACATTTTTCAGTTCAGAATAGTTCAAAAGATAGGGTGAAAGAAGGCTGTGGAGAGCAGCATAGCATCTCTATTACTGAGGTTTCACATTTTTCAATATCAGCTTTAGATGCACGGCAACAAGGGGCTTCTGAAGAGTGAGGTCCAGAATGAGACACACTCTCTGGCCCCAGGAAGCAGGCCTCCTCACACCGTGCCGGTGGCCCAGCACCCAAAGAAGGACAGGAAATGTCCAGCTTCCTTATCTCAGATTCCCCCGTCGGTGAAGAAAGAACTCTTCTGCGAAAGAGTGGTGAGGGGTGGAGAGAAGCAGGAATATTATACTAGCAAAGCTTCTCCGTGTAGAAAGAAGTATCAAGAAGGAAGAATCCCCACCACAAAACCTACCGGTTGAAATGTGAACTCTGACGTGTGTGTTTAGGACAGTCTTCATCTGGAGCGTTCATCATACCCACCCTCTTGGACTTGAATCTCAGGCTACCCCAGACTGCTCTTAGTCACCTCAATGAATCATCCTTACAAACTTCTCTTGTCTTCACCTAGGGTGCTTTCTTTGCCCCATCTGAATGCTTTTCCCTGCTTTTTCTACCTAGTGACTCATGCCAAGACCAAACTAAATTCCTACCCTCCATGAAATGCGCCCCAGCCAGGCGGGCTGGTTACGTCCCCTTGGGGGACCGGTCGCACCTGGTACATATTTCTTTGAGTTCTAACCTCAGTGTCACGTAATTTTGGGTTGTTTACATTCTCTCCTCAGCGTTGTACCTCTTGCTTACAAAGACTAAATTTTTGTTGTCCTCTTGTCCCCACTGACCCTAGTACAGTCTCTGATGCATAGGACTCACTCAGCAAATGCATGGAGAATAAAGGAGTGGTGGGTTCAAGAGATAGGGACCAGGAGCGACATCCAGGCAGGCTGAGAGACTGGCACATGCAAAGACACGCAGCGGTGCCCGTGCCCAGCGTCTCAGGAAGACGGCACCCTGTTTGGGGAGTGAGAGGAGGAGAGTAAGGTGGGGGAGGGGACAAGGGACATCTACTTCGGAAGGACTCTTGTGTGTCTGTAGTTGGAGATCCAAGGACTGTCGTTCAATGGGAAGATACTGGTTCACAGAGAAAGGCTGCATGGGGTGGGAGAGTCTGGAGGGAGGAGAGGTGCTGTCTGAGGGTGTTGAGGGTCCCAGGCAAGAAATGACAGAGGCTGACCCAAGGCAGTGGCCTGGGAAGACGCAGAGAGAGGGCTGGATTTATTTCTTTTTAAAGGTTTATTTATTTATTTACTTACTTACTTATTTGAGGGGGGGGAGAGCGCACACGAGCGGGGTGAGGGGCAGAGGGAGAAGCAGACTCCCCATTGATGCGGGGCTCCATGGGGGGACTCCAGGACCATGACCTGAGCCAAAGGCATCACTTAAGGCTGAGCCCCCCCCCCCCCAGGCGCCCCAGAGGGCTGTATCTGAGAGATGTTCAAGAGAGCAGCTCCACAGGATGCCACCCCCTTGTGATAGCATGAGGGCGATTCCAGGGTTTCTAGTTTGTGCCCCTGGGTGGCTTTTGGTGGTAATAACAAATTGGGGGATATCAGATAAGCCCACTGAGTGAAAGGAGATGAATTTGATTAGGGCGTTGGGGGGAGATGAATTTGATTAGGGTGTTGGGGTTTGAGGGGCCCTTAGAACTTAGAGGCGAAGATGTCCTGTATCATTGGAAATTCCAGTCTGTCCAGTAACACTGGGAAGACTTGGTCAGCAGTGGAGGTGAATGAGTTGAGGGCCACTGGCGCACAGGGCGTGGTTGGAGCCTCGGGATTAGGTTAGGGGAACTGAGCAGGGGCAGGAAAAACTGGCTGAGGATGGGATTCTTCAGAGCAGCCGCATTTAAGAGCCCCGGGCCTGAGAAACAGCCCCAGGAGATCAGGGCTTTGAAGACCAAGCCAAATCCCCTGATGAGTGTTATCAGTGATGAGTGCCATAGAGGAGGACCTGGCCTGAAAAGAGGCCGTTGGTGGCTGGGATGATTGGGGGTCCCCATTGCCCATATTCAGGGCCTTTATTAAACATCAAGATTGATCTCAAACTCAGGAGGGAGGTGAACCTTATTCAATAAGAGAGTTAAGTGTGGCCAGAGAAACAAAGCCCCTAATTATTCCCCTTGCTTGGTAAGAGAACAGATCCAGACCTTGAGATGAATGCAGAAGCAGAGATGCCATATGCTGGTCAGTAAGTTTCTCCTCAGCAGTTGTCTGATCAGTCATGTATATTTGCCTGCTCATTACTCTAACTGGAAGTCAAGCCAGGCCTATGCCCTCATTGCCACCACACCCCCCTGGCTGTGTGCTGCCTTGGCCCTCCTCCCACGTGTTTTTCTTTGTCTTTTTTTCCTTTCCCTTTCTTAAAACAAAATCTGTACAATTGCTTTTTTAAATCCAGCCCTTGACATTTTAAGTGGATATGTGCCTAGATTTTCACAGGTATGATTGCAAACCTGTAAATTAAAAGCTTTTGTCTCCTTGGGACAAGTGTGAAATGGGCCTCTAAGTACCCGGGTGAAGTGGTACATTTGGCCACCACAGCAGGCTCTTTGTGTGGCGATTGTGATGATAAGCACCTGTTGCTCACCACCTGCCAGTGTTTGCCTGCCTGCAAATTGCAAAGCCCATTCTTCGGGAGCAAGCCCCAGCTGCCCCCACCTGCCCTCTCTCGGGAACGGGGCTGGGGAAGGCAGAGCTCCACACTCCTGCCCTCCAGTGGGCGGAATTCGCTATGACAGCCAGCCCCGAGCTCACCGCCCCTTAGTCTAGTGGAGTGACAGCTATCTGGCCAGCCTTCTGGTCTGGGGAGGTAGAACCTGCCCCCCACTCCCCACCCCCTACCCCCAAACCTAAGACAGCCTATTTTGCTCTTTGTAAAGGAGCGAACACCTACATAAGCTTGACACCCTGCAAATCCTCTAGGCTTCCCCACTCTTTCCATCCCATGAAAATGGTACGTTTAATGGTGGTGTAGATTAGAAATCTTGAGCAAGTCCTAGAATGTTAAAGGTTAGAAGTTATTTTCATTTTATCATCTTAATTTATTCATTCATTGTCTGATTTTTTGATGGGGGAGGATATGAGCTTCCTTTTCTTTAAATCCCTCATCTGCAGATTTACGCCAGCTTGCATATGGCTTTAAAATAAAATGAACCAGTGGGTCTTAACATTTCATGTTGTCTCTACCACGCCAGTATTCCCACTTCATTGACATAGAAGAAGGCCCTCCAGAGCACTCGGACTCCTGTCTTTTTTGCACTTAAGGTGACACTGTGTACCCAGCAGACGCTCCGTAAACATGGCTGACTGACAGGAACTGGGCCAGAGTTGGACTGCACGCTGGGGTGATGAGAATTCAGAGCCCCCCCCCCCCCCCCAGCCTTCCCTGCAGGCTCGGCTCCACCGTCAAGTGTTCCTGTGATGCTTTTCTTTCCCCGGTGTCAGTCAGTTCCTAAGGCGAGGCATTCTGAAGACACAGAACTGGGATGGACAAGCGTTGTTTTGTTTTGGTGATTCACTTACAGTCGGGAAGGTCAGGCCTGGCTGCAGGGCCTGGCGGGGACTCCTCTGTCCTCACTCCCCCTCTCTCCTTCAGTGCTCCGGCAAGGCAACCAGAAACTTCTCCCTGATTTTTAGTGCTTTGGCACGTTTGAAGACTTTGGATTTCCGTAGATGCTATTCTTTGCTTAAATTAGAGTATAATTTAGGGTGCGGTGCAAGGTGGGTGGGGAGTTGTCGGGGAAGTAGAGGTCGTCCCTGCCTCTGGGTACCCACAGACCACTCCCTTCTCATTTCACTCCAGGGCTTGCTTCCAAAGCGGTTTTGTTTTCTCTGTATTTTCCTATGGACTCAAAGAGGAAAAACAAAAGCAACCAGAGCCAGGGTTGGGGTGGGGACGCTGAGACAAAAAAGGAGTTGAGAAAGCGGTGCAGAGCCATGGGCAGCTGTGTCCCGCTGCGCCCGCCACCCACTCAGACACCGTGGGTGTCGGTCCTCAATGCCCTCCCGCGCCACTGTGATCCTAGACCGAATGAAACTCCCTTCTCATTTAGAACTCGTCTTCCCCACAGAAGCTGACCAGCTGAGTCCTTGTAACTTCCCAGCGCTGGCGGCAGAGGATGGGCCATGAGAACCAGACATAGAGTATATAAAAACCTGCAAAGCCATGCAGAGAATGCATCCCACTTTACCCGCCATCGAAAAATGATCTTGCATTCTGATTATCGGCATCATAAGTGTCACTAGGGTCTCAGCATGACTCGTGTCCGAAGCTTTGGAGGATGCCCTCCCCCACTCTCTCTCACACACACACACACACACACACACACACTCCTGGGGTTCATCTCTGCCATTGTGTAACCGGTGTCCTAGGAGAGATGGCAAAGCCACATCAAGCCGTCTTGTATGCGTTACTGTTGAAACCCTGAAATCCTGGGAAATGGGATTTTTTTGGTGCAACATTATGTATGAAATGTGCTTGTTGTTCTCTTCCAGGCTTTCACCACCTTCCTGTGTCTCTATGGCATGGTTTGGTATGCAGAGCACTATGGTCACCGAGAAAAGGTATGGAAGGGTCCGTCTTTAAAATGATCACATCCTGCTTGGAGCTTGGCGGGGGGCGGTTCATCTGAGAATGTGGCGTGGCCAGCACTGTGAGCATGCACCTTCAGTCTTGGCCACTGCGGAAACATAACCAGTTCAGGATTCGTCCCCTATCAGTGGCTGCCCATGCTTGTGAGTGCCCTGCTCAATAGGTCACTATTTCTGTCCTCGTTTTGTAAGGGGTTTAAAACCCAATTATGTGTCTGTTTAAAAATAAAATCGCACAGAGAGCCCTGGACTGGTTTTTGAAAGGCTGGGTTTTCTTCCCAGCTCTTGGACGTTGTGTGGGCCTCTTTGTGACCCAGCCTGGGGCTCCCCCTCATAAAACGCCTGCCCTGCCCACCTCGTAGAAGACACAGGGGTTACAGTTAGGAAATAGATGTGAGCAGGCTGAACACACCGTGCTACGTTGGTAGTCTACCACAAAGTGTAATATCTTCTTAAGTAAAATACAGCTTTCATCCTCGATTCATACCTTAAGTCTGAGGACCTGACGGTACTTTCTAGAAGATTGATGCTGTAGCCCCTGGGAGACAGTCGTGGTTTTATAGCTGAGGAACAGGAGGTTCTGCCACTTGCTGGTGACCCAGGGGTGAAGCAGCCTCACTTGCTGGCCTTGCCCCACCCCGGGGAGTACTTGAAGCTCCATCACTAAGTCTCCCTCTCTCCCTAGACGTACTCAGAGTGTGAAGATGGCACCTACAGTCCAGACATCTCCTGGTCTCATGGGAAAGGCTCAAAAGGTATCTCTCACTCATTGTTTAAAAACTTTATTGAGTTCTCTTCCTCCTGAGGCCCCATAAGGAGATTTGGAATCAATATTTATCCTCTGAATGTTGATAAATGTATGCCCTGAAGGTTCTCAGACCTGCTCATCACATGTCCTCCATTACCTATTCGTGAAACCTGCCAAGTACTGGCAGGATCTGCCCAAGAAACCTGCCTCATAAGAAGAGGCGCCGTGTGGTTCTGCCTCTCCTGAGATGGGAAAATGTCATGAGGCCTGCACCCGTCTCAGGCATCCTGATGGGAATGTTCTTCCTCCTGCCTTTGGTCATGAGTGAAAAGGGTTAGGAAGAATTACGTACTGGGAGGAGAGGTCTCTCAGAAGAGGTGGAGTGATTTAATTACATTTGTTCAAGAGGCAGCCCGGTATAAGAGAGATTTCAGTTGTGGAGCCAGGAATTTCCCATTGGCCTCTGCAGGGAGCCTCTTGGAAAGATTTGGGGCCACCTGGCTATTTTAATGAATTAGGCTTGTGGAATGACACCAAGGAGGCTCCACTGGACAGTAATCTCTTGTCCATTCCGATGAGCCGATCGGAAAGCTTGGCCGAAGGGAGAGAATTATGAATGCTCGAGATGGTGAATTTGAGCTCACAGAATTGCTCCAAGAAGCCGTGGGCCCACAGAGAGGAAAGCACTACCGTTCACACTGCTTTCCTGAGTTTTTTGGGGTCAAGCTTTCCAGAGTCCTTTCCAGGGAAGAGGCAAGCATGCTCTCTGCCGAGTGGCCGGGCACCCTTCCTGAGACTCCTGAATCAAGGGGTCGATGGGCACCCTGTTTTGGAATGCTGATACTAGTGGGCCGAGGGGTTCCCTGGGGCTCCCTCATTCAGAACCAGCTCCTCACAGATCAATTCTTGGCACTTCTAAGCCCCTCTCCAGTGAAAAGACTGCAGGAAAGTAAGCAGTGGTAGAGGTATGTTGAAATGTAAGGTAGACAGAATCATTAAAAAAAAAAGAAAGAAAAAGAACTTCAGAGTGGTAGAAGAATCCCTTGGACTAAGCCAAACGGCCCTTGCAATGGAGACCAAAACTCTGGGAACTTCTTATGTTTTTAGTGGCTGTCTTGGGTGGAGGGCCTGGATCTGAGCCCTGGAGCAGAGAACTGTCTGGCTTGACTGCTGGGCTGGAGGGTGGCCATGTGCTCAACCTCAGGGCAGAGCCAGCCTGATGCCAGGCAGTTTTGCTTCTCTCCCAAGCCTTCCTTACACCCCACTACGTGGAAGGCCCACCCCCAGCCTGCTCCCCTCCGCTTCCACCCTCCACCTGGCTGACACCTGCTGGCTGCTCAGCATCCGGCTGATGTGGAAGTTTTTCTCCGAGGTCCCAAACAAATAGTAAGTGTGTCCCTGCAGACTGCGCATCTCGAACGAAGGTGTGTGGCATCTTCAGTGGGAGGCTCCAGAGCTGTCATGAGCAGCAGGGGCCTGGTTTTTAAAGGTATTCTCTGGATTGGATGATGGAGGGCATACTATCTTTAATTTTGTAAAGTCAGGAATCCTTTCAGTTTGGGGATGTAGAAACTCTAGTGTGTAAACGGGTCAAGGCATGGAAATCTAGGTGAGGTCTCCTTTGGTTGTGAGAGTAGACTCGACACCCCTGTGGTTTCATTGTTCTTCCTTGTGCTTTGATGTCATTTGTCCTCTCCGTTCTGGAGCCCATCACCGTGAGCACAATCCACCTTACACAGCGAGAATGTAAAAATTCTTCAGGAAGCGCCCCCCCATCCCCACCCCCATCTCCTTGCATATGCAGGCGAAAGCTGTATTTCTGGGCCTTGCCTTCGTGTATTCATGAGGCCACTAGATGGAGTGCAAGTATCAGCAGAAGAGCCTGCACTTCGGGCAGGTCCCCAGCAGGGAGAACTCCAAATCTGAGGAGTGAGCCCTCAACCCCCCACAGCCAGGGTGACAGCGTATTCTCCTTCCTTTGGCCAGGTTCTGAGGACAGCCCACCCAAGCATCCAGGCAACAACGAAAGCCACTCTTCCAGAAGAAGGAATCGACATTCCAAGTCAAAAGTCACCAATGGAGTGGGGAAGAAATGAGTAGAGCCTGGCTCATCGCAGATGTCCCAGAGAGTGCCTAGAACTGAGAGGGGAAACTGAATGGTGTGGACCTCCCTGTGAGGAGGGCAAACATGCAGTGCCATCGGGACGAGGAGAGGGGGCTCGGGGGTCATTCTTTGAGAGCGTGAGTCTTGTTTCCCACAGACCCGGCCACCCCAGGCATCCTTTGCCAATTCGAGGTCTCTTCCAACTTCAGCATTGGCGTGCGGTCACGGGTAGGCGTGCGGAGCGTTGGCGGGCGGGGGGCGACGGCTCCCTCCCCGCTGCCCCGGGCAGCGCCACGCTTGCGCCTACTGTGGTCCGCTGTGGTCGCGGGTCGCTGAGACGGGGCGTTCGCAGCACGTTCGGACTGGTGACCGGGCTTTATTTTTATGCATCTGCCTCTCCCATTCAACCTATGGGTCTGAGTTCAGGCCCCTATTCTGTCTTTTATTTTATCGTTGTTAGTACTTGGTTTTAAGTTAGAAGCCACTGCTGAAACTGAGTTGGGGAGGGCGCCTCTCTCTCCCGGAGATAAAACGTGGGAGAGTGTTTGTTGCTCTCTCGCAAACGCGTCCCCTCTCGAGGACCTTAAACCGCGCGCGCGGTGGGTGGAAAACCGGCTTGAGGAAAGGTTCGCTACCCACAGAGGCTCCCGGGCTTCAGGTCAGAACCTGGTCCGTCCGTTCCCAGTGTCGTCTGTCCCGACGTATCCACAGTGCACACACAGCGCCCACCGGGCTTCTTTCCCAGCCAGGTGCCTTCTACATGGTGTTGGTTTTCCCTCCATGCTGTGTGGCTGTCATTGTCTTTTAGTCCCATGTGAGGTGCTGTTGAGTATTACCTTTCATCCGTGCCATGCTCTAGAACATTTACTTACCCTGATAGTCCACCACCTCTGATGGATTCCTGTTTTAAATAAAATAATTCATGTTAAAGTCCATCAAAGCTCAGTCTCTGTAAAATGCTCATTTCTTCGCATCGTATTGGTATTTTCCACCGTTTGTAAGCAATCACTGTATTCTTTAGGGTGATGTGAATGCGTACGCGCTCTATATAGTGAGAAAAGAGGTAAGTGAGGTATTTTAGAGGGCTTACAGACACACGTTCTGTTTCCTCCGATCCCCGGGTGAGCCACAGGAAATGAACAAGATCGTCATTGTGTGTTCATGTGGTCACATCCACCGAGTTGGATTTTTTTCCTCTAACAAGGCACCAGTACTCAGCTGATTGGCTTAGAGATCTAATTTTGCCGAAAGAAATCCTCTTGTTCCTTCATTTCACAGAGCAGAGTTTTCAATGTCTTTTCCCCCTTTCAGGAAATCTTTCACCCTAGAAGTATCATGTTTTTCTTTTTCTGCAAAGGAATTCCGGGGTGAAGGGGTTAAATGAATCATGCAGAGCCGGGGTCACATCCTGTGCCCTTGCTCACTTGGGTGAGAGCATCAGGCAGCCTTGCCGCAGCAGCCGGGCCCATTGCCGGTGGAGGGGCACCTGCGTTCATTCCGCTGGAACGGTGACTGGGGGAGTCGGCTGTGATGCTCCCCCCCCCCCCCGGGCTCTGCATTCACATGTCGTCCACACGGCAACCCTGTCCTTCCCAGAAAGGGCTGAGACAGCAGAGGTGCTTGTGGCATAAACCCACCTACACTTTGATAGCCCATGAAAGAGGCATTTTTAAAACACAGGTACAACGTGAACTTTCTTTGCAAGTATTTCCCCATGCATTCTGCTTTTCTGAGCACCGAGTGCCAGAGTGTATCACAGTATCCTATACGTGGTCTACCTCGACTCTCCTTCCTGTGCGCCTGGCCCACATCACGGAGTATTTCCAAGTTCATCATCTGGGAGAGCTGGGCCTGGCACTTGAACGCTCCTAACTCTGAGCTCGGTCAGACTGGTGCAGCACGTTCCCTTCTCCAAGGCCGGCGTAGAGGGAGGCACCTGTTAGCACGAGGCGGCTGACTGTCCCGTGGGATATCCGAGAAGCAAAGCGCCCGTGGGACCGTTTTTCCTCCGTGGCTTTGTCTGATATCCCAGCAAAGTCCTCAGATACTGTCTGTGCCTGCTCTTTGAGTTTAAGCTCTTTCTTTTTTTCCCCCTTTTCAGTAAAAGCTCTTGACACAGCGGTTACAAAACCAGTGCTTTCCATGACTGGCCAGAACCTCAGCTGCCATTCCTCCTAGAAACCATACTGTCGGCTTTGGCCTACTTTCCTACTCGTTTCTATGGAAATGGACCTCTCACTGATGGCAGTAGATCGGAGGCATCATTTAATATCAGAAACGATGCATTTGCAAATCATCTCACATTCGCCATTTGCAAACCGCCCTTTTAAAAGACACCATTGTTCTGGACATAATGCGCAAAGAGTGTTTCGCATCTTTTTCTCCATCAGTAGCACTGTACTGCATGTTAGATACCTTTCCCTTTTTGTCATTGTGGCCTTTCCCTGCTTTCCTTATGTCTCCTTTCACCGTTTGTAAAAGACTTGGCCAAACTGCTCCCACAGCAATGCTAGGACATTTCATTGACCTGGTAAGCATTTTGATGATAAAAGACATCCCATAAATGTGAGCCTTATTTCCACTAGAACGTCTTCTGTAGTGAGCTCATGAGTAAAGTACTCACCCAGGAGAAACAAAATAAAATTCTTTACCAAACACATCAGGGGTAGCCCTAATGGTCTCCCCTCTGAAGCTGCCTGAGTCATAGCTCCTTTTGTCCGGGATCTCCCTTTGGAAGTGGACACTGGATTGTTCTGTTTGTTTCTAAGAGTGTACTTGGTCAGGCCCTTACAGTGGGGAGGCTAAATGCAGGGTGGAATAGAACCACCCCGTTCACTATTGAGAACCAGACTGAAGTGAGCATGTTAAACACAGGGGATTTGACTTGTGTGCTCTTTGAATTATGCTCAGCATCTCCTGCAGAATCCCTACGCCCACCACGGAGTTTGCCAGCTGGGCTTCATTTATAGCGTTCTTACTGTCAGAGAACCAGGAATCCCACAGGCAGCTATTGTCATCCTCAGTATATTTCTCACTTATGTGATTGAAATCAAGATGTAAGGAGAGCCGAGACTTCTGTCCATCAGTGAGTGTTTCATCATAAATGCATGTCTTTCCTTCGTAAGTGTGTGTGCATTTGCAAGGGTTATATTTGAGATTTGGTGCTTTGCAAGGGTCAGCATTGGTCATGGCTAAGACCGATGGGCTGCAGAGTCTCGTTACTAGCCCATGATAATTCAGTTTTTACAACATTTCCTTGATCACATTTTGTTCTAAACCTGATGCTAAGACTATCACAGGTGTGAAGGTCACAAAAAATTTTAATTGGAACTTTGGTATTATTTTTGGTGCAATAAATATTTATGGCTTTTTTACTTTCTTCTGTGAATTCAGAGGAATCATTTATGAATGTCAGTCAAAAGGAGAGAAACAGTTGCACATGAGTTGTTTGGTTTTGTGTTTTTTTGTTTTGTTTTGGGTTTTTTTTGGTTTGTTGGAATGCTGAGTTGTAAAAATCTTCCTTGTCTCCTCTGTTTACTAAAGACTGCCTTTAATCCATTTCAGAAATTCATCTGTGACTTTGTCTATCCTGACATTCCCTTTCTTGCAGCTTTGTTGGGTAGATTTTGAAGATGTCTGTTCTATAAGAAAATACTTGTTGTTAAAGTCTTACCCTGTTAAGGATCTGTAACAGGTCCAAATAGCTCCAGGGCCTCCCATAACTAAGCTTAGTTTTTATTATACATCATGATACTCTGGTTGGAAATCAGTCTCTGTGTAGAGCATACCTGGCTGGCTAAGGGGGTGGGTGACAGGCAAGCTTCCTGCCTACAGTGTTGGCAAAAGGGACTCCTAAGTCCCCAGCATTCTTGTCCTCTTAGAGCAAGGAGAAGAGCATGGCAAATCCATCCCCTTCTCATAAACCCAGCAAGGACAGGAACACCATTCAAGAAAATAGAATTTGTTCAAGAGTTTTGCTTTCACAGCTGATGCAGCCAACCACCAGCCTCCTTAGCCATTCTGGGCTCACACGTGAACCTCTTGTGCCCTGGGTATTAATTATTTTTTCTGTTATTGGAAGGCTCTGAAAACATGTTCAGAGGGCCTGCAAATGTGGGAACCGATAATGTCCCCCAGTGTCTGGAAGGTTTTCTTAGATCTGCCTGGCCTCCTACCCCACCCCTGCCCCCAGTGCGGTCTCCCCCAGGCCTCAGACGCTGGTGTTTCTACATAGGCCATGTCCCCGTTCTGGATGCTCAGGAAAGGCGACTTGTGGTTTTACAAACCACCGGAAATAAGGTTTGTTTGCCTTTAAGAGAAAAGTAGAAAAATCTGAGACTCAAGAACCAAAATACTGTATTTTCATGTCTGAAGGATACATAGAATAGCCTTAATTACAGTGTCAAATCGCAGGCAGGGTTTATGTAATAATCCATACTGGAAAATCTGGACCATAAACCTTAACTATTCCCTCTCGCCTGACAAAGGGCTGCTTTGGCTCATTCTCGTCAATCTGACTGCATACGTCATGGACTGATAGGTATTTTATGGTTGCAACCCAGGAAAGGCTTAAGAAAGACCTCCAGCTTTCAAAATGTTTAGAATCCTCTACCTTCTTTTGGAGCGGACAAAATCCAGACCAGGAGCAAGGGGATGCGTTTAGTGGGCCCCTGCTAACATACCTCCCAGACAGGCCTTCAGAGGACTGGAAACCTTGGAAAGACCTCTGGGTGGGGCTCTTAGGACCCCCTCGCCCCCCTGAATCTTCCTAGGGCAGGAGAATCACTCAGCTGGCCTTGCTCCTGAGCCAGGCACCAGGACAGTATTTTCAATTCCAGGGGAAAAGAGCGTCCCTGAAACCGCCCCTCGCCTGCCCCGTGGGCCCGGGTGTATGTATGTATGTGTATTCTTTTTGAATCCAGTGAGTTTGGTGGTGTTATCCCCATTTTCTGGGCTTATGAAGCTTAGGGAGGGTAAGTATTTGACTCAAGAGCACACAGCCATTAGAGGCTGTCGGATCAGCGCAGAGCTTAATGCTCTTTCTTCGCTCCAGACTCCTTAACTCGATTCTCGTGCACAAGTCTCGTGCCTCAGGGCCAGACCAGAGCCTCCACGGACCTGCCGCCACCTTGCTCCCAGCCGGCGTCCGTGGCAGACGCATGGACAGTGAGAAGCCTGCTCAAATGGGGGAGCCCAGCCCCTTGCCTGCCCTCACCCTGGAAGGCGACAGTGTGACTCCTCTCTCAGGTGCTCGCTGTGTTAGGGATGGCTGAACCTCCGAGCCTCTCTCCACACGTTGGCTCCCCGTGTGATCTTGGCTGGTTGCATGCTGGATGGAAGGAATACCGGTGTCGTATGAGGAGATGGACTCTGGCCTCATCAGCCCTTTGTGTGGCCTCAAATGAGTCAAGCTGTCATTCCTTGAAGCAGGTCCCATCTCTGTTTGGGTTCTTTTCCTGATGTTTTGACGCATTCTGCAAGCTGTCGGAAGGCAGCTCCTCAGCCTGCAGCAGCCCCCTCCACCCTCAGGAATCTGATTGATGGTCTGGTGAGGCCAGAAACCTCTGCTCTTCACTTCTGAAAAACAGCGAAGTATGGGAAAGAATGTAAATTATAAATACTGAATTCCTATGGTCAGCAATAATGGAATGGCCTGGGTTTGGTTTTGTTTTTTTTTTTTAATATGGTATGCATATGGCTTTGATTTCTAAGGGCCTGGGTTCCCCCCACCACCACCATCACCGCCATATTTCTAGGGAGAACAGATAGCCATGAAATATCCCACGGAGATACAAATGAGAGAGAGCAGTTTTCTGATGACTCACTGGCCAAATACTTTGGAAGCCGCTCTTCACAGAGGGACAGGATAGTAGGTGACTGTCCCATACCCACACTTTTCCTGCCGACCTAGTGCCACGCCACCCCACACCAAACCCAGGTGTTCGCACTTAGCAAGCCCGGGTGTGTCACCCCAGTTGTAACTCTCTAGGAGGAGGTTTTCCTGAAAGATTTTTGAAATTCCCCACCTGTCCCTCTTACCAGTCAAGGTTCTGCACTCTCGCTGGGAGCAGACTTACTGCTGCCACTAGTAGTAAGGACGAGGGCAGAGTCATCCTGAAGACGAAAGGGTGGCGTGGGTTTGAATTTTCATTCCGGTGGTGGGTCAGCTCCAGCTTCAATTTCACAAGCTGGACAGAAGCAGCTCCCCACTCTGCTGAGGCGGGAAGGAACCACTTGGTCACCGTGTGAATTCCTCTTGCCTGTCTCAGACCACAGACTACAACGCCTGGGATTGCTGTGCTGGCGTTCAGCATTTTTCCCCTTCAACCTGACCTCGACCCGGCTCACAAGGATGGGTGAAAGCTGAAAAAACACCCAGAGTCTCAGAGTTCCCAAGCCACTGTTATCATAGCCCAAGTCTGCCAGAGCATCTATTAAAGTCGATAGGATTGTGTGTTTCCGTGTGTGGTCAGCAAGGATGCTGACAGCAGAGCAGTGCGTGTGAGAATATGGCACTTAAAATCACAATCGTGTCCACCCACGGAAACATACTCTCACAAGCACCTATTCACCCCCACACTCACCCTTCACGACGTCTTCCTGTCCTTTCCTTTGGACCACATTGGATTCACAGAATGCCAGGCTCAGCTCGAGGGTGGGACCAGCCAGATCACACATAGGGCATGGGTGAGAGGGTTAAGGTTCCCAGAAACGTCCATGTGGAAGTGCACATTTTGCCCCCCGGATCACCTCCACTGCGGGTCTCAATATTGTGTCTCTGCTGGAAGTTTCTGTTTATGGACATCTAAGTAATTTCAGCAGAAACTGAAGATAAGCCCAGCAGTGGTGGCCAAAGAAAATGTCTAGGTCAGTGGGGTGGTTAATTTTACATGTCACCCCTGACTGGGCTGAGGGAAGCCCAGACGGCTAGTAAAACGTTATTTCTGGGTGTGTCACCACAGACAGGGTATCTGTGGGAGAGATTAGCATTTGAATCAGCAGGCTGAGTAAAGCAGATGGCCCTCACTAACGTGGGTGGGCATCCTCCAATCCACTGACCGCCTGAATAGAACAAAAAGGTGAAGGAAGGGCGAATTTGCTCTCCCTGCTTGAGCCGAGACATCGATCTTCTTGGACATTATTGCTCCTGGTTCTTGGGCTTTTCAAACTCAGACCATGACTCTTCCCCCCACTCCCTGACACACACAAACACACATGCACAGTTCTCGGGCCGTTAGACTCAGACTGGATTATGCCATCCACCAGCTTTCATGGTTCTCTAGCTTGCAGACCATGGGTCGTGGGACTTCTCAGCCTCCACGTAAGCCAATTCCTGGCAAGTCTCATATAGAGAGAGACAGAGGTACCCTATTGGTTCTGTTCTCTGGAGCACCTTGACTAATGCAGCCAGCCTTGTATTTGGACTGAGGTTTGTAAGTTGAACTTCTAAAAGGAAATGAGAAAATCAAAGTGGAACCCGGTTCACCAGCCAGGCACCTTCTTCCTTCAGGATGAGCCCTCCTTTGGGGCCTCAGTATCCATCACTGCCGGGGACCAGCTAATCCATCCAGGAGATTCCCCTAAGCATGGGAAGAGTTAAGCTTTACCCCCGTCCTCGTGCCCTTTGGCCTCTTAGCAGCTCATCATATGCCCAGAACAGCTTGCCCCCAGCACATGCTGCAAGTGGGTGCCAGGTTATGAAGGCAGAACAACAAAGTTCTGCTGCCACAGATTTCCTGTTTCCCAGGGTTCTGGTTCTTTCCCAGTAAGGCTGGCTGGATGTGCTTCATCGCATCTGACAGTTTACAGAGGAGTTCCTGCTCCCATGTAAGCCGCTTCCTTCCTGACGAGACCTGCAGCCCCTCTGGTTCTCAGATGGTGACAGCAGTGTTCTTGGGGGTTCCTTCCGGAGCCACAGGGGCTGGGCTGCCAGGGGCTGTGTCTGCTGGGCATCTAGGGAAGATGTTCTTTCCATATCTTGCAAGGCCTGGTTACTGCTTTAGTGAGAAAAGAGCCCCCAAAAGAAAGGCCCTTCCATTGGTGGTTCTCGCCAAAGTGAAATGATTCTCTTTCATCCTGCTAACTTTATCCTGCTGTGACCACTTTAGTTTGGGGAATTATTTTTGCTTTTGAACGCAAATGTTCTTCCCTCTCGCATCTGTTTGCCACAAGCTTTCCACACAGGCAATGACAGACCATTGAGTAAAATGTTTTATCCCCTGGATGAAGCACTTCTGTGTTTCCTCAAGAAAGCCATGTGCAACATCCGCCTCTTCTGAGCAAGTGTCTGTGTGAATCTGACTTCTCTCGGGGTTAACTCAGCCAAAAATAAATCACTCCCCTGGCTGCGGGGAGAGGCCGACCGGCCATTCTGCAAGATTACAATCCCGTAATCAGCCTACTGATCCCTCCTGCTGATTAAAGCCAGAAGACTGGGCTGTATTAAAAGATGGCTGAGGAAATGACACGGAATAGCACATTTTCACCTCCTTTCCAATCCAAAGAGAGTTGCTCCCAGATGCTGTTTCTGTAGTCCAACTCTGCCTCGCAAACTGTTCAAGAAGGAGGTTGTGGATGGATGGCGAAGAGCCCGCGTGACCTAACCTTCGTGTTGTTAACACACACACATACAGATGGAGGAAGCCAGGAGACACTCGGAGGAAGGGGCTTAGGGTCAGCTTGTGGTTAAACCCCTGCGGTTCACAGGTCAAGACACCAAGGGGCCCCTCCCACCCATTAGGATGGCTGCCATCCAAAACAACAAACAAAATAGCAAGTGTCAGCAAGGACGTGGAGAAATTGGAACCCTTGTGTGATGGTGGGAACGTGAAATGGTGTAACTTCTGTGGAAAACAGTATGGCGGTTCTTCGAAAAATTAAAAATAGAGCTACCAGATGATCCAGCAATTCCACTGGGTAAATCTGGGTATATTTTCCAAAAGAATTGAGAGCAGAGTCTTGAAGAGATATTTGTACACCCGTGTTCACAGCAGCCCTAGTCATAATAGCTGAAACATGGAAGGAAGCCAGGTGTCTCTGGGTAGGTGAATGGATAAACAAAATGGGGTACAGACATAAAATGGAATATTGTTCAGGCTTAAAAAGGAAGAGAATGCTGCAATATGCGGCCACATGGAGGAAACTTGAGGACATTGTGCTGAGTGAACTAAGCCACTCAAAGAAGGACAAATACTGTAAGATTCCACTGACAGGAACCACTGTGGTCCAAATCACAAAGAAACATAAGAGTGGTGGCCGGAGGCCGAGGGGAAGGTGGAAATGGAGAGTTGTTATTTAATAGATATATAGAGTTTCGGTTTTTTTTTTTTTTTTTTAAGATTTTTTATTTATTTATTTGAGAGAGAGAGAATGAGAGAGAGCAAGCACATGAGAGGGGGGAGGGTCAGAGGGAGAAGCAGACTCCCTGCCGAGCAGGGAGCCCGATGCGGGACTCCATCCAGGGACTCCAGGATCATGACCTGAGCCGAAGGCAGTCGCTTAACCAACTGAGCCACCCAGGCGCCCTAGAGTTTCGGTTTTATAAGGTAAAAAGAGTCCTGGAGATGGATGGTGATGATGGTGGTGCAACATTATGAATATATTTAAAACCACTGAACTGTACACTTAAAATGGTAAGTTTTATGTTACGTATGTTTTACCACAATGACAAAGAAATTGGAAAAAAAAAGAAAGAGAGAAAAGACACGGAAGCCCAGAGTAGTCAAGTAACTGGGCCAGAGTCACAGAGCTGGCTGCACCAGAGCTAGGGTTCAGGTTGCCCCCAGGTCCATGCTCCCATGCTCCTGCCCTCGTCCGCCACGTCCTCCTGCACGTTACTGAAGTAAGTGAGCCCAGTGGTGCTTGTGCAGCCACCAAGGCTTCCTGTGTTTAAGGTATTCGTCCTTCCAACCAAATGTCTTTCTTCCTCCCCAGCACTGTGTATTTCTCACCTTCAGAGCCGGCTCCACCCTCAGAAGACTTCTATCACTAACAAGTTCAGAATTTTAAAAGGCGTGTACAAGAACAGCACATAGATAGCTAGGGATGCTTATAAAAAGAGGGACAGAACCCATGGAAAAGTCGCGTATCCGAAATGGCCAAAGCCTGGGCTGCGATTTGGAAAGTGCTAAGGACAATTTTTTTTAAAAGGAGGTAGAGTTTTTGCAAGTAACATATAGGACTAGAAAGGAAAACAAAAGATTGGTGTACACTGTTTGAAAAAAAGAGTTCAGTCTGATTACATTTTATTGTGTCTTATTTCCCTGCTGCAGAGCCTTCTGTGATTTCTCTTTGCTCTTTACTATGGCTCCTGAGTCAATTTCTGGCCCTCCTGTGTACCGTCTTCCCCTCACCTCTGCACTCCAGTCATTCTGGCCTGTTTTTATCACTTGGATATCCACCAGGGTCTTTCCCATCACATCCTGCTTCCCACTATTCCCCTAGTAAACTCATCCCACATCCTTTTGTTCTCAATTAGAACACTGCTTTGGTAGGAAGACCTTCATCAACACCCAGACTAGCTTACCACCCCCACAGCACCGTCCACCTCCTCTTGTAACTCTTACTTCCTGTACGTCATCTGTCTTCCCTGCCAGATTATTGACTCCATGATTGGTTTTGGCTTTTCCACTCTCAGATACCCAACACCTAACACAGTAGGTATATTTGTTGGATGAATGAATTCTTGAATGAAAAGATGATAGAGGAAACAGGACAAGTCAATACATGCATGACACAGGAATATAGGAAGGGAGAGATGATGTTGGTCAGGAAGAACCTAAATGAAGTAAGAGATCATCCAGCTGGTTCTAGAAGGAAATGACTACGAATTAGCAAAGAGGAGGCAGGAGGTCCATGGGAAGCAGTGGGAGAAACAAGCAAGTCTGACGCAGAGTCAGTGAGGACTCTACCTTGAGCACAAGAGAGTTATTCCTTTATATGTTTCCCATCAATAGCATGATATACAACCTGGGAAAAGGCAGAACATGCATTGGTAGAAAGGAATCAGAGCCCAAGGTAGCACCTACCTGTGTTAGAAATGTCAACTCCAG
Organism: Phoca vitulina; assembly: GCF_004348235.1. Taxonomy (NCBI): domain Eukaryota; kingdom Metazoa; phylum Chordata; class Mammalia; order Carnivora; family Phocidae; genus Phoca; species Phoca vitulina. The sequence goes on from NW_022589728.1 coordinate 42,679,026, forward strand.
GTAAACATCATGTCAACATGGTGCTGAATTTTAGAACTGTTGTTGGTTCAGCCCTGAGAAACAAGAAAGCGTCATTAGGAGAGAGGAGGAAAGAGATTTTGAAAACTACAAATCAACAAGCTTGGCATTAATCCACAGTAAAGTTCTAGAACAAGTTATTAAAGGTGGTCTGTGACCATACTTACAGAAGGAAGCATTAATCACTGAGCATTAGCAGAGGTTCACTAAGAACAAACCATGCAAGGCTCATGTGTCCTTTTTCACAGGATTACCAGACTGGGAGATCAAATCTCAAATCTCAGAGTACAAATCCCATCTAAGCTAAAAAATAATACTGATTTAAAAAACAACCCACCTCAACTTTGAGAAACCCAGTATGCTAATATACCTCCTCCTAGTCACAGTGCATATTAGCACATTAAAAGTTCTGAGAAATCCTGCACCAAAGAAACCTATTTAAAACACTCTACTGAGCAAATGTTCCACAGAACACACTGGGAGAAAGGATGGTTTGGGCAAATTTCAGCAAGGTGTTTTACAAAGTCTTTTATTGTATAACCTGTGAAGGAGGTGAAGAAATATATGGTTAAAAATAGCTCACTGGAATCACAATTGGGTAGACAACTGTACAAAGAACATTAATTAGTAGCCACTCTTTGGAAGTCTCTAATAGAATGTCTTGAGGCTTTGCCCTTGCTCTTGGCATGGTCAACATTCTTACAGTGACTTGTATCACAACATTGAAGACTAGAACTACTTTTAAAATTTTCCAATAACCTAAGGTGAGAGAGGCAGCTAATATGCTATATAACATATTGAAATACTGTCTCAAAACTAACCAAGAGAGGAATCCAACAGAATGCCATCAAAATTTGTTAGAATCAATAGTATAAGTAAAGGATAGATGAACTCTGACTTGAAACTAGCTCAGATGAGAAAGACATGGGGTTGTAGCTCTATCAGGTAAATGTATGATAGGGCTGCCATGCTTCTGAAGTCAGTGAAGCCATCCTGGCAGATAAGATGGCTTGCCAGGCAAGCAAGGCAGGCAAGATGGTCTGGCCCCTCTGGGAATGGTATTCCAGTCTTATGTTGCATTTTGAGAGGAACATTGACAAATTGGAGCATGTTTAGAGAGTGACCACCATCAGGAAAGGTCTGGAGAACGTGTGCTCTAAGGAGGAAAGTCTGAAGAAACCAGGGACATTTAGGTGGTCTGTAGAAGAGATGATAAGGAACATGTTGATAACTGACCTTGGGAGGCAATGTAGTAGAGTAGAAAAGAGGTGAGTTTGGGCTCAGATCTCTGCTCTAGTACTTCTAGGCCGTGTGTCCTTGGACAAGTTTCTTAACATCTCTTACCTTCCAATCCCTTAGATAAGAAATCATCATCCCTATTTGGTGGGGTTATTGTGATGTCCTGGAGCAGAGTAGGTGGTCAACTCTTTCCTTTCTCCATGCAAAGAAGGGCAATCATAACAATCAGAAAGGTGATTTATTTAATGTAGATCGTGGGGGCGGGTACTGGGACCAATAGGAGAATTCCCTTAAGGAAAGTACATTTGGCTGATGAAAAATAGGAACTTTGTACTAATCAAAACCTGAAGAACAAAGGAAGTGGCTTAGTTGCCTTTAAGTTGACAGTGGAACTACCACAGATTCTGTAGAAGAGATCTCTGCTTTGCATAGGAGGTGGGATGAGATGACCCCCAGATCTCTTCCAATTCTGAGATTCTGTGATTCAAAGACTCAGTCAGCTAGACTGTTTATTGTTCTCTTCCATATGTGGTCAACTCTGTATTGTTCAACTCCCATGCATATATATTGAAGAGATACTTAGGTGTACTTCCTTTAAATTGTTCTTTGGCCATTTCCTATGGATGCTTTCTGTCCAATTTTGGGGCTCCATTACAGCCTAGTTCCGGGATTTGTTCTCAATGGGCACTTTATAAATGTTCATTTGTTCAAATCTTGGCTTCACCTCTTGGCCATGTGACCTCGGGCAAGTTGCTCTTTGGGCCTCCATTTCCTCATCTGTAAAATAGAGTACTTACATTTTTTGAGATAAAATGAATAGGATATTTTAAGTTCTTAGAAAAATAGTAAGTTTGCAATAAATGTTAGATATCATTGTCTTTATAGTTGCTGCCGGTGAAATCAAATCTACTTAATACTTACATAGGAGTTTTCTGACTACACAGTAAGAGTCTTAGGGATGAATTTGTTCTTCCTGTACCATCTTTCCTGTACCAAATATCTTCTCCTACAGAGTATTCTTGGTTATCATGCCCCAAAGCCTACTTAGGTCTATTACCCTATTTCCTGCAGCATTCACAGCGGGGACAAAGAGGAATTAACTGGAAATAAGCAAAAGTGGAAACATTGAAGAGGGGGCAATTTAGCTTTGGCCAGAAAAATCTCTGACAATGCCAGAGCTGGTCTGAAACATCCTTCTGGGGAATGCCTGGCATGCAGTCAGTCCATGCTGGAGACTAAGCTAGCCTCTAGCTGGGCCCTGCCTTTCGTTGATGTGCTCTACAGAATAGGGAGTGCTCATCGGCATGTGCTGGGGTCCTGTGAGCGTCTCCAGACAGAGCCCACACCTTGGTTAGTGCATAACCCAGCATGAGCCATGACTTAGACCTAAAGATATTTGACCAGGAAGGGACAGAGGGAGGGAAAGAGGAAGGAAGGGAAGGAGAATGAAGTAGAGATGCTTTTTTAAAGAAAATTTTTAAATTGCAATAGAAAGAAACAAAAACATAAAATTTACCATCTTAACCATTTTTAAGTGTACAATTTTGTAATGTCAAGTATATTCACATTGCTGTACAACAGATCTCCAAAATTTTTCATCTTGCAAAACTAAAACTCTCACAACTCCCCATTTACCCCTCACTCCAGCTCCTGGCAACCACCACCTTACTTTTTGTTTCTATGAATTTAACTACTTTAGATACCTCCTTTAAGTGAATCATACAGTGTTTGTCTTTTTGTGACTGGCTTATTTTAATTAGCATAATGTCCTCAAAGTTCATTCATGTTGTAGCATGTGACAGGACTTCCTTCCTTTATCTCCATTGGAGATATAGAGATAGATAGATAGATGATAGATGATAGATAGATAGATAGATAGATAGATAGATAGATGATAGATCAGTCGATCACATTTTGCTTATCCATTCATCCATTAATGGTCACTTGGGTTGCTTCCACCTCTTGGCTATTGTGAATAATGCTGCCATGAGCATGGCTGTACAAATATAGACATGCTTTTAAAGGAATATAGAAGTGAAGATTTTGGAAAGTTAGGAGGGGAGATTTAGGGAAATAAATTTGTAGAGACAAAAAAACTCAAAAAGCAATTTATGCCCAACAATGGCAAGGTTGAAAGAATACCTGTGAATAGTTAGCAAAAAAAAGTCATTAGTCAAGGATCGTTGAGTTGTCAGAAACAGAACCCATTCATACTAGCTCAAAGAAAAGAGAAGTGCTTATCATAAGAACACAGTGGTGTCTCATGGTACCCAAGGTGGGACCTCAGGAAGGACTGGATCCAGAAACTGGAGTTAAAAACCAAATTCTTCTCTTCATCTCACAGAACCCACATTTGTTCTTTCAACTGCAGACACTGCTATTCTAGGATTTGAGGATTCAGTTGTAAATAAAACAGACTTTACACTGGGGAAGATGAGTAATAAGCAACTATATAAACAAGCAATTCCAAATTCTGTAAATTGTGTGAAGAAAAAAGCAAATGCTGTGAGAAAGAATATCAGAGAGGTGAGAGTGGCAGAGGGACCTGACTTTATCCTAGCTGATCATTGATTGTTACTCTGAGGAGGCAACACTGAAGCTGCAACTGGAAGGACAAGGAGGTGACAGCCATATGACAGGCAGAGTAGATGTTGTGTTGAAGTGAGAGAAAGCCATGAGCCTGGAGCGGGGTGAGCGAGGGATAGTGTAGCAGATGGAAAGGAAAGGAGTGTAATGGTGGGTACCAGATCACACAGAGCCTTGTTGACTATGGAATGAATTTCTTTTCTAGTGCAATGGAAATTTACTGACAAGTTATAAGCTAGGGAGCAACAATATCTGATTTATATTTCTAGAAGATCCTTCTGGAAGTCAGGTGGAGAGTGGATTTGAGAGGGAGACAGGAATGGGAATCTCATAGGCAGTGGCTTAGGCCAAGACCAGGGAGTTAGAGAGAAGGGGCCAGGTTCAAGACATACTTGGGGTACATGAGTGTTCATAGCAGCATTATTCATAATAGACAAAAAATGAAAACAGCCCAAATGCTCATCAACAGATGAATGGATAAACAAATTGTGGTATATCCATACAGTGGAATATTATTCACCCACAAAAAGGAATGAAGTACTGATACCTGGTACAATGTGGATAAACCTTAAAAAATTGTGCTAATTGAAAGAAACCAGTCACAAAAACCACATATTATTTGATCCTATCATTATGGAAGTGCAGAATAGGGAAATCTATGGAGACAGAAAGTAGATTAGTGGTTGCCTAGGACAAAGGGGTGGGGTGATGGGAGGGGAGGTGACAGCTAAAGGGTGGGGGTTTCTTTTTGAGGTGATGAAAATCTGAAATTGGCTGGGATGATGCTTGCACATACCAATGAATAACTAAAACCATTGGATGGTATACTTCAAACGGGAGAATTGTATGGAATGTGAATTATTTCTCAGTAAAGCTGTTGAAAAAAGAGAGACTCACACCTGGGAGGCAGAACTGACAGATGAGCTCCTGGCTTGGAGGAGGAGTGTGCAGCCTGTCATCTCTCTTCTCTCTCTGTGCTTCCATTTTGTTCCCCTTCTCTCACTGGGCTTTCTCTGTGCACAAGGAGAAAAGTGGCCTATCCTAGGGCTTACTCTACATTGCATCCAGCCCCTGTGCTCGTACAATAGAAATCTCTGTAATCCAGCTTTAAGCCCCCTGGATGGAGACTTGTTTGCCCAGCCAGGCTGCCCCCTAGTAGGGCTGTGTGGGATGAGCTGTTCCCATCTGAAGAGGTAATAGGAATCTATTGTCAGAGTTTTCCAACAGAACCAACGTATAATGAGCACCTTCCATGTGCCACATACAGTGTCAACTGCTCTCACAGCCCTAATCCCATATAATCCTTTATGAACACTGTATGAAAGCATGTGCTGACTAAATAAACTTTCTCATTTGGGTTCAACTTGTGGGGTATGCATAATGTCCCATCAAGGCCACAACTGGTAAAATCTACCCGAGGGTAGGAGGAGGCCTCCTTGAAATGGGATTACCAGCCACAGAGTCTGGTTTCCAGAGGGTAGTGTTTTCAGTTCACCAAAACACAGGGCTCAGAGTTCCTTCTGGTTAGTTGCATTGGCCAACAGAGAGATGTTTCTGAAAAATGCTTTAAAACCAGTCTGATGGGAAGAGAATCTGTTATAAAAACTATTTGGCTCTTAAATACTAGCAATCTATAAATTCCCTGTTTAAAAACCTTCCCTGGCCTTCCTGATCTGACATTACTCTTTGGAAAGAATGATGGCAAATGCCCGAGGCTGAAGGTAGAGAGTGAGACCGGAGGAAAATCCATATTCTTTAGCTTAATCAGTGTTTGTGGAGTAGGCAGAACCCAAATCCAAACCATATTTTCCAAACAGATTTTCCCTCTTAATTCTTAAATCCATGTGTATTATATGAGAAATCTAATCCATATGTTTCTTACTCGTTTACACTTAACTCATCAAAGCATTTCCTCTGAAGAGCTATTTGATGTCCAAGGAGACTTGAGAGACTTCTTTTCTTTTTTTTTTTTCTTTTTAACAAGCCTTTGTTCTTAGAAATAAAGAAGCTGCTGAAGTTGTTATATGCAAAGAATAAATGAACTTGAACCCCAGAAAGGTTAAACTTTGTTTCAAGGAGGTTCTACATTGGGAAGAAATGACTTTAGGAATGAGCTCTTTTCCTTTTAAAATTTTTTTAGGAGGGGCCTTCAAATGGGTGCTTGGGTTTTCATGCCAAAACAATTTGTTCTTCAGCTGTTGTTGGTAGGCACCATTAGATAGATAAAGTCCATCTTCTTAAGGCATTCCTAGGTGGTCTTCAACTTTTTAGTTAGAAGAAACCACAGCTAATTTTGATCTCTATCTGATCATTTGAGGCAAAATCTGCCCAAGGCAAGATGAATCCTTCTGAGGTTCCCAAGATGTATGTTGTAAAGAACAAAGCTCCGTGATGAAAGAGGTGCCATGGAACCAGAGGGCTGAGAGGTTCTTCCTTTCACTGGGAGACAAAGTAATCCAAGTGAGAAGTTTATCAGGCATGTGCTTGGTGGGTATTCCAGGACCTCCAAGAAGGGAAGGATGGTCAAGGACAGACAGGGCAGGAGAGGCTCACCAGGGCAGCTGGGCCCTGGGGGCTGAGGAGTAACAGCCTGAGTATTGATGCGGCCATACCCAGATGAAGACACAAGCACCCTGGGCTGGCATCAGTTGGACACTCCTTCAAATCGCTGTGTTAAAAATATTTGCTTGATGTTTATTGGAAGAGAAACTGAGGACTGTGTGTAAAGCATGCAGGACTGAAGGTGGCAGGACTCACGGTCTCTACCGCCTCTGCAATTCCACTCTACCCCAATCTGTCCACCCCACCCAGCAAACCCAAGCCATGCAGTCTGCTACTGGCCTCCTGGGGACCATCAGTTGTGACTTTTCATGCCCTTTGGGAATCTTACAGCCCACTGAAAGTGCTCTCCCTGTATTCTAGTAAATACAGATTTCTTGGCCTTGTACCATTTCTAATGATGCTTTAGCAACCCTTATAGACTATTCTTGGACAACTGCCTGCTTGGGATGATATGAGATATGGGCAAATACTTGGCTCAGTGCATAGAGGAAAGGAATAAGATTGAATAAGAGAAAATAAGGTCTAGGAAACTGGCATTGTTTATTTTCTCCTATGTTCCATGCTAGTGCTTGATGTCATAGAAGCATTGTTCTTGTTTATTCTCTATAACAGCACTACAAGGCAGGCATTGTGATCCCATTTAGTAGGTGAGGAAGGAGATACACAGAGGATAACACACTTGCCCATGGGCAGCTAATAAGGAGAGAAGCTTGGATACAAACACAATATAGGGTTAGGATAGATTTGCAGTGGGGGAGGAGGGTAGTTGGATGAAGATCAGAGTCAGGAAGAGCAATGAGGAGCCACTAAGAAACCTGAGGATAAAAGGAAGGGGCAGTGAGCTAGAAACAGGGCATATTAGTGACCACCACATTTGAGGGTTGGGAGTGGGTTTGGAGGGAGAGGAAAAGAAGCTTCTGGTCCTGAGGAAACATTGGTGACATTGAAACCTGGATGTCAAGGGAGGGCATGGGTTTGAAGGGAAAGATGCTGAACCTGTTGTGTTTGAGGTTCTGGAAGAACTGCAATGTAGGCTTCTGGTCTGTGCTGGAGAGCGGTCAGGGCTGGACTGGAGGACTAGCCTCAGGTTGACATACTGAAGGACACAGATGGGACGCCAGGCAAGGAAACAGAGCAGCCCACTGAACACTGAACTTTTGGGACCACCATACTGTGTTGTCTGATGATACAGTATCTCTGCTTCTCAGTGGGGACTCTGCTACCTCTGATGCAGAACATTGGAAAATGGAGGGGTTGTTTTTCATTGTCCCAGTGACTGGAGGATGCCACTGGTCTTCAGTAAGCATACAGGGTATACAAGGATACAAGATGTCCTACAATGCATGGGACGGTTTTGCACAGTGAAAAATCACTCTGGGGTCCACTTCATTTCTAAATATCCCATTGGACATTCATTTAAGTGAAAACTCTTTATAAGTCTCTGAGCCAGGACTCTAACTAAGTTTGCATATATACATATATATTTTGCTCCATTTAAATTTATACTCAGTTTCATAAGAATGTAAACCTGTAAATAAAAAATTGTACTTTGATTTACTGGAACTTGACTGAGTTGTTGCATTTCAGGAAGTCACATCTCTGATGGTAATATCATTCCTAGATTTGAGTTATTACTCTGCATTAATACCTATTCCATTAATGATGATTCTGCATATGCATTCAAGCATGATTATTTTGTCGTCAAGTACTCATAATCTAACCATAAGTTTGAAATACATTTTTTCCTATGGATTCCTTTCCTTTCACTGATCCTTCACATTATAGTTAGGCCATTATGTTGATTTTTTAAAAATCATGCATTTGGTGAATTATATTATATATAACATTCATTTCAGGAGAGTGAAGAGGGTGTTACAAGCTGATCATTATAAGGGAAGGTTGAGACTAATGGAGCTGAGAACCCGTGGTTCTAGACTAGTGCCATCCTATGGAAACATAATGCAAGCCACAAATAAAATTTTAAGTTTTTTTAGTAGCCACCTTAAAAAATTAAGAGGATGGAATATTACTTTGCATCCTTAAAAGGGAAAGGAATCCTGTCACATGCTATATAGCATGGATAAAACTTGAGGATATTGTGCTAAGTGAAATAAGCCAGTCACCAAAAGACAAATACTGCATGAAGTACTTATATGAAGTATCTAAGGTAATCAAATTCTTAGAAACAGAAAATAGTTGCCCAGGGTTTGGGGGGAGGAGGAAAAGGGGAGTTATTTAATGGGTATAAAGTTGCATATTTGTAAGATGAAAAAGTTCTCGAGATCTGTCTCCCACAAAGTGAATATACTTAACACTACTGAACTCTATGCTTAAAAATGGTTAAGATGAGAAATTTGTGGTATGTGTTTTTTACCAAATTTTTTATAGGAGCAGGTGAAATTAAATTTTAATACTATATATTTATTTAACCTAACATATCCAAGATGCTATCACTGTAACATATAATCAATATAGCAACTGTTGATAAGATATTATATATTCTTTTTCTCATACAAAGTCTTTGAAATCTGTGTATTTTATACCTATAGCCCCCGTCAACCCAGACTGGACACATTTCTAGTGCTCAATAGCCATATGTGGTTAGTGGTTACTGTATTGGACAGCCAAGTGCTAGAGAATAGAATAATAACTATAGAACACTTGTTGAATAAGCTTTAAGTGCCAACCACTGCTGTGAATCCTTCAATCATTCAATCCTCATAACGGCCCTATGAGATTGGCACATTGTCCCTGTCACACATGAAGAAACTGAAGCCCAGAAAGCTTCAGTGGCTTGTCTGAGGTCACACACCATTGTGTCCCCGAGTAGAAAGCTGAACCTGGGTGTTCTGGCCCCAGAACCCTGCCTTAACCACTGTGCAATGGGTGCCTTTGTAGGATTTTTCCTTAGGATTCCCTTGCTGGCCCACTGGGAGTCTGCACAGCCCTGGCAGGTCTTAGGGCCACAGGGACATGGCTGAGCCACCAGGGAGCGGGTTCGGCTTGTCTTTCCCTGCCATTCCTGAGGAGCATGGCAGAGGCACTGGCTAGCCCTGCTGAGAAGCAGAAAGAAAACCTGTGCTTGCTTCACAACCCCCAGCAATGTCCTCTATTCTTCACTGTATTTCCATTAAAAAAGGTAGTAGGGCTGGGCAAATCAAAATGAAACACAGAAGGGACAGAAAGTCTGTCCCAATTCATGCATCTAATAAGGACTTGCTACAAGGACCTTGCTGGTGAGTTGTCTGCATTCCAATAACTTTCTCCAGGATTCTCCTTAATAAAGACAGATTTCTCATTTCCTGGGACTCCATCAAGACTATGCTGACAACTTCCCCATTAATTATTAAATTATGCACTGTCACAAAATGATTGCATTTGCTTTTTATCTAAACACCACCCCTCATTGATGAAAAAGATCTCATTTAAGCTAATATGCTTTTAACTTGCTTAATTTCAACACCTCCGTGGAGGCTACTCATGAGCTGACTCCTTGCCCAGCTGGTCCCTCGACCCTTCTTTGTGTTCTCTGTTCCAAGACCAGTCTTGCTGAGCAGGAAAGGGGAGGACTCGCCATTTGAATAGGAGTCTTGGCTGGAGGGTTCCTGAGGGATGTGTATACTTCAACATGCGACTTTGAGTCTGAGCCCTCCACAAAAGTGAGACTCTACCTGCTGCTTCCAGAACCACGAAAATGGCCTAAGAGTGTGCCCACAGGAGTAAAACAGCCTCCCAGTTTCAATTCGGCAGCTTCATGAGTCAGGTAATTATACCCAGATTCCCTTTACGGGGACCTCCTAATTATTTTTAATAAAGAGATGATTCCAGGCTGTGACCCACAAGGCTGGCCGCATCATAACCCTAGAGCTGGAGAAGTACCTCCTCCCAGATGTCGCCCTCCTCTGGCAGGGAGACAAGGTGTTTTGAAAGGACCCTTCATTGTTGATTTTGGAGAATATCATTTGCCAAGCAACTCATCTTCCTGGCACTGTCTTCTCTGGGCTGTCAGATGGGTCACTTCACTGGAGTGCTGTGAATCAGGTCAGTCTGTTCCTCTGATTAACCCTGATCTCATTCTGTTGGCAGCAGGCCGTAGCCTGAGGCCCTGCTGCCTTCTGAAGGCTGCCCACTCATGACAGGGGTACGGGGAACAGGAAGAGCTGACTGAGCTCACACCATGAGCCAGGCTCCGTTCTAAGTGCTCTTGAAACCTGTCTCCTTAAATTTTCACATAGGTATTATTTTACTTCTCTCCCTGTTTTACAGATCAGGAAACTGAGGCTCACTGGTGTTATGACCATCGCTCAACACTACACAACTAATGTAACTGGGGGAGCTGGGATTTGAACCTACATCTCTCTGGCTCCAGAGCCTAAGGGCTTAACTCCTATGCCATACTGCTAGGGGTTAGCTAGCCAGAAAGGGAATTATCTGGGCCATGTTTTCATGGCCAGAACTTAGCTAGATTATCCAAGGGCATCTATTTTCATCAATATGGATGGCACATCATGCTCTTGGCCTCTGACTGGGGGCATATACGATAATCATAGTTTTCCTTGCCCATTGCAGCCATATTCATTAGACCAGGGATGGGCCCACTATCCTAGCCAGAACAATAAGAGGTTTCCCTAGGAATTTTCAAATTGAAATTGAAAAAAAGAGGAGCCTTTCCTACTCCAGTGGTGCAACTAGGTAGACAAGAGCTGTTAAGTGGCCATGGATCATGGTCCAGGTTTGTGGAGAAGGGCAAGAAGATAATGCTTGATAATACACAGAGAAATGGAAAAAGAAAAATTCCAATGGCATTTGAGCCCCTGATTCAAATTTCTGGGGCACACCCTTGTATTTCCTACAATTCAGCTACGTAAGCAAATAAATTTCCCCTTTTCACCCAAAATAGTCCTACTTGAGTTCCTATCACTTGTGATAAAACCACACTAAAACACCTTGCACTGGAATTTGGTCTACTAAGGACGATGCAGAGCTTCTAAAGGGCTTTAATGAGCACTAGAGAGAGGCAGGAGTGGAGAGGGGAACACTTTAAGCAGGAAGACCAGCAAGGAGCCTCTTGCAGTATAAGCTGCATCAGTGGTCCCACAGAGAGGTGATGAGGGCTAGAACCAAGGCAGTTGGGGATGGAGTCAGCTTGGGAGAAGTTTTCTGATTTGGCAATTGATTAAAATTAGGGAGATGATACAAGAGGTGCCCAGGATGATTCTCAAGTAGATGGTGATGCCATTAGCTGAACAGAAAAGCACAGGAGGCAGAGCAAACTCAGAGGAGGTGAGTGGAGAAGCAATAGGTAATAAGCTTGGCCATGGGTAGCTGACTGGTGTTCAGTTGTGTGTGGCTCCTTTAAGCTGACACAATATGTTTTGGCACCCTGACAAAGGTGTGTTCTGGTAATCACCTGCTGGTGACAGCCTCCGTCCCGAGTCACTCAACCTAACCTGTGCCTCACACCTCTTTCCACCCTGCTTTCAGCTCTCCCAGTCACCAAGTGGCCTTATTTTGTCCTTGCATCACCCAGCAGATTTGTCAGAACTGGCATTGTCTTCCTGGTAGAACTTAGGCTCCTTTCCATGGAATTCTGTCCTTCTTGCTGCTCAGCTGAATTGAGCCACGTTGGATAACTCCCTCCCTGGAGTGGAGGGGATGGATGGCTAGCACTGTTAAAAACAAACAAAGGAATCATGCTGTGGAAATCTGACTCCAGCCAATTTGGCTGCTTATAATTATCAGGTTCTTTGTGCTGGGTATCTGTAGCCTACCATAGTTAAAAAGTGATGAGGCTTATAGATTTGCTCTACTAAGACTGCCCAACTAAAGGGTAAGGGTAGGTTGCATCGAAAGCAAGACCCAGACCAAATTCTATTACACATATAAACATGTATTAATAAGCAGGCATTATAATAATGCATAATCTTTTTTTCTACATTTGATAAAATCTCTGCCCTCTGACATACACTTCGTTGCATGATGAGATAATATTCTAGTGGCAGAATTCTAGTCAAAATCAGGCAATAGCCTCAAGCACACAGATAAGGTGGAGTCTGTGGCTTGGCAGGCCATTATGAAGAGTGTAAGCTGTTGAACTTGAAAAATTCTTACACTGTGTTCATGTAAGCATGGAAGACCTGTATTGTATTTCGGGCTACCCACATATCTTTTGCACCAATTATTTCACCAACAAAAAATAATTTCTAAACCCATTACACAATGAGCAGACCCTCTAATGCTGATGGAAGATAAAGATTGCTGAAGTTCTACTCAGAAATAAACCCACGCGTATATAGTCAACTAATACTTGACAAGGAAGCTAAGAAGACTCAACAGGGAAAGGATAGTCTCTTCAATGAATGGTTTTGGAAAAACTAGATAACCATATGCAAAAGAGTAAAATTGGACCCCTATCTTACACCACTCACAAAAATTAATTCAAAGTGGATTAGAGACTTAAATATAAGATACAAAATTGCAGAACTACTAGAGAAAACAAAGGGGAAAGCTCCTTGACACTGGTCTTAGCAAAGAGTTTTTTGGATATGACACCAAAAGCACAAACAACAAAAGCAAAAATAAATATGTGGGACTATATCAAACTAAAAAGCTTCTGCACAGCAAAAGAAACAATCAGCAAAATAAAAAGGCAACCTACCGAATGGGAAGAAAATGTTTGCAAATCATCTATCTGATAAGGTCTAAGTGTCCAAAATACATAAGGAACTCATACAATTCAGTAGCAAGAAAATCCAAACAATCCAATTAAAAATGGGCAAAGGACTTGAAGAAACATTTTTCCAAAGAAGACATACAACTGGCCAACAGGTACACAAAAAGATGTTCAACATCATTAATCATCAGAGAAATGAAAATCAAACCACACACCTGTTAGAATGACTATCATCAAAAAGACAAAGATAGCAAGGGTTGGTGAGGAAGTGGAGAAAAGGGAACCCATATATGCTGTTGGTGGGAATGCAAATTTATACAGCCACTATGGAAATCAATATGGAGGTTCCTCAAAAAAATAAAAATAGAAGTATGATATGATCCAGCCATCTCCCTTCTGGGTACATATCTGAAGGAAATGAAATCACTATCTGGAAGAGATCTTTGTATGCCCATGTTCACTGCAGCATTATTCACAATAGCCAAGACATGGAAATAACCTAAGTTGAATAGATAGAGAAAATGAATATTTATGAATAAAGAAAATATGGTATATATGTACAATGGAATTTATTATTCAGCCGTAAAATAGAAGGAAATCCTGTCTTTGTGACAAATAGATGGACCATGAAGGCATCATGCTAAGTGAAATAAGTCACTCATAGAACTCAGGAATAGAGACTAGAATGGTGGTTGCCAGAGGCTGTGGGGTGGGAGAAATGGGAGATGGTCAAAGGGTACGAACCCCCAGATAGAAGATAAATTCTGGGAATCTGATGTACAGCATGGTGACTATAATTAACAATACTGTATTATATACTTGAAAGTTGTTGATAGAGTAGATTTTAAATTTTATCGTCACAAAAATGGTAATTATGTGAGGGGATGAGGTGTTAACTAACTTTATTGTGGTAATCATTTTGCAATGTATATGTTTATCAAATCATCATCTTGTACATCTTAAGCTTTCATATAAGTTAGTAATAGCTCATTAAAGCTGGGGGTGAAGAGGAAAATTGCTGAAGCTCATGTAGAAGCTACCCTAGACTGCAGATTTCCAATTAGAGTCTATCAGAGCTTACAAAACATTGTGGAATGTGTATTGCTAATTAGGGTACTTCGGACATTAACAAAATGCTCCTAGGATGTAGCTTAAAAATCAATTGGTCTATAAATAAAATAAATGACATGTAAAATACATATGCAAATATATATAATTCATACCATGTGCTTGCCTCAGAACCTTTGCATAAGCTGTTCTCTGTACACAATGTCTTCATCCCTTTCTCACACATTTGCCTGAATGACTCCTATTCTATCTTCAGGACTTGGAATAGCTGTCACCTCCTTCAGGAAGCCTTCCCTGATCCTCTGCCATCCCCATCAAGGACGAGTTGAGTGACTATCCCTTGTCTTTCATATCTTTTTGTAGCATCTTGTGCTAACTTCTCGTCATTGAAAGTCAATCAACCGGTCTGTCCCCTTCCCTTGACTGTAATTCATAGTCCCTTTCTCCATAGTGCCAGCAGAATACCTGGCCATTAGTAGATGCTTAGTTTGTTTGTAAAATTGAATTTAACTCAAAGGAGAAACCGGTTTTGTTTTTCTTCCTCCCTGCTTCCCATCCATGTATTGGAAAAGGAATCACCAATGATTATTTGTTGACCAAAGGTAGATAACCAGTGAGAAGGGGCTGAATGGGACACTGCCCTGGATAGCTCATAAGTTTGAGAATAATTTGGAAGCGACCAAACAAAGAAATATTTCTAATTTGTTTTCACTTTAAATGCTTCAAGTGTTCACTGATTTGCTCTCAGGGTGAGCTCTGGAGCTGGAGTCGTGGTGAGTATCTTCTGTGTTGGCTGATCATTGATATTTATCCTGAGGAGAAGAAAGTGACCAGAGGCCTTATTCAGTGATGCTTCCCTATGGCTCATGCAATTCGTCATGGAGTGAAGATCAGTGAGGGACTGTCAGCCAGACAGACAGCCCATCGGGAGGCTGCTAACCTCATTTTGTCCACCACAGTCCAAATACACAGACTTGGACTTGACATTTGCCAAAGTACAGCTAAACAAATGGTGGTGAAATGATGCTCACGCATTCAGCCCCACATCAAAGTAGCTAAAATAGGGTTTTAATGTTAGAATATAGACTTGGCAGAAATTTGGAGACACGGGTCATTTATATGGAGGTACTCTTCCTTTTGCAGCTCTGAATCTGTCATTTTAAATATGACCAGGCTTGTATCTCATTGAGCATTTCATCTCATTTAAATAAATAGTGAAGAAGGTGGGAGGATGATGTGGAATTTGTGCATTCAAAATATGTAAAGTTTTGGGATTATGTGGGAAATACTATGAATGGATGATTGCCGTCCCCTGAGGTTCCAGGAAAGGAACTGGAGGTCGAGAAGGGGCATAATACCTGTTTCTCTTCTGCACCTTTATCCACAGCCCCAGTATTCCCCCGGACCCTCAACCCCCTCAGCCCTATAAAATACCACAACGCCATAAAATCACACCAGGATCAGCACTTGGGGCATGGAAAACAATGCAGGAGAATTTTACAGTGCGGAGTTGAAAGCCTTAGTCCTCGGACAAAGACTGGGCAGCAGCCCCTAAGGATCCCTGGGCCTGTCTTCAGGTCGGGCTGGGTGGGTGTGTCTGGCCTGGGGCGTGTTAGTCCACCTTGTGGCAAGCAAGGGTCCTCTGAAGAGCTCTTGGATAAAGGTTCTCTCAACAAAGGTCATTCTGTGAATGAAATCTGGTGTGTTTGTATGCTTTGCTCTGGTAAGTAGCAAAAAATGGTCAGAGATCATTTAAAAAGGCCCCAGAGCCTTCATCCAAAATTCAGAATTTTTCAGGTTTTAGAAAGGGAACTCAGGAGCTGATCACGGATCTGTCATAACATCCTCTTGAGGAGCTATTGCCCAGTGTAGCTCTCTGAAAAAGAAAAACTCTGATTTCCACTCCCCCATTTAGGAAACCACAAACCAGCCCAAAGATTCAGGCTCAGAATCCTGATACCCTTCAGGTGAACCCGCTGCAACCCACTCACACCTGCGTTTTCTTCCCAGAGATTTTGAGACTCTGTGTGGGTTTTTTCATTTTCTCTTTCTTCCTGTGTTGTGCTTAAGGCCGTGTTGGCTTCCTCGCTCCTGTTGATACCCACCATGGTGAACTAACACGGAATCACGGTTAAGGGCTAAGACTTGTGGTCCGAAGGAACATGGTTGAAATCCTACCCCTGGCACTCTTTGGCTGTTAGTTGGATACTAGGAAGCTGCTGAACCTCTCTGAACCTCAGCTCCTTCAGTGATAAGCCCTCTTGCAGGGTTGTCCTAGGAATCAAATTGAGGCTATGAAATCACTGAAACTTACAGAATGCTTGCTCTGGACCAAGCACATGTTAAGAGTTCTCCATGAAGGGTTATTCTATCAAACAGAGGAAACTGGGGCTTTTTTTTTAATGAGGAAACAGACTCAGGAAAGCTAAGTCACTGGAGCCATATTGCAATCAAATGGAGAAGCTAGCATTCAGTAAGTAGTCTAACCCCTGGGACTCTTAGCCCCTCTGCCAGGATGGCTCAGTAGGTGGTCAGTGAAATGTTTTGCGTGGTTTGTGAAACAGAGCGAGCTCTCAGTGTAAGTACCTATGATGTCATCTCGAGGATGACGATAAAGGAGGAACAACTTTAAAAACAAGTGGAAACTGGAGGAAGACCATTGGGTGATGTGGTTGTCGGTGATGATCCGTGCGCCGCTCCTGACTTGGCAGCCCAGAGATAAGCCCCGCAGCTCTGTCACCATCCTTTTCAGTAGAGGCTCAAGGATAACTGGCTCAGAGATTTTCTAAATGTTACCAGTCCATTCTCCGCACCCTCCAATCCGCTGGTGCAGGAGCCCTCATGTTTTAGGTCAGGTTCCTTGGGAAACAGACTCACGGAGATTCATGCTCACAAAATTTATTGGTCATCTGGAGATTATCATCTGTGGGGAATAAAGGAAGTCGGAGTGGCAGAGGGAAGAATTGCAATGTTATGCAGTCCCAGCAGAAGCCTCAGTCTGTCTATCCCACAGGGAATGCTGAGGCTGCTAGTCTGTGGTGGGCAGAATTCCAAGGTAGCCACAAGATTCCTGCCCTCTGGCATACACGCCCTTATAATTCCTTTACCTTCAGTGTAGGCAGAACCTGGAGATATGATGAGATATAAACCCATGATTAGGTTCCTAAAGGTTGACTTGGAGTTAATCAAAAGAGAGCCTGTCTGGGTGGGCCTGGCCTAATCAGATGAGCCCCCCAAACAAGCCTGTGCTCTTCCAGAAAGTGAAATTCATTTGAACATAAGTGAGAGTAAGTGGCTGTTAGAGGTCTGCCTTCCCTGGACCGTATCTGAGTCATCCATCCCCATGTTACAGATCAGAGCTGAGTGACAGCCACAGGATAGATGTTCAATATGTTTGTTGGATGAATGAATTTTCCTTGAGGCTCATGGATGGCAAAAGAGAAAACAGACTCAGAAAGCTAGTTCTGGCTAAGGAATGGGGCCTACAATGTGTAACTTACTCATCTCCAGCTTGCATTCCTCTCCAGGGTCTCCCTGCCCAGCTCCTGGCATATCTCCACATCTTTCCCTTCCCACCTGGCATACTCCAGCATAGCTAGACTTCTCAAGACACACCCACGGGGCAAGAGAGAGAAACAGGAAATCTGCCCTGTGGTGCTCGAAATCCACTCTCTAAGTTTCCAGATTCTGACATGAAGGGCTACATCTTTCCTGGTTAATAGATTCTGGGACTATCCACCTCTTTAGGGGTGTGCACTTACTCTAGGTCAGAAGGGAAAATTGAGAATTAGCAAGAAGGAGTAAGTAATCAATTAACAGTGACCACCATGGATGTGGTGAGCAGGAAGGATAGCATTTATGAAGTGTATTTGCCTATGGCCTCAGCAAGACAACCTGTCTTTATATAACAAAAAGTCTAAGATCCACACTTGGGGGGATTTATGTCATAAGTACCATTTAAGGACTTAAGGTTTCCCTGGGTAGTCTTCATGAACATACTCCTCCACTCCAGAGACTTGAGGAGTGGGAAATTTTAATAATTTGTATCCATTTCCGGTGTAATCTCTTGTCTTCTGAGATAAAACAGAAGTTGAAGGAAGCAATTGCAACAAGAAGGTATTTCTCAATGACTCAATTTGTTCATTTTTTTTTTTTTTTTAATTTTAGAATGTTATTGTGAGCCTGTAATGGGACGCTGTGCTGTTTGTCAAGCATCATTCCCAAGCCCTGGCAACGGCGACAGATAAACCAGGGACAGTCCAGATTGTTCCTCCCCACCTCTTGCCCCACCTGGGTCTGAAACATGCCCCGGAGGGACTTTGGCTCAGCAGGGACACCCTCGATATTGGAGCTCTTGTTGGGAAACCAGAAGGCTCTTCAGAGCACTCACGAGGGCTGTGGGTGATGTAGCTGGGGAAGGGCCTGAGTGGATTTAGGTGGGTTCTGGGGATGTTTAGCATAAGACGTAGAGGATAATCTAATCCACTTTGTCTCACCAGCCCCTGACAGGGAGCTGCAGACCTGGAGAGAAAATAACAAAATGCCTGGAAAGCTAAAACAAAAGTTGGGGGATAGCAGTGTGCCTGAGTAACATGGGAAAGGCACAAGGGCTGAGTACTCCCAGCGAAGTACAGTATTGTCTTTGAATGTTCAGATCACCCCGGGAATTTCCAGTCCTTTTCCATAACTCTGAGACCAAACGTGTGCATGTGACATTTCTAAAACTGTGATTTGTTTAAAAAGTTTTAGAAACAGGAACAGATAGAGATGGGTTCTGACTTTTAAAAATGGAAAAGAGGGTTTCTCTCTGGCTCGGTACTGTGACCAGTAAATGGAAACAAAGCAAACATGAGTGCAATACCTCACTCAGAACGTCTCAGCTCATCTTCCCACACTTCTAGCTGTTCCTCAGACTTCAGAGCATTTCATCTTTCACTTTATCAATGGGCAACACATCTTACTTGAAGGTGAAGAACACCATCCTGGCTGATGGGCAAAGACTGGATATCTATGAAGTGTTTGTTTTCCTACTATTTAGAAAATTGTTTAACTAGAAGATAAACAAATGTAAACCTCCACGGGTGATTTCAGAAATGCACCGATAATGACTTGGAAAGAGGAAAACCCATTCTGCATCCTCTGTCATCCCACTGATGCCTGAGACAGCAGAATGTCATTTTCCACTCTCGCCCTGATCTTCTCATTCAATAAATAGTGATGACAATAGCAGCATATAATATTCGCAGTGACCATGTAATTTATTACCCAAACAGGGGCTCTTTTGAGAATGAAAGGGGATGCTCATAATCATCACTTCTGGACAACAGGCTTACACATATGGTCATCCCAGTATCAGTGGAAATAGGATTGATTCTCTAGTCGGACTCATTTCAATCCTAGTTGCTCACATACTTAGTCACCACATGAATGCAGACATTCCATTTCACCTCCAAAGCCCCACTTTGCTCATTTTATATTAATACTAATCTTGCAAGATGGTTATGAGGATTAAATGAAATAGTGTATGTGAAGTCACCTAGCAGAGCACGATGGTGGCATTCCACATATATCCATAATTTTGCTTTACAGCAATATGCCAGGATTGGTGAATTTGTTCATTTGTTCATGCATCCATGAGTGAATTGGATAAGCATTACTGAGTGGAAGAGGTCCTCAGTGGAAGTCGTGCTTCTCCACAGAGGATGTTTTAGAAAGTTGTGGAGGTGTATTTGGTTGTCATATGATTTGGGGGGTGCTACTGGCACTTAGTGGGAGGATGTCAGGGATGCTAGACATCTTGCAATAGACAGAAGAGCGTCCACTATGAAGGATGATCCCTCATCTTTCATGGCCTCCTAGTGTCCCACTGGACATTCATGTGGGTTAAAAAAAATAATAACTCTTCATAACGATGTGAGCCTAGAGACCATTTTTATTTTACACATAAATGGAAAGGATTTTTTGCAGAGTTCTCGTATGCACTGGGTTTTCCAGGAATGTGTCAGCTGTATAAATAAAGAGAAAATTGCCCTTTGTTCAGAATTTTACCATTTCGGGAATTCTCATTACCAGTAGCAATACCACTGTTGGATAGTAATGGTAAAATGGGAAGGACACGTTAGTCACTAAGACAACGTACCTGTCGTAAACTGCGTTCCAGGCCTTCACATTCACATGATTCCCCATACAGAAAGACACATCTTACATTCATGTCTGCTAGTGCGGCCGTGCCTGAGGATTTACATCATGAAAATCATATTATTTTCTTAACAATTATTTTTCTTTTATTTCTCTATAATAACGGAGTATTGTATTTTGTGGCAGAAACTGCTAGATGCTCACCAAAAGCTATGTTGTCCTCTCTGTTCTGGGCCCCCAACTAGACTCGATTTCCCAGCCACCCTTGCACTTATTATGGTCATGGGCTGAGTTCTAGCCCAATGGCACCTGAGAAAAGTGTGACCTGCCACTTCCGGGCCTGGCCCAGGAAAATCTCCTATATGCCACACTCCATGTCCCTTTCTCTTCCCCACACATTACTTATCTGCCAGTCCCATGATAGGAGCTAGAAATAATTTCTATTGGTGTAAGCCTTTAAATATAGGGCCCATTTGTTTTAGCAATCAGTGTACCCTAACTAATACAATATGGTCTTCTTTTTCTAATACTTACATGTGAATTTCATTTTAAGATAGTAAAGAGGACATTTAAAATATTAGCTATAAAAGAGGCCTTGGGTCAGATAGGGTTGAGAGCTCTTGGCCCAGACTGTGCAAGTTTTTGTAAGGACTATAAAGAAGAATGACACATGGTTGGTCCTTCATCAAGTGTATAATGAGAGTATGCACAACGACAGAGACACACAAATATATGAGTGAATCATTAATTTGAGGCAGTGTGTAACAAGAAAGAATTGAGTTGTATAGATTGGGTGGCCTCCAAGCTTCTTTTCGTTTTGCAATTCCATTAGTTAAAAACTTTCTTTGAGCAAGCATACCCAATATATGTATATTTCATGGAATTCAAGACACTATCAATTGTATATGACATCATTATCTTATGTCTCATTAAGAAAGAAAAATATTGCTGCCAACTATATTGGGACATAAGGCTTTCTTTAGGCATCTGTTGTAAAATACATCTCAATATGAGAGACATTAAAACGTGAAGCAATGTATGTCTTAAAATCTATAAGAATTGGTAGGGGCGCCTGGGTGGCTCAGTCGTTAAGCGTCTGCCTTCGGCTCAGGTCATGATCCCAGTGTCCTGGGATCGAGTTCCGCATCGGGCTCCCTGCTCCGCGGAGAGCCTGTTCTCCTTCTCCCACTCCCCCTTCTTGTGTTTCCTCTCTCGCTGTCTCTCTCTCTGTTAAGTAAATAAATAAAATCTTTAAAAAAAAAAAATCTATAAGAATTGGTCATGTAGTTCTAAATGAATATATTAGGTCTATTTAAAAACACACAATGATGGAAGTTTTAAAAGGTTGAAATTTTATAAGCAAAATGTCTACTACTTTCTTGTTGCACCTCAAAGGATCACCATATACCCCCACTTTGGAGACCACTGGCATAGACAAGTCCTCTGTGGGGTCAGAAGAGCAAGGGTTACTCTTAGCTGTGCCTGTGAGGCTCTGGGTAAGTGGAATAGCATTCCAGGTGAAAGATGTTTCCAGAGTGCAGAAACAAGGATGTCTGAGCAGTGTTGGTAGGCAGTGAATAAAGCAAGGGGCTACAAGTGACCAAGATTCTGAGCCTCAGTGTTAGGGTCAGTGACAGAAGTAGGGGCGCCTGGGTGGCTCAGTTGTTAAGCATCTGCCTTCGGCTCAGGTCATGATCCCAGGGTCCTGGGATCGAGTCCCGCATCGGGCTCCCTGCTCAGCGAGAAGCCTGCTTCTCCCTCTCCCACTCCCCCTGCTTGTGTTCCCTCTCTCGCTGTCTCTCTCTGTCAAATAAATAAATAAAATCTTAAAAAAAAAGAAGAAGAAGAAGAAGAAGAAGAAGAAGAAGAAGTAGGGTAGCCAGGAGAGGAAGCTAGTCTTCCGGGTAAATATAAAAAACGTGAAAGAGGCCATCCAGTAGAGCTAACTTTGGACAGGGCAAGCAAATGATAGCTGGGCTCTGGATTTAACGTCAGCCTGGGGGAAGAACAGCACGAGATCTTGGTAGGTGCCACTCAAGGCTGATCTCTCTAAGCCGGATGTGGCGTGGTTGGAAGAAAACAGGTCAGGAGTTCCTGGAGCAAAACATCTCCCTTACTGACTGTCACAGTGCCTGAAATTTCTCCTTTGAAACTTAATCCCGGTCGCTTAAGGGACTAAAGACCCCAATTAAAATGCAGTTACCCCAACAGAAGCAAGGTCTTTGTTTCTTGTGAATTAATACTTCAAAGGGGACAGGTTGCTGAAAGGAAAACACTGCAGAAATATAGTGCGTAAAGTGGAGGTAAGAGAAAGTAGGAACCCGAAGAGGAGAGAAGGTCGTACCAACAGATGTGGGAGAGCATAGGATCTACTGAAGGAACTTCTGTGTTCATAATCTGCATATACAGTCTTGGATTCTTCACTGAATTCCATATGTACATTTATGTATTATATAATATATAATTATATATATTAACCACCTTGTGAGAAAACACACACACACATATTATATAGTGGTATTTATATATAACACACACATTATATAGTACACATATGTATTTCTGAGTATGTATATACTATATATATCTGAGTTTTCTTATGATTTTTCTCTTGTGAGAAAACACACACATATATATGATATATATAATTATGTATAATCAGATATGTATAATATGTATATTGCATTGTATGTGCATATTGTATAATATATATTATGTATAACTAGGTATAATTATTATGTATAATCAGTTTATTAAAAGAGTAACATAATTATATGTATCATATGTGTGTGTGTGTTTTCTCACAAGGTGGTTTCCAGCAAAAGAAAAACTGTAAGAAAACTTAAAAATAACCATTTTTAGCACTTTCTAAAGTCAAAAACAAGAGTAAAAATCATAAGGGAAAAAATCAGTAGATTTGAATAGACTATTTTAAAATTCTATTAAAAAAAGCACCACCAAAATTAAGATTATAAGGCAACCTGCAGGAAACATTTGCAGCAGCAAATACAACAAAGAAATGCTCTCTTCACTGTAGAAAGACCTCAAGCGACCCAGTGAGAAAAATGCAAAGAACCCTCACCATACACAGGCAAGGTATGGAGAAACGGGTCACGAAAGAGAAACTACCACCAGTCATTGATTATAAGGCCGGTGAGGAAGGGAACATGTCTGTGCGTTCACCATTGTAGCCCTTTTGCCTGGGTCAATGCCACTTACTGCTAAGTATTTGTTGACTAGTTGATTAAGTGAATGAATGAATTAATTAAACAAAAAAGTCAACCAAATTAAATATTTTTGCCCATCGCTGTAGCAAAGATTTTTTTAAAGGAGTAATATCCAATGAGTATAGTAAATCCATGTAGTGAAAAGGACTTTCTCGTGTGAATTGATGGTCATGTAAATTGGTGTGACTCTCCAAGGAAACAATTTGTTGATAATCTTAACCTTGATGTGACAGAGAATTTCAGGGCTCCCCTCCTTCCATTGTGTGGGAAGAGGATACCTCCTGGCCAGACCTCATCTCCTTTGGAGTCAGACATGGCCGTGTGATTAGTTCCAGCCAATGGGTAGTGGGCAGGGGTGTTGTGCGTCCCTTCTGCACTGAAGCAATGGAGAACCTTCCTCTGAGGATGTGAGTCAGAGAGGAGGCCTCAGCTGAGATGGTGAAGCCAAAGACTGAACAGTCTGGACTGCTGAGTCCCTATGGAGAAGACAGCAAATTCAGAGATCGTTTTATATCACTCAGAAGTAAATTCTTATTAGTCAGGTCATTGAGATACTAGAGCTGCTTGTTACCACAGCACACCTAGGCTGTTCTGATGAATATACTTAGGTCATTTTTTTAAATGAATATCTATTGAGCTAAGCACCTACTATAAAACAGACCCAGACATTCCTTTTACGGAGGAGAAAATAATCCTAAATATGGAAAAAGATATTTATACAGGAAGATGCTCACTTAAGGTTATTTTAAAACCAGCATTCCCATAATAGAATTGTTAGTTGCTGAAGAAAAACATATCACATGCACTTAGTAGATATTTATAAAGAAGATGTAATCACATGGGAAAATATTTGTGACTGTCATCCTCATAAACTTCCTATACATATGAAAAAATTGAAAGGAAAACCACCAAAAATGTTAAAGACTCATTCTGTTGCATAGTGAAGATATAATTTTTCCTTCTTATTTTTTCTACAGTTTGATGTTTTCTAAGTATTAAAAATAAGTTGGCACCAATTTTCACAATAACAGTGTTTCTCTGCCAATTACTCAATTTTTAGATTTATAATAAATAGATCATTTTATTATCTCATTGGTAAGATTTTTCTTAATCTGGAAACACATTTTCCAAGTTACACCAAAATCCGGATGGTGAATGATCTTTGTATTTTTGCTACTTCGTTTTTTCTGTTCACATACATGCATAAAATGCAAATTTCAAAGAAAACATTTCTCTCCATTCATCTCTTTTAAAGGCGTTGCAGACTGCTTATTGATGTTTTACAATAGAGAGAATCTGACCTTGAGCAAGACCCTCCTCCTCTCTGGAACCCATTGTCCTTATCTGAATAATGGGGGGCTGGGTCTGATGACCTCAAAGACCATTGCCAGCTCTAACAGTCTATGATTCTATGTACAAATGGCATAAGAAGTTGATAATTTCATATGTCAAAGATGTCATTCAACCAGGTTTTGGAAAACACTCATCTCATTAGTATTTGTAAACAGATCTATAGAAACTACTTATATTTGTACTCAAGAAGGATAACCACTTATGCATTTATCTTCATGCAGTCTTCACAAAGATAAGGTTGTGCCCAGGCTAAGCTTCTAACAGTGTATACCAGAAGATAGTTTTATACCACTTCCGGTGGAATCAAATAAAAATCATCCTGACAAATTGAGGTACTATCAGTGTTCCAGAAACTGGATGGTTTCACTTGAAAATATACCATACGAATCCTGAAAGTCACAGTATTCAACAGACACAATTTCAGAAAATTTGGTGAGCAGAAGAGAAAAACTAATTAAAGGCAAGCAGCATCATTTTTCATCCAACCTGGGTCATTTTTATCTAATGATTCTGGAATGACCAGCTTGTTCCCTAATTAGCCATGCCTCTCTGGCACAGAGAGCTTTGGCATGTAGAAAATGAGAGACCGTAATCAGATGACATCTGAGTTCCCTTGCAGCTTTAATAATAGGACAGTTGAGCTAGCAGTTATTTTTGCTATCATTTGATGTCCTTCATCACTGATTAAAAAGAAAAAGAAAAAAATCAAAACCCAGGTTATATGCAAAGAGGCACATCTATGTTTTATATTGTCTGATAAGCAGAACTGGTGTCTTCCAGCTAACGGTTCTTTGCTCCTCTCTAGCTGCATTGTTCAGGGCCCTGGATGCCAATGACAAAAGTTACACATGACTTAGCTTAACTTGAAAGGGCGTGCCTTGGCTCGGTAATGAAATCACTGAAAGGACATGGGTCAGATGGTCAAAGGACAATGGATTCAGGGACTCATATTCCTACAGCTCAGGACCAGAGAAGAAAATTAGCTCTCTTCTTCAAGTTCAAAAATTCACATGTAAAGACACTGTTGCACAGCTCAGGTCACATGTCCAACATCTGAGCCAATTGCTACGCCCAGAGGCAAGAGGGATGATGATTTGCCAGCCTGGTCACTTGCCCAGGCCTTTTTGTCAGGAAGATTGGAGTTAGAAGGAGTTGAAGGGAACAGTGCTGAGCAGGGAAAGAGAATAGTTGCTGTATTAAGCTTGTATTGCTATGGAACAAATTATTATAAACTTACTGGCTTAAAACAGCACCCAGCTATTAGTTCACTGTGTTGTAGGTCAGAAGGTTATCCATGGCATGGCTGTGGTCTTGCTCAGGTGTCAGCAAGGTTTTGTTCTCCTTGGAAGCTCAAGGTCATCTTCCAAAGTCATGTGGTTGTGGCATTACTCAGCTTCATGTGGTTGTAGGACTGAGTTTCCCATTTCTTTGATGACTGCTCTCAGCTCCTAAAGGCCACTTGCATTCCTTGCCACATGGCCCCTCCATCTTCAGAACCAGCCAGGGTTGAATCTAGTCTCTCTTTGCATCTTTTTCACCAGGAAGAGCCCTGTCGCTTTCAAGGGCTCACCTGATTAGATCAGCCCTCTGGCCCAGGATAATCTCCCTATCTTAAAGTCAATTGATTTGACACTTTAATTACATCTGCAAAATCTCTTTGCAAGATTACCTAGCTTAGTGTTTGATTGAATAACTGGGAGAAGACATATACTGGGAACGAGGGGGATGCGATCACTGGGGCCATCTTAGAATTCTGCCGACCACAGCTGCTGTAGGAGCTTAGAAGTTTAAGTCAATCTTGAGTAAATATATATCAAAAGGTCAATCATCCCTAGACTAAGTTTACTTAAATCTTGAGCAACTAACTCATTTATTTATCAGACTGCTTGCTTGACTCATGTAATCAAAATCAAAATAATTTGACTGAATAGATTTTTTATTATTAATCTAATTGTCTTAATTTTAGGAAGATAGAGTATAAACTGAAAACAGAGCTTACTTAGTGAAAAGCGTGTTCTAAACACTTTTGGCCTGCTCCTCCTCTGGATCACCAACTGTTTGATACCATACATTCAATACACCCGATCTGGTCCCCCTGTTATACACCCTCATGGAACTCTATTCTTTTCACTCATGACTTTTGCAACATTCCTAATTGCTTATCCAATATCATTCCTGCTAGACTATATACGGATGACACAAAATCTGTGTTTCCTGTTTAATGCAGTATCTCCCTCCACTACATAGCATAGCGCCTGGCACATACAATAGCTATTTATAGAATGAAAGAGGCCAGGTGCCATCCCATGCCTTCGTCATTTGTGTACTTCTACGCTTAGGGCAGTGCCACCATATGGTACGTGTTCAAAGTGAAGGGGAGGGGAAGAGGGAAAAAGAGAGGGGAGGACGCAGTACTAGGCCTTTAAAAGAAAACAGCTAATTTGTGTCATTCTGACTGATCAAACTATATCAACAGTTTCTTAGCATTTCACCCTCCCCCCCCCGCCACTTAGGACCAAAAAATTGCATAAGGTGATTTAAGTTATTTTTGAAACTCTCCAAGCCGATGAGGTACAATGCATAAAGGGTCCCAAACCAAAGATTGGCAGTGGGTGCTTCAGAGGATGTTTATGTGTCTGGGCTCCAGACTAAAGCACCGGGGCTGCTCTCTCGGTCTGTTTTATCCTGAGCACGGTCACTTGCCTGCTCCAGGACTCCACCCAGATGAAGTGCGCCCGGAGTGAGTGTTCCTGTTGCAAAGCAAGAACATTCATCCCCAGGCCAGTGGCAGATGGGCGGGAAGGCAAGCTAGACTCCAAGAACATGGCGCTGATTATATAAAAGATCTCCTACCATGTCTGGGAGATCAGTCTCACTTGTATGTTAACTACCCCACTAGCTCTGGGGATCCAGGTTTGAAGAAGGTCTCAAGATTTCAAACATCTCAGAAAAAATACTTTCTGGGTACAAAATGTCAGTAAAAATGCATAAGCAACCCGTCTTCACTGAAGGGAATTTGGAAAATACCTTCCAGGGCCATTGTCAATGACATTGTGTTGGTCTTTCACCAGCCCCCCCACCCACCTCAACCTCCTCCCCCACAACCTTGGCCTCACCTATAACTCTGCCCCTCTTTTAGCCTTTTAGACTGAAAGTCTGACAGAGATCACAAACATGTCCTACCTTTTTTTCTCTGAGGTACCAGTAGTTGCAGGAGCGAGCTATACATAGACCCAGAACAAGTGAATGGAAAAGAGACCATTGGCAAAGATGTGTTTTCAAATCTAATCACACCTCAGTGCTGCCTGGTCCTGTCCATCTCCCTTCCTCCCTCACTTATTGTGAAGGACTGAATGTTTGTGTCCCCTGCAAACTCCCATGTTGAAGCCCTACCCTCTGATGTGATGGTATTTGGACGTGAGACCTTCGGGAGGCAACTGGGTTTAGATGAGGTCTTGAGAGTAGGATCCTCAAGATGGGATTGGTGCCCCTTTGAAGAAGTAGAAGAGACAGCTCTCCATCTCCATCTCTCTTCTCGCACACGTACCGAGGAAAGGCCATGTGAGCACACGGCTAGAAGGTGTCTGTCTGTCCGCAAGCCCAGAAGCAGGCTCTCACCAGGAACTGAATCAGCTGGTACCTTGATCTTGGACTTTCCAGCCTCCCAGAACTACAAGCAATAAGTGTCTGTATTGAAGCCACCCAGTCTATGGTATTTTGTCCCAGCAGCCTGAGCTAAGGTACTTATATTACTGCAATTATCAGTATTGTTATTATTAATTATTTGTATCATGACAGGTTCCCTTGCTTATATTACATCTTTCCAAGATCATGTCTTACTCACCTTTGCCCCCTCTGGTGCCTGCCCACAGGTACCTGACTGTCTAAATGTTTATTAACGGTTACACCCTAAATTCTGTTTCTAAGGAAAGTTTGGACTTGAATAATGGGAGCCAATGAGAGTTTTTGAATCAGGAGTGGTGTTAGCTGTGTATTCTCAAGCAAATAACTTGCCCTTTGGCACCTCAGGTAAGAGGAATTCGTTGCAAGAGGACAAAAAGATGTGACGACTCTCTGAACTAACGGCATAATTCATTGCATAAGTGTAAGCCAGCCAGAGGGGCGCGCGCCTGGCCCCCTGCACACTCCCTGCAAGGCGAGAGCATCTGCTGAACGTCCACTCTGCGCAGGGCTCCTCTTTGTTCTGTTTATTTAAGCTGGACTAACCTGGTGACCGAGTAATTCCGTCTGCCTCTGTGCGGTCGCTGCCTAGCCCGAGAAAGTGCCCGCCTGTGGAGGGGATTTGAAATCCTTTATTATGGGAGAAATCTCCTATCATGGCTTGCTGCTTTGCTTCTAGGCAATATGTGGGCATGCCTTTCTTTTTCTATTTATTTATTTATTTGACACACAGAGAGAGAGAGAGAGAGAGTGCGCACAAGCAGGGGGAGTGGGAGAGGGAGAAGCAGACTCCCCGCCGAGCAGGGAGCCCGATGCGGGGCTCGATCCCAGGACCCTGGGATCATGACCTGAGCCGAAGGCAGACGCTTAACGACTGAGCCACCCAGGCGCTCTATGAGCATGCCTTTCTAAATAGTTAAAATTCATTTTGCTATCCAACAATTACCGAAATGGATGAAACCTTGAGCTTAAGTTTGGTACAGATGTTCTAGCAGCGGTAAAGGCTATTTAAACACACACACACACACAGTTACTGCTGTGGCCGTTCCATCCTTAGCATTACTTAGCTTATAAAGCCCACGACACACTGAACACTTCCTACAAAAATGTCCTAGCCGGGGAGTTCGCTCTGTGATAAGGATTTCCATATATGGCAGTGTGACTAGGAGCTGAGAGAGAATGGGGCAGAGGCTGTTGGCTACAAATCTTGGCTGATTCCCTGAGAAGGGAATAACAGGAGAAGGCTCCCAAAGCCCGTGGCCCACAGGCGGTGCGTGGCTCCCACCCCGGCTGAGCGCGTCCGTGTGGGAAAGTGCACAGGCTGGCGGGCGCACGGGCTCCGGGCGCAGACGTGCCTTCCAAGCGCTCGCTCCCGTGTTTCCCCTTCCAGACACCGAGGAGCTTCGTCGGGGACTCTGGAAAGAGCCCTCGGCACTTCAGGCCAGCACCTTTGGAACAGCCTTTCGCACAGGCTTAGCTCTGTGTTCCTTGCGAACTGCTAAACCCCCCAACCTCTAAATTTTGTCTGGAAGTCATAAATTTCTCTCCAGGCTTCCTGGTTTTCAGAGATGAGCACAGCCTGTTTCATTCCCGAACAACTGGAAGAAAGCAACTTTACGGCCAAATGAAAAAAAAAAAATTTTTTTTAACTTTGATTAGCTTTTAATTTTACATAAAAATATGCCCTGTCTGCCAGATGGAGGGAAGTCCGAGAGAATTAAGGCAGCTTAATCCTCAGAACTGTACTGGTTTTGTAGTCTAAAAATATCTCTACAAGCTAACATGTTGGGCTGGATTAAAAAAATAAATGAGGAGAGAAGAATATACTATCTCTCATTTAGCTTCCAAAATTCAGCTGCACTAGTGCATGGAGGGGGGCTACCCCTGCACGTCTGCTGGCGCCGACCCCGTCTCCTGCCGGCTCCGGCGCACACCCAGACGGGGCCACGGTGGCTGCGGACGGACCCAGATGACGGCCCTCGCCCGGCCCCTTACGTAGGCCTGTGTTTGGGGGGCAAGTCACTTACTTCACTCAGCCTCACGGGTTCTCACCTGAAAAGTGAGGGAAATAGGAAATTTCTCCCCAGAGATGAGCCAGGACTGAATGAGGTGACAAATGTGGAGCATTTATCACAGCACCTGGTCCCTCTTAAGCTCCCACTAAATAAAAGCCTGGTGTTTTTAGAGTTGTCTGTCTCTGCCTAGGTACCACTTTGGAGGGCAAATGGGTATTTCTTTTTTTTTTAATTTTACAAATGGGTATTTCCAATATAAACCAAATCTGTATGGTCATTACATTGAAAACATTAAAACCAAAATGAGTTTCTTCAGAATAATTGAATGCGTACAACCTGAAGAACTTTGAAACCATTCACAGGGTTTCAATAATTGACTACATACATATATGTGTGTGTGTGTGTGTGTGTGTGTACATATATATATTTTTTAAAGATTTTATTTACTTCTATATTTAGAGAGGGGCAGAGGGAGAGAGAATCCCAAGCAGATTCCATGTTGAGCGCAGAGCTCATGCGGGGCTCAATCCCACGACCCTGAGATCACAACCTGAGCCGAAATCAAGAGTCAGACGCTTAACCGACTGAGCCCCCCCCCAGGTGCCCCTTGATTACATATATTTTTAATGTATTAATCTATAGCCTCATATCAGCCCTTCCCGGCAAGTGTCAGGTTGAGTGGCAGGATCTCTGCTCTCCCCACATCCCATGCCGGGTATGTGGTTGGAAACAGCTCATGGCCCAGGGAGAATTGCTATCAATCTTCATATCTGCTTTCTCCTTCCTGCTCATGTTAATTCACATTTCTTCCCTTTTCTTCAGAGTTCTCCACACCACCCTTCCTATTCCCATTCTCTCTCTCTCATTGTACTAGAGACATTAAGTGTTCAGACTAATGTTGCTACTGCTGTGTTTCTTCTTTATAGCAACTGCTCGGGTCCAAGTCCTCTGTACTGAAGTCTCTTAGTCTCTTTGTGCCTCCATTTCCCCATCTGTAAAATGATTTGGAGCTAGAAAGTACCTGCTTCCCGACAGTGTTAGGAAGGGACAACGATTTGTGCCATGTTCCGAGGCCACGCGGCCCCGTAGAAAGAGCACGAGCTTTCGACCTCGAGGTGCCTGGCTTCGAATCTCCGCTCGACCATCCTCTAACCATCTTAGCCTGTGGACATGAAACAGTTACTGTATGTCTCTGGGCTCCATTTCTCATTTGCAACACGGAGTGGCAGACTGTTGCTGCTTACCCCAGAGCCTGTTCCCATTTTTCTTTACCCATAAAACCCTCCCTGGTTTTGTTTGGAGCTGATATGTGTCCAGATAAAATTTTTCATCGTCTCGCGCTCCCATCTGATAAGTTCTGGCCCATGAGCTGTTAAGGAGAGATCACTGAGTACGGCTAATAAGGTTGTTTCTTAAAAGCACAGCCTGGGCCGGCATGAACAGCTCCCTTTGCCTTTTTGCCTTTTCTCCTCTTCCCCCTAGAAGGTGGATATGATGCCGAAAGGGACAGCAAGCTATCCTGTGTTCGTGAGGTGACACGTGAGGATGAAGGCTTCTCCTATAAAGACAGCTGGTCTCTGATGGCCTCACAGGGTTCCCAGCAAGCCCTGGGCTGCCCACCCCAGACTTGCAAAATACATCACAAGGCAAATAGATCCTTATCTTTTCAGGTTTCCTCCTTCAGTCTGTCTGTTATTTGCAGCCAAACTCTTTCCAAACAAATACACACAGGAACTAAAACGATACTTGCTTCCTAGGTTCCCTGTGCCGGTAGAAAGAGGTTCGGTTTGTGGAGTGTGGAGCGTGGAGCTCGATGCCCAGCGCTGAGCTGACTTCCCCTGCATGTGTATCCCATTCCTCTCCGTCTTCCCATTACGAATTCACCCTGCCACCGGTAACTATCAGGGTGGTGGGCCATCGCAGACATTTTGCTTTTAACGTGTCCCTGAGCGTGGGTTGCCCAACCAAAGGTGACCTCGTGGTCAGATGGGACTTCCCAAAGCAAATGCGTTTCTCCTCTACCTCAGAACAGAGTCCCAGGAGAAAGGGAGCTAACAGCCAGGCACTCCCTGCCCCAGCCCAGGCCATTTCAAGCTTTATGACAAATTGCAAGCCCCACATTTCAGGACTGACATCCCTCCCTAGAGAAGGGTCTGAAAACCACTGTCTTATTGGCTACCTTTGGATGTTTAGTTTAGAAAAGCAAAGGTTTAAAGGGAACGTGGCAGCTTTCTTCAAATATCACTTGGGCCCCTGGGGAGACTTGGCCAACTGTTAGCTGTGTGGACGTGGAAAGAGCAGCTTCTAAAACCTTTCCAGTTCTAGCTGAGATGCATTGTGGGTCATGGGCTTTGAAAGGATGACCATGATATATTTTTGGTAAATACTTAGTTAAATGATTAATTAATTTAAAACTTGGGTATTTAGCCCTTATACTTCTGTGGGAAAAATGCAGCCTGAGTCCCCAGTACCCAACTTATTAGTGAGAACATGCCTTTGTTTGAAATGGGGTCACCTGGCTTTGGGGTCATCCGAAATCTAGCTTCACCTTTCTCTCCCTGATGAGTCCCTTTCTGGGAGTATCTGGGGTAGATCACCTCAAAGGGCCAAGGCCCAAAGCCTGCCCCAGCCCATTTTCCAAGGCAGTCAGTGGCTGGGCAACTGGACTTGCTAAGGCCAGAAGGACTGGTTTAAGCAAAAATCATTTTTTCTGAGTATCTTGCTTTAGTTCAACCAAATTAGCATCACACATGTCTGGCATCTCCTCCAAGAAGTCTATTTAGCTGGCCAGAAGCATATGTAATGGAGTCTGAGCTCTCAGAAATGCTGTGTTGACTGTACTTTGTTATTAAATCTTAAACGCATGGAAAAGAAAATGTCATAATGCTACCAGTGGAGAAGAGAAAGCACGCACAAAATCTATTAATGTGAAGACAGTGTGTTGGGAAATGAAGCCAAAGGGAATTTTTCATTCCTTGATTCTGGGTTTTATGTTATGGAAAAGTATCTGGCTACTACAGCTGGTTTTATGTACACCTCATCTCTAACTACCTAAGCACTCCACTGGGCTAAAATTTAATCAAATATCGTGGTTTCTAGTTAGTAGATTTGTGGCAAATATCAGTGATAAAAAACAAAACAAAAAACAACGCACCTGAGGTATTCCCACCTTGGACGTAATAAATGTTCTCTTCTCAAATTCAGGTTGAAAAAAAAGGAATTCACAGGTGGAAATGGGTTCTCTCACTTTTTATTTCTCGACTTACTTTGACAACACATTCACTTTATCAAAGACTCTTGGCATTAAGTTTGAAGTTTCAAAAGCGTCGGAACTCATTTTTTGAGGTGATGTTGGAAAACGGCATCATGTCATTTTAAAAGAACTTTTTTCCTTGCTCCACAAAAGTCAGCGGAAACTCTCCCCGTCTTCCTTCACTCCGACACCTTGCCCCAAATTTACGTTTTTATTCAAACCTGTCACATTTCAAGTAAAATCTTCCCCAAATTACGAGGCATTTTTAAAAGTGAAATGAAGCCATGTGGGGACGCCTGGGTGGCTCAGTCGGTTAAGCGGCTGCCTTTGGCTCAGGTCATGATCCCAGGGTCCTGGGATCTAGTCCCGCATTGGGGTCCCTGCTCAGCAGGAAACCTGCTTCTCCCTCCCCTTCTGCCTGTCGCTCCTCCTGCTTGTGCTCTCTCTGTCAAATAAATAAAATAAAATAAAATAAAAAAGAAATGAAGCCACGTGACTTTGGCAATGAAGGGAAGGTCCACTTGGGTACTTTCATTATGACTTATTTAAATCATCTGAAATGCCCTGTATTTTTTATACATTTTGTTTTCTTTAAGTCCTGTAAGAGTAGGTAGCATGTATTCTTTTGGGAAGGCAGGGGGAGGTCGTGTTAAAGTGAATTGGTTCCTCAAACGCACATCCAGAGCCCTCAGCCAGCCCAGTAAAGTGTATCCTGAAGTCCCCCCGACCCCCGCTGCAGGCAAGTACTGGGGAATTGGGATTAACGACAAACCAAGTCCACTGTACTTAGAGCTTGTCAGATGACACCTGGAGTCTTGTGTTGGGCTCTGTGGGCCACATTTTAACCCAGCTACTGTCAATCGGGGAACCTCCAGAGAGGCCGAAGGGCAGCATGCCCACCCGCTGAGGTGTGCTTAAAGGAGCTGCTGGTGTCCAGCATGAAGTGAGACCCCCATGGGGGCTGGGCAGCTGTCCCTGAGGCTTGAAGCTCTGTCACCGGAGAGACAGAGCAACATGATGAGGTTGTGTCCAACAGCTCTGATCAGAGTGGAAGGGGGCTACAGGGAAGCCAATCTCAGATCAAGAGGAAGAAGCACATTCTGACGTGGAGTCGCCCCAGAAGAGTGGACTGCCTCATGAGAAGGTAATCTTAGTGACCGCTGGTGTCTGTAAATCTCTTTAAAGTTCACACTACACTTCTGTAGCTATCATCTCAGTCGAGAAGTGTTATTCTGGTTTTACTGAGAAGGAAACAGAGATTCTGAGAAATCGAATGACTTTTCCAAAGTTATGTGTATAGTCATCCTAGAATCTTGGAGGAGACGAAGGATGTCTTCCAAACAGAGAGGGTGAGCGGAAGATTTGAGATTGAAAGCAGACCTGCCAGCCTCCTGGTCCAGGGCTCACAGCTCACATCCCACTTCTGCTCCTCTTACTAGGAGCTTTCACATTCTGTCTGGGGAGCTCACCCCTGTTCTCCCACCCGCACCCACAGCAGGATGACACGGTAGCTGAGACTTACGCCAGCCAGCTTGGAATCTCAGCTCTACCACTGAGCCAACTGCGTAGGCTTGAGTGGATTTCTTAACTTCTCCAAGCCTCGGCTTCATCGGGCCCAAACCGGGGGTGACAGTAGTAGTCTTCGTGCTGCCAGGGTTAGATGAGATGATGCATGTGCATCTTAGCACCGAATTAACACCAGTGGGTTTCCAGCTTGATTTTAGCTGGCCACAGCAGACTTCTTCCTTGCCCCGAACAGGCTCTTTTTCACCTCAGGGCCTAGAACTGTTCTACCACTCCTTCAGGAAGTCAGGTCGCCCCATCCTACCCTGCATACTCTCAGACCCCATTTCTATCCTTTCACGGCACTGTGCCCACTCACGGTTATATATTTGTGTGATTATTCACTACACTCTGTCTCTGTAAACTATAAGGGTCTTGAAGGTTTTGCTCACTGCTATTTCCCAACATCCAGTATGGGGCCTGCCTTTTAGTAGGTGCTCAAAGAATATGTGTTGAATGGATAAATGGCTTCATAGAGGACACTTTCAGAAAAATTTTTGTGATACTTAAGATGGGGAAGACTAGATTTACTCCAAGGTCCCTTCCTTCTCTGGGATGATTCCACACTTCTTTGCATATGCTCTCTTCCTTCTCCAAACCTTGCAGCACTTAGATGAGCCCACAGGAGTCTTTCAACAAATCCTTCAGATCTTACAAACAAATGACTCAG
Organism: Phoca vitulina; assembly: GCF_004348235.1. Lineage (NCBI taxonomy): Eukaryota > Metazoa > Chordata > Mammalia > Carnivora > Phocidae > Phoca > Phoca vitulina. Next base: position 42,715,072 of record NW_022589728.1, read on the forward strand.
AGAAGTAGAAAATGAAACTTGAACTAAATACCACGCAAATTCTCATTTTGACATTATTTCTACTCCCCCACAGAAAGGTAGATGCTTATTCAGGGTCTGATTTGGGACAGATTAATTACTATCTGTGTCTTCATTATAAAAATTATCAGAGCTAGCAAAGAGTTCAGCTAGATTGCAGGATATAAGTCCAACCTACATCAAATCGCATTTCTTTGAGATGTAACTTTAAAAAGATGTTATTTATGATAGCAATGTGAAATATAAAGTATCTCTGAATAAATATAACAAAAGTTATATAAGAGTTTATTATAGAGCTTTATAAAAGAACATTAAAGAAGACCTAAATAATCAGAGAAATAGACCATATTCATGGATAAGAATACTTAATTTTCTTCAAATTAACCTATAAACTCAATACAACTCCAATCAAACTTCTGAGAGAAATTTGTATGGGTTTTGACAAGCTGGTTCTAGAATTTATGAAAAAGCAGTGAGCTAAGAATAACCAAGGCAATTTTGAAAAAGAATCAGGTGGTGGAGGTACAGAGGAAATAAGGTGCCTTTAATTATCTGTAGCAAATAAGACAATGTGGTTTGGCACCGGCAGAGAAAAACAGACCAATACAAAAGAATAAAGAGTTCAGAAATAGATCCTTGCATATACAGAAATAATATTTGACAGAATTAAAATTGAAGATCAGAGAGAAAAGGATGGTCTAACCAATAAAACGATGCTGGAACTATTGGTTATCTGTGTGGAAAATAACTAGAAATAGATCTCCACTTCTCCCAATTTCCTAAATTTAATTTCAGATGGATCAAGATATAAAAGTGAAGAGCAAATCTTTAAAACTTTTAGAAGGAAATATTGGAGAATATTTTTATGAAAGATTTAAAAAACATGCACAAAGTTCAACCCAGAGAAGAAAAGACTGATAAATCTAAGTCCATCAAAATCACAAACATTATTAACGGGCACAGAGTTTCAGTTGGGAAAGATTCAAAAGCTCTGGAGACTGATGGTGGTAATGGTTGCACAACAATGTGAATGTACTTTATGTCACAGAACTGTACTCTTCAACATGGTAAAAATGATAATTTTTACGTTCTGTATACTTTAGCACGACTTCACAAAATTCTCAAACATTATTAAAAAATTAAAAGACAAGTTAGAAACTGGAAGAAGGTATTTTCAAAAGCGTCCACAATATATAAGAAGCCATACAGATACATACAGAAAGACAAATGAGGAAGTTAAAGAACAGGCAAGGTCAATGAACAAGCAATTCACAAAAGAGAAAATCCAAATGGTCAATAAGCATGTGAGAAGATGCTCCTGTTTACTAGTCATCAGGGAACTATAAATTCATGCTTCAATAAGATACCAGTTCCCAACCATCATATCAGCACAAATTAAAACACCTGACAAAACTGTGTGTTGGCTAGAAAATGCAAGCTCTCACACTGTCGGGAGTACCCACTGGTATCAACCATGTTTGAGGTCACTCTGGCAGTATTACAAAACTCAAGATGGCCCAGCCTTGTCCCTCAGAGATTCTATTCTTTGGTAGACACCCCAGAGAAACTCTTGCCCCTCTGCGCAGCACAGATCAATGACTGGAAGAGCAAACAAACAAGAACATAATAACCTAACTACCCATCAACAGAAACATGAATAAATAAATAGTATGGTCATTCAGTAGAATACACTATAGCAATAAAATAGATAAATAAATGAACTGGAATTTCATGTGTTAGCATGATATATCTTTTTTTTTTTAAGATTTTATTTATTTGACAGAGAGAGACACAGCGAGAGAGGGAACACAAGCAGGGGGAGTGGGAGAGGGAGAAGTAGGCTCTCGGCCGAGCAGAGAGCCCGATGCGGGGCTCGATCCCAGGACCCTGAGATCATGACCTGAGCTGAAGGCAGACGCTTAACCACTGAGCCACCCAGGTGCCCCATGATATATCTTTTTTTTTAAGTTTAAAAATAAAAGCAAGGCTCAGAAGGATATATGCTACATAATCCCATTTAAATAATGTTTTTAAATAAACGAAAGCACAAAATGTGTCATATAGGGATTCTTACAGGTGTAATAAAAATTCAAAGACATCAACGGGACTAGTAAACACCAAAGCCAGCGCAGGGGCTGCCTCCACAGTGGAAGGAGGTCAATGTCATCTGAATAAGGTACATTGAGGGCTTCAGCCATCTGGGAATATTTAATTACTTAAGATGGATAGGTGGTAAACTGCTATTCATGATAACAATCTCTCTGCCTTTTTGCATATCTGAACTATTTCATAATTTAAAACATTTACTGTATGTTGAATGGTTGATCCAACTTAAAACAATAAGAGCAGCCACACAGGACTTTATGTGGCTCTTGAGCATGTCCCCTGCTCTTGTTAAATTGGGTTTCTTCTCCCCTTTCTGGGCATAGAGGTGCCAGGTGAATTCTGAGCATCTTTGCTGTGCCTCCAGGTCCCCCATCTCCCCTGGGCATATTCTCAGCAGACTCTAATGAGTACTCAGGCCAACAAGTTTGAAAGATGTCTTGCCTTCAGCCCTGGGCTCCAGGAACAGGAAACCTTACGCTCCTGTAGGGTGCTGGCAGGAGAAGGGGCTGAAAAGAGCAGATGGGGCAAACAGATCTGAAGTTAGCTCAAAGGTAGACATTATTGTGGAGTAGCTTTCACTCTTCTGGCCAGGAGGAACACAGGGCTTTTGGACTTCACATCAGCTATGCAAATAAGAGCAATTTACCCAAAGGCCCTCGAGGCAAAAGCTGCTTCCCCTTCTATTTCCCCTCCATGCCACATGACACACCTGTCTTTCAGCAGCTGCCAAAGGGGTGAATGTCATCATAAATCAGCGAGGCAATTTATTTGTCTCTTGATGATAAGCTGGGTAATAAGATGTCAACACAAGGTCAGCTTCCGAAATCTCCTGTCCCATCGGCCCTCTCTGCTCCTTCTAAGGAAGAGCATAGAGATCACAGACACCGGACAAAACGAACCTGGGCCCATTATGAGGGTAGGATGAGCCTGGAACCGCCAAACTAGCCCCAGAGGGTGCTGCTAGCAGGGAATTTCTTGAGCTTCTGTCAGCTTGAACCCCAGACCAAACCAACATCCCTTGCGCATAAACCTCAGACGCTGCTCTCTGGTCTCCTTACCATCCTAACTTTAACCCCCAAAACAGAGCAAATCTATTACATTTTGGCAAAACACTTTATAACTAACCAAGCCTATGGCTTGGCAAGGATGCTCTTAGCTTGGTTGGTTTATACTTCGGTGCTAAGACCGCAGGAGCCCTCTGTAAGGGGTGAGCTGCCATCCCACAGGGTGGTGTGGGATCCACCTCCTCTGCCCGCCTTCTGCCCTCAAGATACTGTGGCCTATAAAAAAATATATCTCAGTGAAAATCACCCAAAGTTTATGTAACGTGAGCTTTCTGCTCACTGTTCTGTCTCGGGGCAGCCCTAACCCCAAGGTGAAGGTGTGGGAAGGAGTATGAAGGTCAAAGTGAAAGAGGAGGGGGTACGTAGGTGGGGGAGGGGACAACTGCTTTGCTGAGCTGCAGGAGGCAGGGAGGCCTGCAAGACTCAGTGGACAGGCCCGGGGCTGGGAGGTCGCCTGCCCCAGCCACTCACATGTGAGGTGCTCCTGCAATAGGCTTGTCATGTGCTGCCCCCAGCACACACACACACACACACACACACACACACACACACACACACGCCCAGTGGATAGGAGCACGGGCTCTGGCACCGCTCTGCCTGGACTGGGATCCTGGCTCCACCACTCCCTAACTGGACGACCTCAGCCAAGTCATCAAGCCGCTGAGTGCCTCCGTTTCCTTCTTCTCCAAAAATCACATTGATAGAAATGATGGTACCTGTTCATGCTCATCGCCAGGAGGAAGAAATGAGGACTGAGGGTTAGGTTTTCAATGCTGGCATAGAACTGAGTCCCACCTCTGTTCCGTCAACGCAGCTGCGAGATTTCCCATTCCGTATCCTCTTCCCACTCGGCTTGCCTCAACCCGGCCCCGGTAAAACTCTCCAACAGCCAGGGGCCTGCAGGCAGAGAGAAGGGTGGGGCAGCCAGGGTATCAACTACTGCCACCTCATCACCCCAGGTTCCAGGCCGTTGCTGCCTGTGTTGGAAGGGGAAGTTTCAGAAGCCCCCTTACCTCAGTCATCAGGTTTTCCAGAACCTTCTCAAGATTCCTGAGTAGGAGCAGATGCTTGGCAGCTCTTGACTGTTGCTGGTTACCCTACTCCCTCTTGTTCCACTAGCCTGCACTTGGGGGAGGCTGGTTAGAATCCGCCCTGCACTCTCTTGCTGATATTAGGGTCATAGAAATGGCAGAATCGTACACTCTTAATATCTCTGCCCCACAGCCCTTGCCCCATTTCCCCAGAAATATTGCTAATGTTTGATTAATATGTGCCTGGTCCTGTGCTAAACGGTAAACATCTCTATTTTCTCTTTAATCCTCCCAAGAATCCCATGAGGGGGGTACTAACTAATAGTTAGTACTAACTAACTAATACTAACTAGCAACTAATCTCTTTTACAAGTGAGGTTAAATATGGCTTAAGGAATTTAAGTGGCATGGCAAGGTCTTATCCCCTCCTCATAAGCTTCACCCGTAGCCTGGGACCTGGCTTCAATCTGTTGTCCCTTATGCGTTCTGCTGGCCTCTCTGGCTGGGGTGAGAGAGGGGTGAGGGAAAACGTGGCTCTTCTCCTGTTTTCTTCTATTTATCTTGGCTTCCTGAAAGCACATAAAGTGCTTAGCACAGGGCTGAGGATATAGCAAGCTGTTAATGAACGTTAGCTATTATTATTCTACAATATTTATTGAATACACTGTATTAGGCCCTGGGAGTGGGCCAAGAATATAGGACACAATTCCTGTCCTCCGAGCACGGTCGTCCTCGTGTGAAGACACTCGCCCCAGAGTAAATTGCAAATGCATTCCATAACTGCTAAACCAGGACAGCAGAAGGAGAGCTACTCCTGGGCAGAGGTCATTCCGGACGTTTCCTGGAGGCAGAGGATTTGGGAGAGAATGGAGATTGTCTACGACAGCATGGAAGGGAAGCAGGCATTTCCCATGGAGGCCTCCGTTCTCAGAGCCTCAGCAAGACGAGGGTCGGAGTTGGGGGGGAGGGGGTGTCCCAGGACAAGAGTCACCGTGGTGCCCAGAGTTGGTCCCGCATGCCCACGCCTGGCCTTGCCAGGGAGGTAGCGAATCACCAAGCCAGCGAGCAGGGCTTTGCAGGCCACTAGGCCCAGTTTACAAATGTGGTATTTAGTGGTTGTGTGTCATCATGCAGATGCACCATAGTTTATTTAACCCTTCTCTTTTATTAGGCTTTTAGGCTGTTTCTCAGTTTTCCACTATTATCAATAATGCAGCAAGGCCGAGCGGTCGTAGACGTGGACTTGACGTCAGAGGCCTTTCTCGCTGCTTATGGGGGTAGTGTAACCCCAGGCTAGTTAGTTCATCTCTCCAAGCCTCGGTTCCATTATCTATGAAATTAGAATGATAATGCAACCTATCTCATTCAGTGATGACAAGAGTCCAGAGAGCCCAATTTAAATTAAAAAATATTATCCCCCTATATCCGGCTGCTTATTATGTGCTTATCAGGTGTCAGTCTCTATCCTAAGTGCATTGTATTTTCACACCTATGAGCCTCGTGACTGCCTTATTAAGAAGATTCTGTTACTAACATCCTCAGGTTCAATGTAAGTGAGAGCTGCAGGAACTTCTCAGAGGTCACTAGCCAGAATGAGGCTGGTATTGAATGTGGGTAATAGGTCCCAGAGCCCACATTCGTCACCACCCCTCTGCTCTCCTGCTCAGTAAGTGCTAGCAGTTACTGCATTATTATTATCCCGCTACATTATTATCCTGTTGGCGTTGGGACAGGGTCTTTTGGAGGCTGGGGGAGGCTCTAAGTCACTTTCTGTCTTTCGAGCTTCTGGGAGAAAGGAGGAAATGCAAAAAGAGGGTTTTTTTAAAAAGGTAGTGTATTTTATTTATTTATTTTTTTAAAGATTTTATTTATTTATTTGAAAGAGAGAGTGATGAGAGAGAGAGAGAGAGCATGAGCAGGGGGAGAGGGAGAAGCAGACTCCCCCGGCTGAGGGGGAGCTCGATCCCAGGACCCTGGGATCACGACCTGAGCCGAAGGCAGACGCTCAACCGACTGAGCCACTCAGGCATCCCCAAAAAAGGTAGTGTATTTTAAATGTTTGTGTTTAACAAATTCACACTAGTAGATGTTTATTTTAAAATACAAAAACGCAACGCCCTGAGGAACAATAGACATAGGAGATAAGCCACTGGCTGAGTTTCCCTCAGAGGCTGCTGGGAAGCTCCAGCCTCTCCCACACCCACACCAGGATCTGACCTCGAGAAGCAGCTTCGGAGGCTCGGTCTGGAATGAGAGAGGTGGTTTGCAGGGAAAGAGCATGAAAGTGGCTGGTGGGGTCTTGGCACGCAAAGCAAATGCTGAACGTTCACTGTGTAAATATTAGCATTTTAAGATCCTGGAAATAATGCCATCCATTTATTTAGAAATGTACGCTCCTGTAGCTGTTATTTTAGATTCCGAGCAGACCTTCAAAATTTTTTGAGCAGGTGCCATCCTATTTGAACTTGGGTACAAATGCTAAAATCACTACCACCTCTCCCCTCCCTCCCTCTTTCCAAGTGAAAATATAGAATAAAATCCAGCAAGTATTTATTAGACAAATCCTATACGCAAAGTGCTGTGCTTGAGAACAGACATTAACCACAGCCATTTGCCGCGTCAGCAGCACGGGCTGGGTGCTTCCCATACATTATTCTTACTTAAACCTCTTTACAACCCCGTGAGATGGGGTATTATTATCATCACCATTATCCGGATGAGAACATTGAGGCTCAAAGTGCGGGGCCATCAAAGTCTAGGTCTGTTGGTCCAGTGTTCAGACTCTGCTCCCATTGAAAGGCCCAAGGTGAAGTGACAGGTCAATTTGTCTCTTTATAATTAAGTTCTGTCATCTGCAAAACATGAAAATTGGACAAGATTATGTCTAGGGCCCCTTTAAAATTCTAATTTCCTCTCCCTCAGAAGGGGGGACATTTCATATAAACTGGAACTCTGTCTTTCAAATTGTACTGTCCTGGGGATTTCTCCTTTTCTGCTTTTTTTTTTTTTTTTTTTGAAGTTTATAATCTACATAGAAAAAAATGTATACATCTTGATGAATGAACAGAATGAACACCCACATGTAGCCATCACCTAGAACAGAATCATAGGCTTCTAGTTGAATTTCAGAGATAAAGTGCTATTCACTAACTCATTCTTTAACTAATACCCATTGAGCATTTACACCATGCTAAAAAACGATGCAGGGTCAAGAGAATGAGAAGGCACACCGCAGACTGGGAGAAAATATTTGTAAAAGACATATCTGATAAATGACCTGTATCCAAAATACACAAAGAACTCTTAAAACTCAACAATGAGAAAACAAACAACCTGATTAAAAGATATGCCAAAGACCTTCACAGACCTTCCTCACCAAAGAATATATACAGATGGCAAATGAAATTAAGAGGTGCTTCATATCCTATGTCACCAGAGAAATGAAAATTAAAACAGTGAGATACCACTACACACCTAATAGGATGGCCAAAACCCAGAACACTGACACCACCAAACACTCCCATTCAGTGCTGGTGGGGATGCAAAATGCTACAGTCACTATGAAAGATAGTTTGGTAGTATCGAACAAAACTACGCACACGCTAACCATACAACCCCGCAATCATGCTCCTTAGCATTTACCCAAAGGAGTCAAAAACTTACGTCAACACAAAAACCTGCTCTGATGTTTGCAGCAGCAGTTTATTGATACTTGCCAAAACTTAGAAGCAACCAAGAAGTCCTTCAGTAGGTGAATGGATAAATAAACTGGTACATCCAGACAGAGGAATATTAATCAGCACTAAAAATAAATAAAGTTTATGGGCGCCTGGGTGGCTCAGTCGTTAAGCGTCTGCCTTCGGCTCAGGTTGATCTTAGGGTCCTGGGATCGAGCCCTGCTTCAGGCTCCCTGCTCGGCGGGAAGCCTACTTCTCCCTCTCCCACTCCCCCTGCTTGTGTTCCCTCTCTAGCTGTGTCTCTCTCTCTCTCTGTCAAATAAATAAATAAAATCTTTAAAAACTATATAAATAAATAAATAAATAAATAAGCTTTAAAGCCATGAGCAGACCTGGAAGAAACTGAAATGCATATCACTATGAAAGGAGCCAATCTGAAAAGAATATGTATGGGATGATTCCAACTATATGACATTCTGAAAAAGGCAGAACTATGGAGACAATAAAAGATCAGAGGTTGTCAAGAGTTAAGGGTGAGTTAGGGATGAACCTCTGGGACACAAAGTTTTTTTTTTTTAGGGCAGTGAAACTACTCTGGGTGATACTATAATGGTGGGTGCATGCCATTATACATTTGTCAAAAACCATAGAGTATATATCACCAAAAGTGAACCTGAATATAAAGCAAGGACTTTGGCTGATAATGATGTGCCAATGTGCATTCATGGATTGTAACAAATGGACCACTCTGGTGGGGGATGTCGATAAAGAGGGAGGATTGGGGCAGGGTGTATGTGAAATTCTGCACTTTCTGCTCAGTTTTGCCACAAACCTAAAACCGTTCTAAAACAAAAAGTCTATTTTTAAAAATGATGCCTTGTGGAAACTGACATTAGGAGACCCTAGTTCTAGCTGTGCCACTATTAGACCTGGGACAAATTTCTCAATCCTTTCTGGAAGATGTAAAAACAAGACCTGATAAGATCACATACCCCTTTTAGCTCTAGATCCTGTGTAATAACAATTATATTCAGGAACTCGGATCGTTCCATAGAGCAGTTTGCCTTTGCCAAACTGAATCCTCTTTGTGTTTGATTTTCTCCTGTGACTCTATCAAGGAAAATTCATCAGCTTATAACCACGTCTAAAACCTTTCTACAGGTGTTCACCGTACACGGAGTGTGGACTCCAAACAAAATTGTGAAGAAAGCAAACATGACTTTGTTCCTTTTTTTCTTTCTCTTCCCTTAGTACCACTTCTGTCTTTAGGGATCCTAGCACCTCCCGACTCTTCCTTTGCCCTCATAGACACCGGCTGTCGGGAAGGAGCGCTGTCATTCTCCAGGACGCACTTGCTTTCCCCAGTCCGAGAGGAACGCATGTGGCTCCCAGGTGCTCGAACCAGCTCTGTCACTGGAGGTGTGGACGGCTGTTCCCACGCTCGGTTCCCTAACCAAACTCTAAACTCCTTAAAAACGACAACCACATCGTGCTCTGAGTTTATAATGTTGAATAAAGTCACTTCACAGTTGAGTGTCCATTGATGGTAAAACCTGCTTAGTCAGCTTACTAGGGAGGACATGTGATCCTTATTCACGGATTCTGTGTTTTCAAATTTTCCTATTCACTGGAATTTATTTGTAACCTCACCAGCACTTTCTTGAGTTCATTTGCGGATATTTGCAGAGTGACGTAGAGGTTGAGTCCCTGAAACCCATCTCCCCAGCCAAGGCCAAGCAAACCAACCCTGTGCCTATTTGTTTTAGCTATGTTTCAGCTTGTTTCGGCATTGTAAACAGTGTCTCTTGTGTTTGGGTGGTATATTTAGCATCACTTTTTTTTGCATTTTTGTGCTTTTTTTTGGTGATTTTAAAATGATCTTCAAGTATAGCCCTGATGGGCTGTCTAGTGCTCTTCAGCACAAGAAGGCTGTGACGTGCCTTATGGAGAAAATATGTGTGTTAGGTAAGCTTCATTCAGGCACGAAGAATAGTGCTGTTGGCTGAATTCAATGTTAACAAATCAACAATATATATTCAGTAAAGTCATTAAACAGAACACACATAAAACAAGGTTGTGTACTGATCAATTGATGAAAATGTTGTGACCAGAGGATTGCAGGAACCTAACCCTCCATTTCCCCTAGGAGCCAAGGTTCAGTATTTGCTAATTCGGTGTTTGTGTTGACTTCATAGCATATAAATACTATGAATAATGAGAATCAACTGCACATGCATTTTTACAAGGAGGAAAGGCCCGAATCTTTTACAGGAATCCTCTGACCATCACAAACAAGTGGGTTTACTTGGTGGACGAAGAAAGTAGAGGAAGTGCCAGTCCCAGGGTCCCTGGACTCATGTTCCCCCCTTGAATGCACACAGTTTAAAACATTCTGCTCAATTGTCCCTGAAACATTTTCCAGAAAAGTAAAAAGAGCAACAAGGAGTCTTCCTGCTTTCCAGCCAATGATTTTACTGTGGGAAATCTAAACTTCATAGTAAAGTAAAAGCCAATTGTTTTCAACACTTAACTCTATAAAACACATCAGTAATAAGTAATTGGTTGTTTAAACAACTTATTCTGAGAAAAACAAAATAACTCTTACCTAACCCTCAGCTCTGCAATACTCAAAATTTAGATTCTTTACTAAAGGCCAAAATACAAATTAAGTATTAAAATATAGATTGTACTGAAGCACCAAAGAACTCATTGGAAGATTAATATCGGCAAAACAACTCTTTACTGCTCAGTATATGCAAAGAAAAGGGCATCAAAATTTGCTACTCGTAACTTGAATCTTAGGTTCATTAATTTTGCATGCTTTCCCCCCCAAAATGACATAAAAAATGAGGGCAGTAACCTTAAAAACAAACAGCAAAAATAAAAATTATAAACAGCTGTTGCAATAATTCAACCAAATAGTTAGATAAGTGGTGTATTAGTTTCCATGGCGACTGTAACAAATCACCACAACTTGGTGACTTAAAACAATAGAAATGTATTCTCTCACAGCTCTGGAGGCCAGGAGTCCCACATCAGTCTCCCTGGGCTGAAATCAAGGTGTCAGCAGGGCCATGCTCTCTCCAGAGGCTCTAAAAGAGAAACTATTCTTTGTCTCTTCCAACTTCTGATGGCTGATGGCAGTCCTTGGCTTGTCACCTCATCACTCTGTGGTCCCATCGCTTTCTCTTCCGTGCGTGCCAAATCCCCCTCTTCTGCTTATCAGGATACACAGGACTGCATTTATGGTCCCCTGGATACTCCAGGACAATCTCCTGATCCCAAGTTCCTTAACTCAGTCACATCTACGAAGTCCTTTTTTGGACTATAAGGTGACATTCACAGGTTCCAGGGATGAGGACATGAACACCCTTGTTGAGTGGAGGGGGTAGTGGCGGGCATTATTCCGCCTACCCCAAGTGGTCAGCCTAATACTGACTATATCCATACACCAGCGACCTAACATAATGAAAAACTCAGAGAGGTGCCTACAAGGACAGTTGTTTCTGTTCCTGAGCCCTCATACTTCATGCTCAGTTATGATTCTTCGATAATGATGATGATGATGATGATGATGAGAGATAACATTTCCTGAGCATCTGCCGTGTGCCTCTTTCTGTTCTAAGTTCCCATACATTGCCTCACAGAATCCTCAAAACTGCTGTATGAGATAGGGGGTCATCCTATTTCTTTATTTTATGATGTGGCGGTGGAGAACACTAAATCCACGTTAAGAGAGAGGCAGAACCAGGATTCAAAACTGAGGGTGTCCATCCCCTGTGACCCTGCCTCTGGTTCACGGGGTGTACCCCCTGGCTCCCTGGAACAGAATGCGTCACAGGCAGGAGCACGTGCCTGGGGCGCAGGCTTACAAAGAAGCCACTCCTACAGACTGGCATGTGAACTCCAGCTTCACAAGTTCCATATTCCCATAAAAGAAGAGACTGAACTAAGAGAATAAAACCCTCCTTTTCAGGTGCTAATGATGGCATAGCTGTTCGGGAGATCATTTTAAGTCTATATGAGCACTCAGGCAAACCTTCCCTTTCTGGAGGTGAATGAAGCCCATCCAATGCACTAACTCCCTAGTTTTGGATCCTAGAAGATTCTGTGAGTAGCTGTTGATGAGCATCAGCGCTGAGCCCGTGGGGATGACTGATGTTCACGGAATAGAGGGTTGCAGAAGCTGCAGATTCTTTTATATTTTGTTTTAACAGTGTAGGGGCGGGAAGGACTCAGTAAATGCCTATAATTGAGATGCCCAGTGATATAAGCCAGACTTACTGCTCCAATGGAGTAAATGGCCTGTAAAATGATTTTTCTTCTGAGCCAAATGGTCTACTCACTGTCCTGGAACCCACTATCTCCAGACCTGCACTCACACTGTTCTTCCTGTCTCAATTCCCACCTCCCTCTAGCCATCCATCATCACATATTGAGCACCTAATATATGCAATGCATTGGGCTTGGTGCTGCCCAGACCAACGCACTTAGGCAGGATCTCTTCCAGTGGTGGAGCCTAGAGTTAAGTAACAGAAAAGACAAGTAGCCAGCTTGTCCCGACCCTCTTACACTGCTAAGAGTTAGTCATTCATTTATTTATTCATTCCACAAATATTTATTGGGCATCAACTGCATGCCAGGCACTAAGGAAGGAAAAAATAAAAAGACATCTAACCCAGACTGAGAGAGAGGGTAGCTAACGCCTCTAGGAGGAATTATAGACTTTGCTTAATTTGAAATATGCGTAGGAATTATCTAGACCCTATTAGAGCAAGGTTTGCAAGCAGTGGAATTGCTCTGGGAGGCTGGCTCTGGGGGAACCAGGTGAGGAGTGGTGATAGACAACGGTGGGGAGTTAGGGCCAGAACTTGGAGCAGCTTGAAGGCCACACAAACAATTCCAGACTTCATCCCAAGAAGGAAAAGGAGCTCTTGAAAACGTTTTATCTTTCAAATAAAGAGAAAGTTTATTTTCATCACAAGAAGCACCCAAACTCTATACAATACATACCATCAGAAGTAAAAAGAGTGCAATACACATCTTCTACTGCAAGTTCACAAGGTCGACTCCCTTTTAAATAAATATATGATGTGTCTAAAAAGAAGGAAAACAATAACATATTAAAATAGTGATGTGGATTATATCGATGTCAATTTCCAGGTTGTGATATTGTACATAACTTAGGCCAAGATGTTACGGTTTGGGGAAATTGGGTGAAGAGGAGGATGATGATAACTTACCACTGTATGGGAATCCTTAATGACCTCAAAACAAAAGGGTTTTTTAAATGTATGTACATAAAAAATAAAGTCAACAAGATCTTCAAGGGGGAGAAATATTGATATAGTAACACAATACTGTGGAACCCACTGGTAACTTCTGAAAACCAAACCAAACCAAACCAAACAAAACAAAACGAAACCCAACTCATCCTGAGGCGCTTTGGATGTGGCTGGAGGCTCATTGGTGCATCTGTAACCTGCATTTCACTGCAAAAAAGTCACACATGCTCAGGGCACTCATAGAGGAAGGGACAAAGGAATAGCTCAGAGGACAATGAAATTCTATTAAAGAGCAGGATTGTGTGATTGGGAGAAGAGGTGGCTGCTGGATTATGGCTCGGAGGTAGGGCTAGATGCGCCCAACTCCGAGCTTACTGACAAACTCATGTTCTTTCACTGGCTCACGTGGGACATGGTGCCAGCCAGCGGCTTCCTCACTGCAGGAACAGCCAGTGCTGCTTTCAGCAATGCTCCGAGGACACTTACAAACACACAATATAAACTGCGTAGCAAAATAAGCACAAGCAGCGAGTAGGACATGCTCAGGTCCTAATATTCATAAGACAAAGTATGCAATCACAAACAAGTTAGACTTTACAGTTTCTTGAAACATTTTTAACTATGGGACTGGCATAATCAAATGTGTCCCTCCCATGATCATTCTGACAGTAGTATAGACAATTTTTTGGAGAGGGTGAAGAGTGAAAGGAGGAACAGTAAGGACTTCCACCAACATGGCAATGGCAATGGACAGGAGGTGGATTCCAGAATTATGAAGGAAGCAAAAACCACCATCTTAATGGTAAGAAATCCCCAAGAAAGCTTGGCCTTTGAATCTGGTCAGCTCAAATTTGGCTGCAAAAACAGAAAACTCAAATAACAGTGGTTTAAATAGGATAGATGTTTATTGCTCTATAAAAAGAAGTCCAGTTCAGATATGGTATGACAGCTCCAGAGTGACTCAAGCTCCTTCTGTCCTTCGGATCTACTTCGCTAGTACATAGCTCCCATTCTTAAAGCTACCTCATGGTCCAAGATCACTGCCAGAGCTCATCTATCACATCCACATTACAGGTAGCAAAAGAGCAGAATGGAGAGAGAAAGGAAGAAGGCAGGGTCAGCAACTTTAAAAAATTCTTCTCAGAATTTCCACACAACATTGTTTATATCTCATTGGCCAAAGTTCATGGCTACAGTTACTAACAAGGAAGAGAGGAAAATAATATATTGTAGCCGAGTACCTTGCTATCCTTACCCTTACCCTAGGATGGCTATTTGCTGGATAATTAGCCATCTCTGCCACAGCCATCAGTCAATCTCTGCAGCACAGAGAAGGTGAGACTATCCTAATCCTCCAGGATATGTGTCAAGGAGCACAGTGGCCCCTGGGTGAGGCACCACCCAGGCCCCTTCTGCCTCAGCTGAAGGGTGTGTTGTCAGCAGAGAGCCTTCATCTGTCAGCACCTCTGGAAGAGCCTCTTCACCTAAGGAACCCAGACAACCTATATTCAATGACTGTCGATGCAGGAATATAAAGGCACGCCCATCTTGATCCAGCTGATGACAACTCCGAGGACTAGCTCCAGTTTTCCCCATGGAGTTGGCCAAGGTTATTGTTGGGTCACGTTGTAGTCTCAATTTTCCCTCTGTCCACTCTGGCTTCCTTCTGTTCTCTTCCATAACATGGACATCATGGTCACTCTTTAATAAACACCCTGTATGCCAAACTTCATCTCAGAGTCGGCTTTCCGGGCAACCCAACCTGTGGCAAGGAGGGAGGATGTATCTATCCTGAGCCAGGTGTCAGAAGCTGTAGGAAGTCAAACATTCCTATCTACTGAAAATAGAATGGGCTGGAAATCTGGAGAAATGCCACTGTATGTGCATTTCCTTTATTCTGTCTCCTGCTTGCTTCTCCTGGCTGTCAGGATGCATGCCTATAGCATCTTCTACATCCCTTTCAATGTAGCACTATCCATTTAGGTTTGGATAACCAGTTTCTCCAACTTGCTGCAACTGTGTGTAAAGAAGAGAAAATGTTGGACGAAAGCTGGGTCTTCCCAGATACAAAGTGCAAGAGTGTCCTCGTGGCGGAACTTCTACCATCACCGGCTATGCTTAGAGCCCTTTTTGGTTTCTTTCTTGGCTCTTGGCTGGGCTCCAGATAGGTGAGATGTGACTTTAAATGCAATTATGTTAAGAGAGGGGGAAAATATGACCCTAACTTTGTGGCATGTGTTATTCTAACTCAGAAGCCAATTTTCCATGCTCTTTTTGGCACTTGTAGAATTTGGCTTCAAAGCAGCCTCTCTTCATAGATACCCCTTCCTCTGGCACTCCATTTGCATGTTTTTGAAATTTTGTCCACATAAATGCTCACAGAGGATGGACAGAGATCATCTGGGCTCCTTGTTGTGTGTGAGGGGTGCTCATGACACACGGAGAGAAATGCCGAAGAGATGCCGGAACTTCATCACCCAGTTCTCGGGCTGGTGGTCTTTCCCCTCACCATGGGACTGCCTCCTAACCAGGGTATGCAGTGATCTGCACACAGGAGACTGAGCCAAAAACTTCGTCGTTAGAAATGTTTTTTCATTTCCATGACTCATGTAGTACCTATGAATATACCCAGTTCTTGGGGAAAAAAAAAGAGAGAAATTGATGGCAAGAAAAGGGAGCTTTGTCATCCATTTCTTCGGGGAGTTGAAATTCTAGATTAGTAAGCCGCAGATGTTAGCGACACAAGGCTGCATGCTATGTGACTTTTGAGGCTTCCCTATTCACAGATCTTTCTGGCTTTTCCCATTTGTCTCTGTCAACAGTTGACACTGCAGTCTTTTTTCATCTGGATTTTTAGAAATTGGATTTGTGATAGCGCCTTTCCTCACAAAAACACTTTTCAGGGCAGGATAGTTGAGCAGTCCACAGCAAGTTTTTCTCAGTTTATGTTAGAGAAAAGTGTAAGAAAAAGATCGTCTTCATTTGAAAAACATTAACTGAACTCACACACATGTGTAAATATATTTATACAAAGACTTTCATTCATCTTTGAATCTCCCAGGGCCTGCCCCCTGGAGTATGGTAGACACTAAATATTTGTTGAATGAATAAATGAAGGAGTGAAAGAATGAAGTGAGGAAGTGAATGACTGAACTATTGAGCAAATAAGTGAACGTGAGCTCAAGAAGCTTACTGGTAGGAGGGTGCAAGAAGTACACCAACGGAATAATACAGGAAAGACTGAATGCTGTCAGGAGGTGGGAAGGGACAAGCACACCAAGTGAGGTCAGTAATACCCAATCCTGGCCACATGGTACAGTCTCCACAAGGTCTTGAAAGAGCTCGGAGCCCAACCTATTAAATCAGAGTCTTTGGGGTCGGACCCAAACATTGGTAATTGGTAGAGTTCCTCAGGAGATTCCAAGTTCAGCCAGTTGAGACCCACTGGGACAGGGAGTTCAGGAAGGAGTTCATAAGGGAAGTGTTTTTTGTAAACACCCTTTTAAGGATGGATAGAGTTTGGACTTGTAGAAATGAGAAGGAATTAGGGAAGATGTCCTGACTTCTTTCCATCCCAGCCACAACTCCAGCTGGTCTATCTTACCTAGTCCAGACAGATGTAAGCAACTGGTAAGGGGGCACCTGGTAGTTAAGTGGCTTTCTCCCCTCCGGGCCTTATGAGAGCCTGGCCACTAGTGTCTGAGGGACTCAGGTAAGAGTGTGAACGCTGAGTATCCTGGGGGAGCTAGCCCTGAGGAACTGTCCACCCGAGGGGAATGTCTGTATCCACAGGTATATCCCAACTCAAATGCTGGAAAGGAAGTTTGAAGCCATTCCATCCTTGAGGTTGGGAGTTCATGAAAAGATGGTAAACATAAAAGCTTCCTTCCTGTGGGGACTTCATAGAGATCTGACAAACTATGTTTGTTCCATTGCCAGCCCCTGGGGACAGAGACCACAAGACCTTCTAGCTCTCTTGGAAATGATACCATGGAAGGTTCTTAGCAGCACCTGAGCTCCAAGGAACAAAGAATAATTATATGTCAGAGAAGGACAACAGCTAGAGAGAGAGAGAGAGAGGAATAACAAAGCAATCAAAACTTAAAAAATAAACACTTGTAAAAAATTAGCACTACTGGAGGAAGTAATCTATAACCTACACAAAAAAATAATAATAAGAGAAGCTGATGAGATTTAAGAAAAGTCTTCAAAAGACAGTCTGGAATTAAAACAAACTAATATGATTTTCAAATTATAACAAATTGAATTAGGTGAAGAGTAGGATAGTCAGTGTTGAGACTCCAGTCAGGGCATCTATAGAGGATCCGGTGGAAGAAACAAAAACCACAGAGCTGACACAAAGAGATGGCCACCATAAGGGAAAACAGCAATTCCAGAAGGAGAGACAGCTGGAAAATAGGCCATAATTAAACAATAAAGCAAGCAGCTTTCCTGCAGATAAAGAAAGATCAGTAACTGTCTTGCAAGCATTAACAAATTCTACACCCAAGCATACCTTGGTAAACTTCTGAATTCCAGAGGTAAAGCAATGAATCTTTCCGGTTCACAGGTAAAAAGAACAAGGAAGGAGAATCAGATTGGCATTCAACTCTGCTGTATGGGCAGCTAGTACCTAGCGTGTATGGACTTTGGAGAACAAAGGACTGCAAGCTGAGATTCTTATTTAAAGAATCACGGAATTCAACAAAATGGATAACCCCCTCTCACGTCTGATTAAAGGAAAGAGAGAACAAAAAAGAAACAAGATAGGGAATGAAAAAGAGCCATCATCACAGATACAGAAGAGATTAAAATAATTATAATAATTGATTATACGCTAATTCTATGACAATAAATTTGAAGATCTAGAGGAAATTACCAAAATCCATCCAAGAAGTGAAAACCTGAATAACTAATTATAGTGAGAGAGAGAAGAAAGATATTAAAGATCTACCATTAAAAAGGGCATCAAAGGGGAAGAATGAAGGGGGGGAAATCGGAGGGGGAGACGAACCATGAGAGATGATGGACTCTGAAAAATAAACTGAAGGTTCTAGAGGGGAGGGGGGTGGGAAGATGGGTTGGCCTGGTGATGGGTATTGAGGAGGGCATGTTCTGCATGGAGCACTGGGTGTTATGCACAATGAATCGTGGAACACTACATCAAAAACTAATGATGTAATGTATGGTGACTAACATAACAATAAAAAATTAAAAAAAATAAATAAATAAAAAGGGCATCAAGACAGATGGTTCCACAGCTCAGTTTTCTAATCTTCAAAGAACAGATAATTTCAATGTTAATTAACTTATTATAAGCCATGGAAAAAAATGAAAGCTTCTCAATTTATGTTATGAAGCAGGCATAATTTTAAGACTAAAATCTGATCAAGATAATACATAAAAGGAAACAACAAGCCAATCTTACAGCTATAGATGCAAAAATTCTAAATAAAATATTAACAAATAAAATCTAGCTATGTGGTAAAAGAATAATACACTGTAATAATACGCTGTAACTAAGCAGAATTTAGTCTAGGATTACAAAGCACAACACCAAGAAATCTGTCAACATAAATATTTCCATCAGTAAATTAAAGGTGAAAAAGCTTATCATCTTATCAATAGTTCCTGAAAAGGCATTTGATAAAATTCAGCGGCATCCCTACTCAAGCTTTAAGGAAAATAAGAACAAAATGATAGTTGTTAGATATAATAAAGTCTCTGTCAAAAACCAATAGCCAATATCATTCTAATCAGCAAAATACCAAAAGCATTTCAATTAAAATAAAAAAAACCATGGGGTGCTTGGGTGGTTCAGTCAGTTAAGCATCTGCCTTCTGCTCAGGTCATGATCCTGGGGTCCTGGGATTGAGCCCTGTATTGGGTTCCCTGCTCTGTGAGGGGATTGCTTCTCCTGCTCCCTCTGCCTGCCACTCCCCCTGCTTGTGCTCTTTCTCTCTCTCTCTGTCAAATAAATAAATAAAATCTAAAACAAAACTAAGAACTAGACAAGAATGCTCACTATTGTCATTTTAATTCAAGATTTTTCTTAGAGATTTAGAGACTCAGACAAATGTAATAAGGTAAGAAAATGAAGTGATTACTATAAATATTTGAAAAGAAATAAGGTATTGGAGTAATTCTTTTCATTCATGGTTCTCTCTTTTTTTCCAGATTTACACCTGCTATTAACATTACTGTTTAACATTGCCTTGGATGTTTTTAGGAAATACAGTAAGAACATTAAATTTAGTAACTGACATAAATATTTGACAATATTTTCTTCCACCAATGACCTGATTGCATTACTAGAAAGCCTAGGAAGCTGTAGTTAAAAAAAAAACAAACACCAAACCTCAAATTAATGAAGAATTTGATAAGATAGCAAGACTTATAGAAATGCATACAAAAATTAGTCACTTCTCTCTACTATAGCATGTTCACTAAAAAATAGATAAGAGAAAAAATTCAATTAATTTTAGTGGCAAAATCTTCAAAATATTGAAGGATGAATATAAAAGAAAGGTATAAAACTATGTGAAAGAATTATATTAAAAAACATAAAACAAAATCTGAATAAATTTTAACACCATACAATTTGTTCAGAAGAGTTAATATCATAAAAAATTTATTCTCCCCCAAAATATAAATATAATACAATCCCAATTATAATCCTAGAAGGTTTTTGAATGTAGTTTTTATTTTGAAGTATAGCATACATACAGAAAAGCGTTCAAATCATAAATGTGCCCATGTAACTAACATCTCCGTAAAGAAATATAACATAACCAGTCCCCAGAACTCCGCCATTCTGCCTCCCCCTGGTCCATACCTCCCACCAAGGAGATCTACTAACTTGACTTCTAATAGACTTACTTTGCTTCCAACAGGTTTTGTTTTTTAACTGGATACAATGCACTTAAAATTTACATGGAGGAATAAATGTCCAGAAGAGAAGAAAATAGGAAAAAGAATAACGGTTAGGGAGGCCTAAACTTATTGGATATCAGAGCACTCCAAAAAAACTTTGTCATCAAATCACTGTGTATTAGTACAGGAAGAGAACAACCAGGAGAGGAACAGGATAGGGGATTGAAAAAAATCGAACCCAGTACATGCGAGCATTTAATACATAACAAAGTTGATAGTTTAAGTCAGCAGGGAAAAAATAGGTTACTTAAATGATCCTAGCTCAACTTACTATTCTCTAAAACAACAAATTGCATCCCATCTTACATCATATGCCAAAACAATTCTAGACACGTTAAGGACTTTTCACAACTATATAAAATAAAACGATAAATAGTTTAGAAGAAAATCTAGGTAAATATATGGATCAGAGTTCTCCTTATCAGGATGGAAAACCCTGAATCTCTGAAAGAAAAGACATATTTGACTTATTTAAGTTGAAAATGCTTAGCAAAATATGATAGCCAAGTGATAGGTTTGGGGCGGGGGAGAAGTTATACAGATAACAGAGAAATGATAAATAACAATAAGATAGAAAGAGTTTACTTTGCCTGGGTCTCTTGAAGAACATTAAGGATCCAATTCACAATCCATGTCAAAACATCTTAAACTACCCTTCCTCACGGTTTCACTTTGGAGAGATGAGAATATTAGGAAAGAGATAGAGATGGCGGATCCGCGCACAGCACTGTGAATGTAACTAAAGGCCACTGAATTGTTCACTTTAAATAATCAATTTTATGTTATGTGAATTTCACCTCAATAAATTATTTGGAAAAAAAAAATACCCTTTGTCTCCCAGCCTGAAACTTTTGTATCTCACTCTTAACTCTACCAAAAATGTTCTTCCCAGCACAGCCCACATGCCCATCCCATGCGTTTCCCTCTCTCTTCCTTCCCATGTTTCTGGTCCTCTGTCTCTGTAGCCCCTCTCCCTATCCAGGATCTCAGAATCCCGGGACACAGGCTGGCAAATGTGGAATCCTCCATGCAGGTGAGGAAAGAGGGAAGCTCAAGAGGAAAAGATACATTTTCCCTTAACAGGTGGTGGGAACGGGTGAGGGAAGGCTGGGATTACTCATGAGTAGGTTCTGTCCCACTTCACATTCATCTGTGAGTCTTAGGTAATTTGGGGACAGGCTGCCTTCAGCAGTCTGTCTTCCCCCCCACACCCTGAGCCACTGCCCCCGTCTGTCACCACGGCTCTTCCCAGCTCCCCCAAAGTCAAGGCCCTGAGGCAGGGAGCCCCCAGTCTAGGGACTTTGGATGGGGACAGTGTACCTCCAGCCCTCTCTAGGGGGAGGGAGAGGGGGTGGAGAGCTCCACACTCGGCAGCACTCAGGCTTGCAGAACAGGTGGTTTTGTTTATTTTTCACCATTTGATATACAAAATTGTACCCTTTACTAAAACAGTCCCAGAGCTCAAGCACAACAAGGACAGGCGCAGTGAGATGGCGTTTAATTAAAACACAGAAATATAAGCAGTAGACATCATGAAGGAGTAGCAAATTGCCACAAAATAAACATTCAAGCGGCCACCGCCATTTGGCTGCTCAGCAACTGAGAGGACAAGGAGACCGGAATGTCCCCGGCTCAGCCCCTCACTCTGCTCCCCTACGGCAGGGCAGGAAGGCAGGAATAGGGCCAGTCTGCAGGGTCTGGGCCCCCCCAAGTTTCCAGAATTAACAATTCCACCACTGCCTCTCCTCTTCCTGCCTTAAAGGCTATTTGTATAGGTCAACTGTGTTTTAAGGAATCACTCTCCTAGTACAGTATTACTAGTATCAAAGAAAACTTCTGACAGCCATTATGGCACAGTAGAAAGAACTTTCTACTCTTTTTTTTTTTTTTAAGTCAAATTGACTTGACTTCCAAGCCTGGCTCTGTCACTTACCAACTGTGTTGAATGTGCACAAATCACATAAATTCTCTAGGCTTCTGTTCATCTCTGGGGCAAGGTTATTGGTTAGAACGATATGACTGGTTTATTGGTAGTCTTAATTCACCAGGGGCATAAACATGAAATGGTTGTATTTTTCCTGAAATTGCTCCTAAACTGTACTTATGTCAAACTCATTTCTGACTGAGGAGCAGCTACTTTGCCAGATCAGCCCAATACCCTAATGTCTCAGTCAGCTTTTTATTATTAAACAGTTACTTTTAGTCATTAAGATTCTGCCTTGTTCATTTTAAAATTTCGATCTTCTATCCATTTCAAATACTTTTCTTTCCCTCTTAGGACTGTCAGATAAAATATGTAATACCCAGAAAATTATAATTTTATTTTTTAAAAAGATTTTACTTATTTATTTGAGAGAGAGAAAGCACAAGCAGGGGGAGGGGCAGAGGGAGAGGGAGAAGCAGGCTTCCCACTGAGCAGTGAGCCCAGATGTGGGGCTCCATCCCAGGACCCTGGGATCCTGACTTGAGCTGAAGGCACACGCTTAACCGACTGAGCCACCCAGGTGCCCGAAGTAAATTATAATTTTAGACGAATAATTTTTTTTGTATAAGGATGTCTCTTATAATACTTTTATTTTTCTTTGATAAATCTGACAACCCTACACTTTCTCCCAAGCACAGGATATACTTTGGCTTAGAGAAGTGGTTCCCAATTCAGGGAACCACTGCTCATTAAAAATTTCAATGCCTATAGGAAATATAGTCAATAGCCTATAGCTATTTCAATAAACAATAGCATTGTATGGTGACAGATGGGAGCTACGCTTGTGGTGAGCACAGCATAACATAAAGGAAGCTGAATCACTATGTTGTACACCTGAAATTAATGCAACATTGTGCATCAACTATATCCAAATAAAATAATTTTTTATAAAAGAAAATTAATCGGGCGCCTAGGTGGCTCAGTCAGTTGAGCGACCCACTCTTGGTTTCAGCTCAGGTCATGATCTCAGGGTCATAAAATTGAGCCCCGAATAGGGCTCCATACTGGGGGTGGAGCCTGCTTGAGATTCTCTCTGTCCCTCTCCCTCTGCTCCTCCCAACCATGCACACTCTAAGTAAATAAATAAATAAATATTAAAAAAAAGAAGTTATTAAGAAAAAGAAAAAAGATGAACGATCTTCTTGCAAAAGAAGATAAATATAGGACAAGTGTTGCTATACCCAAAGGGAGAAATTGGAAGAAATAATGTACTGGTCCCAAGCAGGTTTTAAATTCAGCAGGGCAAATTTCATTAAAAGTCAAAGCCTAGAAATAAAAAAGTAAAATATCAATACCTGGATTCCACTCCAGACCAGATCAGTTAAATCAGAATATCTTATATTCTGGAAAAAAAAAAAAAGAATATCTTATATTCTAATCAAGAATTTTATTTTAGGGTTGCCTGGGTGGCTCAGTCGTTAAGCGTCTGCCTTTGGCTCAGGTCATAGTCCCAGGGTCCTGGAATCCAGCCCCACATCAGGCTCCCTGCTCCGCGGGAAGCCTGCTTCTCCCTCTCCCACTCCCCCTGCTGTGTTCCCTCTCTCCCTGTGTCTCTCTCTGTCAAATAAATAAATAAAATCTTAAAAAAAAAAAAAAAGAATTTTATTTTAAATTCCACAAATGATTCTATGGTGCCACCAGGGTTGAAATTATTGCTAGAGTGAGGGTGGTCGGCCTCCCTCTTGCGCTACCCACACCTCCTCCTTCCCAGCATGCATTGCTTTGGTGTTACAGGAGGAGAAAGGGGTCGCAGGTCTCATCTTACCCCACCGCCTGCTGTCAGCTAGTAACCGTCTCTGTTGGTCACCACAGCTCCTCCATTTGACATCCACAGGCCATTTGTTCCCAGTGTATGGCAGGTGTCCAAGATGGGTTCTCCTGTGAGGCGCATTTGTTGGTTCTTTGGTGGCCCCTGTGAGGGTCTTTCTCCTACCTGGTCCCTGGTATGGAGATCAGATCTGAGTTTGCCCTCTCCAAATCAGCCCTCTGCTACAAGTAACCCCCTAACAGCCTCTTGCTGCTGAGTCCCCTCCCCCGAATATGCAGACTTCCAAGGAGGAGGATATTGGCAAGATAGCTTAAACCACACCACCTTGCGCAGCTCAGCCAACCTGCAGGATCTCAGCGGACCTCAAATGCCTGAGTTCTCTGAACTTTGAGAAGTGGGGTACTTAGCACCTGTTCTCACGTGAGGGCCCTGGTTCCCAATTCCAGGACCCCCTCTGCATGTATCACCACATTACACTCATGATAACTAATATTTGTTGAGATTTTCCGTGTGCTAGGTGCTGCGCTCAGCTATTTCAAACATGACCTCCTTTGCTCCTGAGAACAGGGCAGGGAGTTAGGAATCACATCCTCATTTTTCAGATGAGTAAATTTTGGCTAAGAGAGTTTCAATAATTTGCTGAAGGTCATACAGCTAATAAGAATCAGAGCTCAAATTTGACTCCAAAGACCTTGCTTTTGCCACTGTAATTTATAACACTTAACTCGCACCGTGATAGAATTTATGAATGAAACTTATCTCGCGGTCTAGTACACAGTGGGCACTCGCAAATATTATTTTCTTCCTAGAAAACCCTCAAACTGGAACTCTCTCATCAAGTGCCATTTTATAATGTTCCATCCAAGTTACTCAAAAACAATTTAACGCTTTGTTTCATCACCCCCATGTATTAATCTACGAATTAATTCATTCTTTTAAAACATATCATATGTGCCAGGATCTGTGCTACTACTAAAATAGCGGATAAAAATAATTTAGTATTGGTTTCCTGAGGCTGTTGCAACAAATCACCACAAACTCAAGTCACTTTATTTTTTTTAAGTTTTTACTTAGATTCCAGCTAGTTAACATATAGTGTTATTATTAGTTTCAGGCGTACAATATAGTGATGCAACAATTCCATACACACCGGGTGCTCATCACAAGTGTCCTCCTTAATCCCCATCACCCATTTCACCCATCCCTCCACCCACCTCCCCTCTGGGAACCAGCAGTGTGTGTTCTCTATAGTTAAGAATCTGTTCCTTGGTTTGCCTCTCTCTCTCTCTCTTTTTTCCCTTTTGCTCATTTGTTTTGTTTCTTAAATTCCACATATGAGTGAAGTCATATGGTATTTGTCTTCCTCTGACGGACTTATTTCACTTTGCATTATACTCTCTAGCTCTATCCATGTTGTTGCAAATGGCAGGATTTCATTCTTTTTTTATGGCTGAGTAATATTCCTGTGTGTGTGTGTGTGTGTGTGTGTGTGTCCTCTTTGTCCATTCATCAAACCCAGTCACTTTAAACAACAGAAATTTATTCTCTCACAGTTCTGAGGCTGGACGTCTGATATCAAGATGTTGGGAGGGCTGCACTCCTTCTGAAGATTCTAGGGGGATATCTTTCCTTGCCTCTTCACACCACCAGGGTGAGTAATAGGGAGTTTCTGAAGGATTTGAAACAGGGAGGAGTGACATGATGAGATGTTAGAAATACCACTCTGGAGTGATGTTGGGGAGACGAGAAGGGAAGTCAGCAGGTAGCTTAAAACTCCTAAGATTTCATAGACTACAATAATAATAGTATTATTGAAATTTGTCAACTTTATTGGTTTTGCCAAATAAGGATTAAAGGGAAAAATATTATTTAAGATTTTGTTTTTAATGAAACACATTTTCATACAAAAAAAGTATGAAGGACAATCTTAGATTAAAGGTGATTTTTTTTTCTTTTATAGCTTTTTTTTATTGTGGTAAAATATATACACCATAAAAGAGATAATTTAACCATTTCTGTGTGTACAGTATTATGGCACTAAGTACATCCACACATTGTGCGACATTTGTCACCATCCCTTTCCAGAACTTTGTCATCTTCCCCAACTGAAACTCTGTCCCCCTCAAACACTGACTCTCCATTTCCCCATCCCCCCCCACTCCTGGCAGCCATTGTTCCACTTTGTCTCTATGAGTTTGACTGCTCTAAGTCCCTCATAGAAATGGAATCATATAATAATTGTCCCTTTGGGACTGGCATATTTCGCTTAGCACAATGTTTTCAAGGTTCATCCATGTTGTAGCACGTGTCAGAATTTCCTTTCTTTTTAAGGCTGAATGATATTGCATGTTTTATTTTTCCATTCATCTGTAGATGGACAGTGAGTTTGTTTCTACCTTTTGGCTATTGTGAATAATGCTGTTGTGAACATGGATATACAAATATCTATTTGAGTTCCTGCTCTCAGTTCTTTGGGGTATATACTCAGAAGTAGACATGCTGGATGATATAGAAAGTCTATGTTTAATTTTCTAAAGAACCATCATCCTGTTTTCCACAGTGACTGCACTGTTTTACATTCCTTCCAGCAATGCACAAGGGTCCCAATTTCCCCATATCCTTACCAGCAACATGTTATTTTCTTTTTTTTTTTAATAATTGTCATCTGAATGAGTGTGAAGTGATATCTCATTGTGGTTTTGATTTGCATTTCTCTAATGCTTAGTTCTGATGAACATCTTTTTATGGGTTTATTGGTCATCTGTACATCTTTGGAGAAATGTCTGTTCAAGTCCTTTGCCCATTTTTTAAAAAGATTTTATTTATTTATTTATTTATTTATTTATTTATTTATTTATTTGAGAGAGAGAGAGAACCATGAGTGGAGGGAGAAGCAGAGGGAGAGGGACAAGCAGACTACGCTGAGCTCAGGGCCTGTGATTTGGGGCTCGATCTCAAGACCATGAGTTCATGACCTGAGATGAAATCAAAGAGTCAGACACTTAACCCACTGAGCTACCCAGGCGCCCCTCTTTGCCCATTTTTTAAGTAAGTTGTTTGTTTTGTTGTTGTTGAGTTACAGGACTTCTTTATATATTCTGGATATTAATCTCTTATCAGATAAATGATCTGCAAATATTTTCTCCAATTCCATGGATTGCCTTTTGCTTTGTTGGTAGTGTCCTTTGATGCACAAAAGTTTCTCATTTTGATGAAGTCCAATTTTTATCTCTCTTTTTCCGTTGTTGCCTGTGCCTTTGGCATAATAGCTAGAAAAATCTTTGTCATATCTAATGTCATGAAACTTTACCCTATGTTTTCTTCTAAGAGTTTTATAGTTTTGTTTTTATAGTTAGGTCCTTAATCCATTTTGAATTAATTTTGGTATATGGTATAAGGTAAGGGTCCAACTTCATTCATTAACATGCAGATATTCAGTTTTGAATTTTCCATTATAAATAAATTTAGACTTAGGGAGAAAATGACTACATCATCCTTAATTTTATTTGTTCCTTCAGATTGGTACACATTTCACCAGAATCTGTGGAATGGTACTTGGAAACTCCAGTCTAGGAGAGAGACTGGCCTAAACTAGATCTATAGAATGGAGTTGGGTAGGAGGGGTAGGGCTCAATTTGAGAGCTTTCTCTGATGCAGAATCCACAGGATGTCGTGGCTGATGGGATGTGGGATGTGGTGAAGTCCAGGCAGTTAAGTCTGTTTGAGTAATGGGACATATCCTATTGTCTTTAATAGTTGAACATAGAGAAAATAAATCTTAAAACCTGGAAGCTACATTAAAATTCCTCTTGAAGAGCAAAGAAATTTCTCTTTAGGAAATACCTCCAGTCATTCACTGGGGGGTGGAGGGAATAAACATAGGCCTTGATATGAAGAAGAAGATAGGGCAAGGGAAGGCTGAACTCATTTACAAAGGAAATGAGAGTGTTTTAGTTTAACAGAACAGGCACAGAGGGAGAGAAGAGGGACCCAAGAAGATGAAGGAGAATAAAGAAATGCAAGGGAGTTGGGGCCAGAGGAAGGTGTTGAGTATGATGGTGGAAGTTGGTACCTAAGGGGAAAGAGAGCCAGATTGGAGGGGCTGCACAGAGACTTTAAAGAACAGGTTAATATCTCGTGTTGCTTGTTGTTCCGCGTGGTCTGTAACCACCTCCATTATCCTCAACTTCCAGTAGCCATCTGCACCAACTCTGTCTGTGGTACTGGTTCCTTGGAAAGTAAGTCAAAGAAAAGGGGACTAGGTACCTTTATAGATCCAAGGTAGAGAGAAGGATGGTAAGTGAGGTGCAAAAAAACCAGGTCTTTTCTTCCCCAACTATTAAACAAAATCTTGCACTTTGCAAGCCTGAAGCAATCCCTGTGGCAATGGGAATGTGTAGCACTGATGAGCTTACATTTGGTCCCTCCTCATCTCTGAAACAATCCCCGAGACAAAGAGATGACGTTATGCTGACATATGACCCGGCCTACCCCTGAGGTTAAAGGCCGGGCCAACGCTTCTGCCACACCAGCTGGGGAGTTGGGGTACGTCTCCTTGCTCTCAGCATTTGCTTCCCCTACCAACCTGCTGAATGGTTGCTGGTTTATTCCAGTTGGTTCGTGGATGTGAGCTCCCAGCTTTTGGCTCCACTCCCACCATCTTGGTGCTTCCTAGGGCACAGCCCTCTCCTCGTGCCTATGGCACTCAGCTGCTCCTGAATCTCCTGTCACACAATCTGCGATGCAGAGTGGCATCAGGGAGCCAGGATCCGTTATAAAAGTGCTGTGAAAAATGCATGCAGGTGGCTTAAGCCACACTCCTTATGTAGCAAAAAATCAGTCTAAGTCATTTTAGAATTTTGTTCTTAAAAATCTCTCTCTTACCTTACGCAAAGCTGAACAACTCTTTAGGATGATGATGTGAATTTTCCTTGAAGGAGCTCGTGTAATGCTTTTAAAACCTGTCTTGTGTTTGTGGGAACAAACCAGGAAGCTACTCTTTAGCTTCTTTTCCTCTTTTTACGTGTCTGTTTTACAAATCAAGAAATGTCTAGATGCTAGAACAGGTTCTCATTACTTCTTGCTTTTCCTTTGCAACTAATAAGCTCCTGGCGAGTGGGGCAATTCTTGAGGGCCCAGCATCTGACCCCCACTCCTTACCATCTATGAAACTTGGGAAACGCTGCAGAAGAGAGGAGAGACAACAGCAGCCCCCACCAGCACTACCAAAAAAAAAAAAAGAGCAAGAAACCAGGATGACAGCAAAGATTGGAAGTTATTTGTCAAAATGCAACAGCAAACAAAAGGAAATCGTGCAGTGAGAAATGTGCCTGGGCCACCAGCCTTTGAGGACTGGAAGGCTTCTGCTATGGATGACCCACCTCTGCGGGGCATTGATCGAGTAAAAGCTGGACAAAGGGGAGATGGCGCCAATGGCTGAGTTTGAAAGCAGAAACAGGGAAGTAATGGATATTGGAAATCAAGGAATGAGGACATTGAATGATGACAGGAAAGAGCGTGACTTCCCCAAACTGGAGCTATTTCCAAGCAGCTGGCCACCTATGGATTTCCTGTAAAGTATCCTGGATCTTCAAGAAGATATTCTGTAATTAGAGACAAGGCTAAAATGGCACCATGGAACAGATTAGTGTCTTCGTGTTTTTAAGAAGGAATTTTTCTGTCATAAAAAGTGGCAGATACAGATGAAAAGCATGAAGACACAACTAATTTAATCCCATCACCCAGAGAGCACAGCAAGCAACTCTTTGGCTCTTAAAGCCTTTGTTTCATCTGTGCATGAACACCCTCAAACTTTCCCTCCGCAGATTAGGAAATCATATGGTGCATTCCGTGTTGTGACCTGCTTTTCCTCTTAAGAATAGATAATGATGTTGCTTCATATCAATACATATAGTTCATATCACTTTTAATGACTGAATAGTTTTCAATCATATGGATTTAAATTCTTTAATTTAGAATTAAATTAGAAATTTGTCTTTTTGCATTTTTTAATCATTAAAAACAATATTACAGTAAAGTCTTTGCCGATAAAACTCAGGACACAGCCATGATGATTATTTTAGGATAAATTCCTACAAGTAGAATTGCTGGAACAAAGGACATGCATGTTTTTAAAGAAGTTGAATGGTACTGCAAATTCCCTTTATAAAGGTCATACCAATTATACTCCTGGGTCCTGCTGGCAGCACATACGCATCCCCATTCTCTTATATTCTTAATAAAGTCACCTCACAAGATGTTAATTCAGGAGAACACTGGCCACACTAATTAGGCAGATTTGAAGGGAAGCACACATCAACACTTTATTATTGCAGATTGCTTCCATATTCAGCCCTCCGCACCCCCTTGACTCTCTCTCCTTACTTTCTCCCTGGCATTATTTGGGGACCCATCTCTCTCTTGCATGAGGCTTAGCTCGTCTGAGGGTGAGGAACATGTTTGATTCGATTTATACTCTAGATCCCTGAGGGCCTAGCCCAGAGTTTTGTTTGTGATTGATTTGTTCAATATTTTTAAAGTAAATGAACAGAATTCAAATGTATAATTTAGATCGAAAGAAACTCAAGGCATAGAAAGTGACAGAGTGTAGGGAAAAAAAAAATAGCATTCTGTAAATTATGAAAAGAATGAAGGGATAGTTTTATTTCAAAGTCCAAACGCTCCTTAGCAAGAATCCTTCCCCTTGGGCTTCTAACAAAATCCTTGCCAATGTTGCCCATGGTCCACATACTCATTTAGTTCTTAATTCACTTCTTCAGACTCTCGTGAGCAGCCTATTGAGCACCAAGCACATCAGTGGCATAAAACTCAGTCACTGCACACATGGGTTTTACAAAGGGCTGGAGAGTGGAAACATGCACACTGATGCAACCACAGTAATCCAACACTCATGACGGGCTCGTGGGATACAGAAATAAATAATACCTAGTCTGTGGCCTCTAATAGCTTACAGTCCCATGGAGAAGAGAGACTGTAGACAACTTATTTCCCCACTATGGGATTAGTGCTGTCCGTATACTAGCATGGGGCCTGCAGAAGGCACCATGGTGTATGGGGGGCAAAGCATCAGCTTCAGAATCAGACAGACTTGCATCTGAATTTATGATTGTCTGCTTTCTAGCTCTGTGACCCTGGGCAAGCTGCTTCAAGTTTGTTTTTTTCCGCCAGGCTTACTGTGCAGGTTGAATGAAATCATGTGTGTGAAGGGCCCTCAAAACCTGTAGATGGTAAATGATTGCTGTTAGCAGGGAAGTCAGGGA
Source organism: Phoca vitulina (assembly GCF_004348235.1). NCBI lineage: Eukaryota > Metazoa > Chordata > Mammalia > Carnivora > Phocidae > Phoca > Phoca vitulina. Next base: position 42,746,218 of record NW_022589728.1, read on the forward strand.
AGGATTCACAGAGGAGGGGGTGCCAAGACTGAAGCAGGAAAGCAGATGTGACATTATTGGGCACAAATCATGGAAAAAGGCATTCAGGCAAAGGGAACAGCATGTGCAAAGTGGGGGTGTGGAAACCCCTGGTCTGTTTGGAAAGTTATCATAGTTTCCTGGTATTGTACCATAAAACAAGAAACAAGGAAGGGCAAGAAATGAGCAGCAAGATGTAGGTAAAAGGCAGATCAGGGGAGGGCTTTGTACATCATGGTGAGAATGTAGGTGTTTCCTTCTACAACTGTGTTGTCCAATACAGTGGCCACTAGCCACATGTGGCTATTTAAATTTAAAGGAGCTGAAATCAAATAAAATTTAAAATTCAGTTCCTCAGTCACACAAGCCACATTTCAATAACCACATTTCATTAGCCAGTCTCAATAGTCACATAAGACTAGTGGCTACCATATTGGACGGTCCAGATGGAGAACATTTCCATCATTGTTGCAAGTTCTATTGGACAACACTGCCCTAGAACCTTGCTATTCAAAGTGGTCAGCCGACCAGAAGCATTGGCTTCACCTGGAGCTTGTTAGAAATGCAAAGTCTCAGGCTCCACCCCAGATCTAGTGAATTAGATTCTGCACTTTAACAAGTTCTATACCCGTCTCCCCTACCCCGCCTCGGGGATTGATATGTACATAGAAGTTTGAGGCACACTGCTCTCTGGAATGGGGAGCCACTGAACAGTTTAAGCAGAAGCGGCATGGTCAAACTCTCAAACTCTCATTTTTCTCTTTATTCTGTCAACTTTTTTTTTTAAGTAGGCGCCACACCCAGCATGGAGCGCAACACAGGGCTTGAACTCAGACCCTGAGATAAAGACCCAAGCTGAGACCATGAGTCAGACTCTTAACTGACGGAGCCACCCAAGCACCCCTTTCTTTATTCTTTCCATTCAGTATCTCCCCATTCCGACCCCCCAGCCCAACAACCACCATATCACTCTCTATCTCTGTGAGTAGACTAGCATTTTCTTTCTGTGCCTGTCTTATGTCACTTATGAGTATAATGTCCTTCAGGCTTATCCATGTTGTTGCAAATGACAGGACTCCCTTCTTTTTTGAAGGTTAATAATATATATAGATCACATTTTCTTTATCCATTCATCCATCGAGGGACACTTGGGTTGTTTTCATATCTTGGCTATTATGAATAATGCTGCAGTGAACAGGGGAGTACAGATACCTCTTGGAAATACTGACTTCGTTCCTTTGGATAAATACCCAGAAGTGGGATTACTGGATCACAGGGTAGTTCTACTTTAATTTTTCAAAGAACCTCCATACTATCTTCCATAATGGTTATACCAATTTACATTTCCTCCAACAGTGCACAAAGGTTCTCTTTTCTCCATATCGTTGCCAAGATTTACCTTTTGATAACAACCACTCTCACAGATGTGAGGTGATATCTCATAGTGGTTTTGATTTGCATTTCCCTGATGATCTGTGATGTTGACCATTTTCCATATATTTCTGTATCTATTTGACCATTCATTTGTCTTCTTTTGAGAAATGTCTATTTGGGTCCTTTTCCCATTTTTTAACTGGGCTATTTGTTTTTTTGCTGAGTTCCTTATTTTTTTTTTAAGTGAGCCCCTTATAAGATATGCAAGTATTTTCTCTCATTCCATAAGTTGTCTCTTCACTCTGTTGATTGTTTCCTTTGCTATGCAGAAGCTTTTTAGTTTAATGCAATCTTACTTGTCTATTTTTGTTTTTGTTCCCTGTGCTTTTGGGGTCATATCCAAAAAATCATTGCTCAGACCAATATCAAGAAGTTTTTCCCCTATGTTTTCTTCTAGGAGTTTTACAGTTTCAGGTCTTACATTTAAGTCTTTAATTCACCTTGAGTTGACTTTTGTATATCGAGTGAGGTAAGGGTCCAATTCCATTCTTCTGCATGTAGATATTTAGTTTTCCCAGGATCATTTATTAAAGAAACTCTCCTTTTCCCTTTGTGTGTTCTTGGCATCCTTGATGAAGATCATTTGACCATCTACACAAGGGTTTGTGTCTGGGTTCTCTATCTGTTTCATTGGTCTCTATGTGTGTTTTTATGCCAGTAACCACACTGTTTTGATTACTATATCTTCATAATATAGTTTGAAATCAGGAAGTATGATGCCTCCAGCTTTGTTCTTCTTTCACAACACTGCTTTTTTTATGTAGGGTCTTCTGTGATTCACTGTGAATTTTAGGATTTTCTTTTCTATTTCTGTGAAAAATATTACAGAATTTTAATAGGGATTGCATTGAACGTGTAGATCCCTTAAGTAGTATGGACATTTTAACAATAGTAATTCTTCCAATTCATGAACACAAGATATCTTTCCATTTATTTGCATCTTCTTCAAATTGTTTCATCATGCTTTCAAAACCTGCATTCTACTTTTTTACTTTTAATTCTTTTTATTAGTTCCAGAGGTAGAATTTAGTGATTCATCAGTTGCATGTAACACCCAGTGCTCATTACATCACATGTCCTCCTTAATGCCCATCACCCGGTTACCCCATCTGCCCACCCACCACTCCTCCAGCCACCCTCAATTTGTTTCCTTGAGTTCAGCATCCCTTTTGGTTTGCCTCCCTCTCAATTTTCATGTTATTTTATTTTTCCTTCCCTTTCCCTATGTTCATCTGTTTTGTTTCTTAAATTCCACATATCAGTGAGATCATATGATACATGTCTTTCTCTGACTGACTTATTTCACTTAACATAATACCCTCTAGTTCCATCCACATCATTGCAAATGGCAAGATTTCATTCTTGTTGATGGCTGAGTAAGATTCCATGGTGCATATATACCACATCTTCTTTATCCATTCATCTGTTGATGGACATGTGGGCTCTTTCCATAGTTTGGCTATTGTGGACATTGCTGCTATAAACATTGGGGTGCAGTGCCCCTTCAAATCACTCTGTTTGTATCCTTTGGATAAATACCTAGTAGTGTAATTTCTGAGTCATAGAGTAGCTCTATTTTTAACTTTTTGAGGAATCTCCATACTGTTTTCCAGAGTGGCAGCACCAGCTTGCCTTCCCACCAACAGTGTAGGAGGGTTTCCCTTTCTCCGCATCCTCACCAACATCTGTCGTTTCCTGACTTGTTCATTTTAGCCATTCTGACCGGTGCGAGGTGGTATCCCATTGTGGTCAAAACCTGCATTTTAGAAGTTTATCCCAGTAGAAGGATAAATAAAAGGGGAGCAAGGCCAGAGGAAGAGAGACCAGTCAGGAGACACTAGCAACTGGGCTGCTATTGCCACTTTCGAGCAAATTAGAAAAAGTCACCTCTTTTTTGTTGAAACAACTGAAACAGATTTGTTGGGCAGAGTGCAGGCTGGCTTTAAGCCTTGCTTGGGCCCAGGCACCCTCTGCAGTGAATACCGTGCCTGAACACATGAGGAAGCATGGTGGCAACTGTCCAGATGCATGGTGAGGAAGGCCTGAACGACACAGTTTGAGGATGTTGATGAACAGTAACAAGGCACCACCCTGTGGCACGTTGTTTTGTAAAATGTCATGTGCTGTGGAGGAAGGGGCAGTGGCAGTCATGAGAAAGTAAGGCTCTATCCTGCAAGGACCCACAAGGAGGGCTGGCCTTTTCACACAGCGTGCTATGGGCAGCCCTGCTCTGTAGTGTCCCTGTTCCGTTTCACGTCAGGAAAGTGATTAAACTAATTGCCTTAAACCAGTGCTGTATTTCATGTGTATAATGCCCATAATTTGGGGTTTGAATATAATTGCAGTAAATTATACTAATCACAGGAAAACTTCATTAAACTAATATAGGTTTATTCAAAAGAGTGTAGTTTTAAGCAATCAGTAGTCCCTAGTTGCAATGGTGCTTTCTTGTTTTATAATAAAAGATATTGAATACTTCAAAACTCTGTTAATTCAAAGTCCATTTTTTCTAAAATCATGGGAGTTTCAGAGAATGTTCTCCCATTTGGAGTATAGTCACCTTTTCAACCATGAGACATGATGTTAAAAAAGATTAAAAACAAAAAACCAAAATCCCCTAGAAGCAACCATAAGTGGAGTCTTTAAAACTCAGTTCTCACTATTCCAAATTCTTCTGGATTTCTCAGACAGACAAATTTTAATTTATGCCCTTCCAATTGCCTTAGATAATGAGTTGGGGCAGAGAAAATGAGTTGAAAATGAGTCTACCATTTGCCACACACACACACACACACACACACAAATGCACACCTGCTGTACTGGCCAGAGCTCCGGCAGGAATCTGATGGCATACTCATTCATGGTAATTGAGGATTGTTTAATAAAAGAGTTATGTATTCCTGAAACTCTCTGATGGTAGCTACGAGAGAAGGCTGACCACAAGGAGCTTTGTCCTTTGGTGGAAGGATACAACCAATTTACAGTGACCTGCCAGGAAGGGAGTTGAAGAGATATATACCCCAACCTCACACTCTGCCCTCCCTGTCTCCTTTCTCTGGCCCCTCCCATTCGCCAAACCCAGTATAGGTTGCCAAATGGTAAAGAAATCCATTGCTGCAGTCCCTTCAGAGGAGGCTCCCAAAACACAAAGCAAGGTGGAGAAGGGTGAAGAGTGAATGGACAGTATCCAGTATTCATTCACAAACACATGCATTATACACAAACATCTTACATTTCCATAACACTCTACAGTTAGCAAGTACTTTCAAATATTTCTTTATTTTTTTAAAGATTTTTATTTATTTTTATTTTTTAGAGAGAGAGACAGCGAGAGAGAGAGGGAGAACACACGAGCCAGGGGAAGGAGCAGATGGAGAAGCAAACTCCCCACTGAGCATGGAGCCTGATGCGGGGCTCGATCCTGGGACTCCAGGATCATGACCCGAGCTGAAGGCAGACACTTCATCGACTGAGCCCCCCAGGCACCCTCAAATATTTCTTTAAATGTGCACCTGACTCGTGGCAGGTGACTCCATATATATTTACTGAATAAATCAGTGAAATACAATTTTTTTCTTATTTATAATAATTAGGTTTTATGTATTTTTTTATTATGGAAAAAATACACATAACATGTAATTTACCATTTTAGCCATTTCAAAGTGTACAATTCAGTGGCGTTAAGCACATTCATGATGTTGTACAACCACCATTATTATCTAGTTCCAGAACTCTTCCATTACCTCAAATGGATACCCCATACCACAAATTTATTTTTTAAATGACAGACTTGTTTCACATGCAAACATTTGTCAAAGGCTAATGGTATATGCGATCTACTAAATGGTGTGACAATTTTCCTAGCAGCCAAGGATAAAAAGACCAAAACTTCAAAATGATCTTGTCTATAAAAGCATACTGAAATACACAGAATAGTTACATCGAGTTACATAGAATTAACATACATAGAGCAGTTACTTCAAATATAGAACCTGGATATTTGAGGAAGTAACTTCCTGTTGATTACCCTGATTGATCAAATTGGCCAGAAAGCCAATCCATTTTTCACTTCAGTTTGACTGTAGAGATACCAATGCCCTGATGTCACATACCTCTTTCCTCTCCAACGATGAAATAGCCATTTTCAGGTCCCGGGCTTTGCTGATGAGGCCAAAATAAATTCCCAAAGAGTTTTGAGCAAACATAATTTCAGCCTCAGGTGGCCTGTTGATGGTAGTTGGGATGTCTTGTCCTGGTTCTGCTGTTTGTTAGCTGGATAGATGCAGGCCGCTGGTGATCTGGCCTCCTTTATCTATTTAAAAAAAAAAAAAAGGATGGTGCTGGACTTTGACACCCCCCCGCCCCCTGCCAGCTCTAACATCCCTTGTTACTCTAGGCTCTGCCCGAAAACCTCCAAAGCTTTCACTGGAAAACACTCTCACTCTGAACACATCAGATATCTAAACACACAGTATTCACCCTTCTGATGAAACAGCCAGTGTGGAATTTGACCCTTTCAGCAAATCATGGATGTGAAAGCCAATATTCTGTGCATAGAAAGCCAGGTGGGAACAGGTGTAGCACGTAGAGAAACAAGTAAGCCAAATTCATTGACTAGCAGAGGTTTGAACGGGTATTTTAATGATGTAGAGAAGTTAGCTCTTACCTTTTAATCAGAAGCACAGTTTTCCCAGTGGAGCTGGGAACTAGCACTGACCCATCCCCACCTGGTCTCCTTGGTAACCGAGGGCCTAGATCTCTGAGGTGTTTGCAGAACATCTGGCCAGCATTAGGGTGCAGACCACCGCTACCCAGAGATCAAGCCTTGGCCTTTGAAGACCGCGAGCTAATTAAGGAATTGGCAGCCACAGGCAGGGATATGGAGTGCTTAGTACCGCCGGGGAGTCCAGTTAGCACAGGGGTGGAGGACGTAGGCTCTGGAACCAGACTGGGGCTAAATACCGACATGTCTCTCACCACATGGTGGAAACTTGCCCAAGTTTTAATTTGCCTTTCTGGGCCTCAATTTCCTCATTTGTAAAATGAGTTTAATAAAAGTAACTTCTTCATGCAGTTGTTGAAAGGATTAAAGACATTTAAATACTAAAAGTGCCTAGGGTCATATATAGCAAGAGCTCAACTCAAATAGGCCAGCAGTAGTAACAATGCAATGATTATGCAACACCAATAAGAAAAACAGAGATTTTCAAGATGATCATATGCAGCATTGTTTTGGGGAAACCCATAGCAAAGATGGTAGGACTTCAAAACTGCAGCTGGAAAACCCTCTGCCATGTTCCCACAACAAATATGCAAGCTCAGACCAGCAGGTCAACATCAGTGGCTTTGGCATCAGACAGATCTGTAGACCACCAGCTGTGTGCACTTGAGGAGTGCAATCTAAGCTTTGCTTTGCTTTCCTCAATTTACAGTGGGGAGAACAGCAGAACTACCCTAGCGGGTTGTGCTAACGATCAAGGGACAATGCAGGAGAAGTGCTCCGCACACTGCCTGGAATGAAGCAGGTGGTCAACAAATACGAATATTATTACGAGGTGCAATTTGTGCCCCATTAGGCCCCAGTTTTCTTCCATATCCCTAAGTTTATATCCTGATTCATTCATTTCATCTGGCAAACATTTCCCAGTGCTGGCTTTGTGTCTATTACTAAATGGACACAAGGAATTCAAAAATAATTACAAGATGAAGTTCATGCTGCCAGTCTAGTCTGGAGGTGATTCGTAGATCCCCCGAGTCATAGGAGAGCCACCTTGGAGGCCTCCTGGCACAGGTGTGAGGTTACAGAGAGGGGGAGCGGCGGGGCAGGGTTGGGGTGGGCAGTGAGACTGTTCGGGACTAAAGGGGGCATCTGGAAGGTGGTCTTATTGGCTGAGGAGAGGCAGCAGTGTCTAGCAGTGAGGAGCCCAGTCTCTAGTCTCAGACGACTGATGCTCTCAGTCCCAGATCTGCCTCCATGAGCTCATGGGACCTTGCTCAAGTCTCTAGTCTCAGACGGCTGATGCCCTCAGTCCCAGGTCTGCCTCCATGAGCTCATGGGACCTTGCTCAAGTCACTTCATCCCTCTTTGCCTTGTTTCCTAAGCTGTGAAATGGTGAAATGATAGTATCTACAGAATTAAAAGAGTTAAAAACCCATGAAGCACTGAACAGCACCTGACTTGTAGTAAAAGTTACTGTTAGACCATGGAAAGAGAGAGGGAGAATTTTTTTTGACAGATAAGATATCAGGACCTTTGCTTTTTGGTTTGTTTTTGTTTGCTTTTTAACTAGATATGCCCATGTAATGCTGCCACTGGGCCTCCCAAAGTCTAGAAAGATGGATCATCTTAATCTATCCCCAGAAAGAACTCAATCTTACTCACAGCTTATCAAAAACATGTGTGGCTCCCAAAGGCTGGCATAAATATTTATTTACCTTTCCTTTGGGCCACTTTGCAGCAAGTGCTGCCTCAGTACTATGTGGCCACACAGAAGTCCCTTCTCCTCAGCCACCTACCCGTCCACCGTCTCCATGCGCATCTCCATAGGGTCCCAGCCCCATCTTGTCATTGCTCCCTGAGTGGAGTCAGTGAAGCCCATCTCTCATCTCCCACCGTTCCTTGACTGGGGTCCTGTTTGCTTGTGTTTATGTGGCACCCACCGCATAAGGCAGCCTCTTTCAAGCTAGAACCAATCACCTCCCATAGAACAATTTGTATTTTATACCAAGAAACCTCCTCCCCACTAAGGGAGAACAGGGAGGGACAATGGGGGTGGACACAGTGTTGAATGTACAGAACATATATTAAGGAATTTCTACTCAATTTCCCACTCTCAAGTCTGGCATAAAGAACATTTCATGACTTTCTTTATAAGGTCACCCAACGCCAAGCTTAAGCCCCTAAAGTGGAATTTAGGAGGGTTAAGGCTCTAACGGAGGATTCGTATTGCTGAAGAGCAGCCGGATAGAAGCGTCACCCTCTGTCCCCATTGGGATTCTGATTCCAGCAGCATCGAAAGTACTATCATCCCAGCGACTCAGTGAGCAGCTCGGCACAGTGTGTCACCGTGACGCTCGTCACTGGATGCATTTGGCTTTGCCGGCCATATGGCAGTGCGGAAGAGCTCCTTTGTAGTTTGATGGTCTGGAAATGACTAAGGCTCTCTTCACATTCTGTGTGGCTGGCTCCTTTCTGTTTGGGAACAGCTGATGCTGCTAGGGCTTACCTTTCCCTTGACACTGCTGAAGGAGCCTTAGGAACAGATCCTTTTCATCTCTCAGGCACAAATATCTCAACTTGTAAGGCAGATGGGTAAGGAGCAGTAGTTGAGAAGCACTTAACGATCAACAAGCAGCATTTCTTGAACAACAAATATAAACACTCCAGTGGCTCAGTCTAGTGCGGGGAGAGAGAGGAGGAAAATGTCAATCACGAGGAAAATGGAAAAAGACAGAGTGGAAGGGTACCTGGGAGGCCATAGTAGATAAAAGAGCCAGAAATAGTTTCCAAAACAAGCTCGAGTTGAGTTGTAAAAGAGAAGTATAACTTATAGAGCACCTACTAAAGCCGGGTCCTCTCCTGGATAGTCTACTTACGTTTTTTTCAATTAACTTTCTCATCAAAGTCACAAAGCTAATAATTATTGGAGCTGGGGTTTGAATCTAGGTCAGTTTGAGCTCAAAACCATTCCACTCCACCCTACTGCTGAGGAGGCAGGCAGGCCTGGAGGATGGGATCCCAGGCCAAGGGAATCACCTTCCCAAGGGGTGGGAATCCACCACAGACTTGAAGTCAGACAGAAGGTCAGCTATGGAAATCCCTTCCCACATATGAGGCAGGCCCACAGCATGGTTTGTTGCTGAACCCTGAAGTGGCCTTAAAATCCTTCTCACTCCAGCACTCCAGGACCAGCATGAATCACATATGAAACCTATTTGCCACGTAGAAGAAAAGAACAGATCTGGAAGAGCCACAGGGGTTTCTAGAAGAATCTCCCAGAGCCAGAGTTTCAGGAAGCTTGATTTGAATTTTCTCAGATTCTCAGTCGAGAACTTAGGGGGTGAAGTTATTAACCTGAAAATCCTACCACTAAAAAGTTGAAGCTAATGCTTACCCAAGGGATAAGACCTGAATTCAGGTCAGGATAGCTTTGGTGGTGGTGGTGGTGGGGATCTTGTGCTGAGACCTCACCATTCGCTGCTGGTAAACACTTGTTGACTACCCCAAATTCATACTCCAGAATGATACTGAAAGCTTAGTAAGAAGTGCCCCAAACTGGGCCTTGGCACTGAAAACTTAACAGCGGAACAATTCATACCAGCTGCTTGCTTTGCTTTCCGTAAGTAAAGCACTCTGTAGTTAAGGAAAATGTTAAAGGCTGCCCAACTTGGGCTGGAGCATTAATGTGAGGATGAACTAACCTGGAACATCACTCTGACCCGGCCAGAACTTTGATGAAAAACCTGCAATGTTTTCTGCCTCAGTGGTTTTTGAGCACTTGGCTGATGTCTGATGCCCAATTGATATTAATCTCCACATCCTATTAAGAGGAACAACTATTTCTCAGGTAGTTGGGTTCTTTTCCCGGCTGCAATATCTTTGTAACATCTTTCCAGGGGCTCCTGTGGGCTTAAATATATGACATTCAAAAAATAATATGTAAATGAATTTCCATCCATTTCATCGAGGGAGTTGTTTTCTCCATTCGTAATCTTTTTTTATGATTTTATTCTTCTTGCAGGAAACAGAAGTAGAGGTGCATTCAGGCCATGTGTGTAATTTTGGGATCAGCTTTCTGTAATGAAACTGGAAGCAAATCCCAGATAAGAGCTCCAACTGTTTCAGAAGAACATTGCAAAGCCCAGTGGTCCTGACCAAGTTGTCACACACAGAGCAGAACTATCGATGAGAGCCATACAACATCTGTTGCCCAGGTAACCATCAATCCACTAAGCCAGCTCTGAGTCATAAATGGCGTGGGGAGGTCTGCTAGCGTAGAGGGCAGTGCAAACTCTTCTCATCCTTTCCCCACCTCCGGATATGGCCTGAGGCTGCCATACAAGGTAAATAGAAACCTACTTCAGACCCCTAAAGACCGAAAAGACCTCTCTCTTCCTAGCCCTCATTTAAAGATTCTTGGACCTCCATCGGTCTTATCGAAAACCTCCCCAGATTCTTATCAGTGCTTAGCACATTACCAGTGCTAAGTAACACTACTCCAAATGCCAGCCTGCTGAGTGGTACTACACTGTTCACCCACCGGCATCCGGCCCCCAGCCTGCATTTTGAGTTGCACTGAACTACTTAGGACGCCTGTGGCAGCCCACCAGGGCTCACACACTTATTGTGACTTTCACTTGGCACTGTGGTATGGGAGAACAACCGTATGGGTCTCCTTTCCTGTGTTCCATCACATCCAAAATGCTGCACACAAATTCAGAGAGAAAAATGAATAAATATGCCTTTGCCGAGTGACTAGATCTGACTTTCTAAAAACATTCCTAGGTATATTCCCAAAAGAATTGAGAAGAGGTCTTCAAACCTGTACAAGAATGTTCATAGAAGCACCGTTTCCCGGGCGCCTGGGTGGCTCAGTTGGTTAAGCGACTGCCTTCGGCTCAGGTCATGATCCTGGAGTCCTGGGATCGAGTCCCGCATCGGGCTCCCTGCTCAGCAGGGAGTCTGCTTCTCCCTCTCCCGCTCCCCCCTCTTGTGCTCTCTCTCTCTCTCTCTCTCTCACTCTCTCTCTCAAATAAATAAAAAATCTTAAAAAAAAAAAAAAAGAAGCATCGTTTCCCATAGCTGAAAGATAAAAACAACCCAAATGTCCATCAATGAATGAATGGGTTAACAAAGTGTGGTATATTCATACAATGGAATATTACTCCATACTATGACATGGATACATACTATGACATGGGTGAACTTTGAAGGCATTATACTAAGGGAAAAGCCAGACACAATAGGGCACATATTACATGATTCCATTTATATGAAATATCCAGAAAGGTAAATATAGAGAGACAGAAAGCAGATTAGTGGTTGCCAGGGCTGGGGGAAGAAGAGGGGTGAGGAGTGCTGTTTACTGAGGACGGGGTTTCCTTTTGGGGTGATGAAATGTTCTGGAATGACATAGAGGCGATAGATGCCTAACTGTGAATGTACTTAATGCCACTGGATTGTACTTTAAAAATGGTTAATTCTACCATGTTATGTGAATTTTACTCAACTAAAAAAAGAAGGCTAGTACAAGAAAATTTATAAAAAAAGAAAAGCAGAAAGGATATCACTTATAATTGTAGCACCCCAAACCAAATACTGTTCACATTCTGTTCCAGCTTATATTCCATAGTAATAATTTGTATCTCATATATAATTTCTATTTTATTTTCAAATTCATGTTATTTCCAAAGTATTACCTATAGTCCATGTGTCTCATGAGCTTAAACTACTGGGTAAATTTTCTTGATATGTATTGTCTATCAGTGGTTGCTTCATGATACTCTACCAACTGATACTGACATCTATAATATATGAAACTATCTACTTCTATGCATCCTAGCTAGCATTGACTAGCATTGATTAGTCTCCCAAACAACCCCAATCTCCCATTGATTAGTCTCTTTTTACAAGAAAAAAGAGAGACTAATACATGGTTGTTCTAATACTTTTTCATTTGATGATTAGTAAGATTGTTGCCCTACAACTTTTTTTCTTTCTTGAAATAATAAAACCATGTTTAGTAGACACTTCTATATGCTTTGTCTTTATTAGAGAAGAGAGTAGCTAGTCATTATTGGGGGTGTGGGTGGAGAATCCAATAGTAAATGCTTTAAAAGACTAGACGACTAGACTAGACTAGATACAGTTGTCCCTGAAGGAGGAACTAGAGAACTGGAGGGTTGCTAGGTTGCCGAGACCAAATTATCTGGAATGCAATACTGAGCAGAGATAGAAAATATGAAATACAAGAACATAAAAGATAAAACTTTTAAATTCTGACAAAAATCAAATAGGTTGTGTCAGTGAAAGATTTGACCTTGCACAACAGTGGGAGGTGGTTAAATACTCTTATAAGGCTACTGTCTTCTACCTGATGCTGGAATAGGTACTAGTCTAGCCCACACGGCCAGAATAGAGGGTCACAGAAATAACAGACTGGCACTGGTATATATCCTAAGATGTAGGCTGTTCAGTCTCACACATGGTTCCCTCACTGTACCTCAAGGTGTAGAGAGGGGGATAGTGACAATAGGAGCTGGGGCTGCAGAGGCCACTTAGTCTTTCTTCTCCAGGGATTAATAGAGATTGAATTTTAAATCTGAAACTTATAAATAATAGCACTGTAAATTTTTAAAAAATTTAATCTGTACCATTCTTTTGTTGAGATGCTACTCACATGGCAATGTGGCAGAAAGCCACCAACGTCGGGTGCCTGGGTGGCTCAGTCGGTTAAGCGTCGGACTCTTGATTTCCGCTCACGTCATGATCTCAGGATTGTGAGGTTGAGCCCCACATTGGCCTCTGTGCTGGGCGTGGAGCCTGCTTAAGATTCTCTCTCTCCCTCTGCCCTTCCCTCTCACGCACATGCGCACACATGCGTGTATGCTCTCTCTCTAAAAAAAAAAGTAAAAGAAAAAGAAAGCCACAAATGTCACACTAAAAAACCAGAAACTTGGCTTGTTAATGAGTTATTGGAGACAAGACATAGGACCACCATATCATTGACTGGCTTTAAGCCCTTGCCCACAGCCTTTCTCCTTCTCAACTTTGTCTCCTTGCTAAGCATCCTTTTTTTTTTAGGAATGCAAAGAATTGCTGGGGAAAAAAAAACACAGAGAAACCTTAGGATTACAATGAACATTGCCCAAGATTAATCTTGCCTCCGTTCTTTAGTAAATTCAGGTGAGACTCTCACAAATTAACAAAGAAGACTGAGGGTGGTAGTCTGTCAAGATGGAGGATGCCCCCCCATCTTTCCCACTTTAGACTAAAAATAACAGGCAAAAGGGGTTCAACTTCAGTGTGCAGGCAGAGAAACTGTGAATGAACTGTGACGAAATTTGCTGAACTAATGAATGCATGACAGATGGGCTTCACTTCTGGTGAGAAGAAACTATGTCCTCAGTGGTCATTTTTCAAGCCTTCAATGTCTAATTGTGATTCAGGGCAGTGTTTTCACACTCTACCACTCAGAGTATAATGTCCTAGAGGCCAATCCTGCCCTTCAACCAGAGCAACTCTGTTCATATCTGTTTATATATTTGGGTTTTTTCTTTTTAAGATTTTATTTATTTATTTGACAGAGGGAGAGAGAGAGCACAAGTAGGCAGACAGCAGGCAGTGGGAGAGGGAGAAGCAGGCTCCCCGCCCAGCACAGAGCCCGATGCGGGGCTCGATCCCAGGACGCTGGGACCATGACCCGAGCAGAAGGCAGACGCCCAACCGACTGAGCCACCCAGGCGCCCCTATATATTCGAGTTTTATTAAGCTTTGCTTGAAAACAGTCTTAATTTTAAAGTTCACTTGTAATTCCACTGGTATAAAAGAAGGAACTAAGATATACATTCTACAATCAATTGGTTTGAGTCTTGATTTTAATTTCTACAAGCTCTGTTATCTTAGGTTAGCTATTTATTATTTTGCTTCTCAAACTCTGTACCTGAAACATTAGAACGATACATGATTCTTCACCGAGGGCTACGGGGATCAATAATGTGTGAAAAGACATTCTGTAAACGGTGTCACCATATAAATGGTAAGAATTATCATCTAGTCTCAGTGACTGCAGGATTGTCAGGTGAGAGATGCATCTAGTTTCACTGCTGCTGCAACAGATGGTAAAACAGGACAGTAAATGACTGAGTTAACCTTAGCACAGTCTTTCCATTTCAAAGGCTAATATTTCAGAAACCAGCCAATGAAACAATAATGAGAGAAAAGATTGAAAATAAAATGAACAGAACCTCAGGGATCTGTGGGACCATACCCAAAGGTCTGATGTTTTTGTCATCAGAGTCTCAGAAAGGAAGGAGAAAGATATATACATTTTTAAAAAAATTGCCTTTTATCTTTTTTTAAAATTTAAATTCAATTAACCTACACATAGTACATTGAAAGATATATACATTTGAAATATATATACATTTGAAGACATAGTGGCTGAAAATTCCCAAATTTGATTAAGACATAAACTTATAGATTCAAGAAGCCCCAAACAGGAGAAAACTCCAGGAAATACATGCTCACACATATCACAGTTAAGCTACAGAACACTGAAAATAGGAAAGAAAATATTGAAAGAAGCCATAGAAAGATGACTCTTTACTTATAGAGGAACAACATTTGAATGACTAGGTTTTTCGCCAGAAAATGTACAGGCCCGGAGGAAGCCATACAACACATTTAAGGCGTTTAAAGAAAAGAATTGTCAACTTAGAATTCTATGCACAGTGAAAATACCCTTCAGGAATGAATGCAGAATAAAGCCATGAAAATTAATAAAATTAAACCTCATTTAAAATGGAGCCTGGAGGCCAGCAGGGGGAGCTCTCATGCCCTCCCACTCCTTGTCAATTGCAGACCCCAACAGGAGACTACTTTGTATTCCCAACCCGAAGAACTCTATACTTCACTACTCCAGAAGGACGAATTAAGGTTTTCTACTGGCCTGGCAACAGCCCAGCCAATGAGAGAGAGTCACAATGCAACCAATGGAAAGCCACCATACTTCGAGCTCCTTGTTTGCTCCAATGGACTTTTTGTTTATAAGAGCAGAGCCCTTCCCGGGTGGCCCTTTCCGCTTTAAAAGAGCGCTCCTCTCCTTTGTTTTCCAAACTTGCGTATGGTTTTGCTGTAGGTTGCGTCCCAAATTGCGATTCTCTGCTATTCCTGAATTAACCCATTTTTTTTGCTAGTAAAACAACAGTGCAGTTTGCTTTTAAGGCTAACAACATCCTCAGGAGTGGGAAGCTAATAGAATTTGTTGCCAGTAGACCTGCTCTAGAAGAAATGCTAAAGGCAGTTCTTCAGATGGAAAGGAAATGATGCGGGAGGGAACCTTGAAACTTCATGAAGGAAAGAACAACAGAAATGGTAAGTATCTTGATAAATGGAATAGATTGAAGTCTAAAAATATGTATGACCTTTAAAAGCAAAAATCACAATACTATGTGATGGGTTTTCAGTGTATCTAGATATTATACGTATCACAGCCGTAACAAAAAGTGAAGAGAGTAAAGAGTTAAAGAGACGTACGTGATGGCAAATTTTCTGAACTCCACGTGAAGTGCTAAAATATTTATTCTTAGTAGATTGTGAATGTTAAATATTATATTGTGATTTATAGAGCAAGCACTTACAAAACTACACCAAAACTATAGTCAAAAACTCACAACATAAATTAAAATGGAATACTGAAAAATATTCAAATAAACCAAAAGACAGCAGGACAGGGTGGAGATCAGGACCACAAATATAGGGAACAGATAGAAAACAGATATAAAATGGCGTACCTAATCCAGATATATCAATAATGACATGCAATTTCAATAGTCTACGTCAATTAGAAGACAGAGAATGTCATAATAAATAACAGAGCAAGACCCAACTACATGTTATCTATAGGAAACCCACTTTAAATAATGTTAAAGGTTAAAAGTAAAAGAATGAGAAAGATATAGTGCAAACACGAATGGAAAGGGGCTAGAATGGCTACTTTAATTATCAGGCAAAGTAAATTTCAGAGGAATGAAAGTTACCAGGGATAAAAATGGACATTACATGGCGACAAAGAAAGGGGTCAGTTCACCAAGTAGATATAACAAGTTTCAGTGTGCATGCAACTAATGAAAATTTCAAAATACATGAAGCAAAACTGATAGTACAAAAAGGAGAAATGGAAAAATGCACAATTAGAGCTGGAGACTTTAATACTCTTCTCTCAGTAATTGATAGAACAAGGAAACAGAGGATCCGTAAGGATATAGTAGAATTGACCACCACCATCAACCAACTACATCCAGTTGACATTTATACGACATTCCACCCAACCACAGAAGCATGAAAATGGTTTTCAAGTGTGCATTGAACATTTGCCAAAACAGACCATATTCTGCATCCTAATGCAAACTTTAACAAACTTAGAAGAATTTAAATCATACAATGTAAGTTCTCTGACCATACTGAAATTAGAGATCAATAACAGAAATAAAACTAAAAATATCCAATACTTGGAAATTACAGAATATGCTTCAAAATAATCCATGGATCAAAGAGCAAGTTTCAGTAGGAATTTAAAGATGTTTGAACTGAATGAAAATGAAATTACAACATTTCAAAATTTGTGGGATGAAGCTAAATAAGTGCTGGGTAAGTGGTGATTCTCAATCTTGATTCACATTTGAACCCCCTGGACAGCTTTTTAAAAATACTGATTCCTGGGGCGCCTGGGTGGCTCAGTCATTAAGCGTCTGCCTTCGGCTCAGGTCATGATCCCAGGGTCCTGGGATCGAGCCCCGCATCGGGCTCCCTGCTCGGCAGGAAGCCTGCTTCTCCCTCTCCCACTCCCCCTGCTTGTGTTCCCTTTCTCGCTATCTTTCTCTCTCTCTGTCAAATAAATAAAATCTTAAAAAAAAAAAAAAAATACTGATTCCTGGCCACCCCCCACCGCAGACCAATGACATCAGATTCTCTAGGAGTGAAGCCCAGACAAGAGTATTTTTACAAAGCGGCCCCGATGATTGTAATGTACAGCCACAGCTGAGAACTGCTATCCTCAGTGCTGCAAAAGTGATAGAAAATGCTTTGGGAACACAAATGGGACAATTAAGACTACCTGGGCCATGGGGGGGTGGCTTCACAGAGGGGCTGCTGGGTAAAGAATAAGCAAGAATTTTTCAGTTTGGGAAGGCACAGGAGGAAAGGTATTCAGGCATGGGGAACAGCATGGGCCAGGCCACAGAGATATGAAAAGGTATTCAGGGAATGCAGATCAATGGATAAGGCATGTCTGTGGTGCCACCCTGTACACACTCACAAGTGCTTGTTTATATACAGACACGTAAGTCATCATTCAAGTATAACCTAATCTGCTCCTGTTAGGGTGAAACTGGCTAATCAGCTAAACGTACCTAAAATGCCTCATCAAGAAAGGATAGAAAATATCCGGAGATGGGTTTTCATTGGGGAGAAGAAATTTCAGGAGTAAAAACTGCTTAAAAAATGTTGCTTAAATCTCATTTTATATATACGGATTTTAATACTGTACAAAACTGTGGCAAGCAGAAGCAACCACTAGATCGGTATAGCCCACTAGAATATAACGGTTTGAATTCAGCCTGGACTAGTTTGGGTTTTTTTTCTCAGACATTTTTTCCCTTTCTAAGCTTTCCAGTTTTATTTCTTGCCATTCTCCCTGTGCCCCTCTCACCGACCTTGTACTTTATTCTTTAATAGCGGAACACGGCACCGATTCACCTCCCTGCTTCTTGCTTCTGCCTTTGCTCTTACCATACTTTTTTGCCAGGATGGTCCCACTCTTTGCCCCCACCTGACCCTGATTAGCTCCTACTCATCCTTTATGCCTTGGCTCAGATATCGCCTCTTCCAGGAAGCCTTCCCAGAAGGAGAGTGCTTGGGTTGGGCACTGAAGATCTTTAAGACTCCTGTTTGTAATTCAGGACACTTCGTATTTTTCTGCATTGTCTTTGGATGTGCATTAAAGTTTTATAATTTTATTCCTTCTTAATCCTGGAGCACAGGTGTGAATAAGATTGAAAGGGTTGGCATCATTTCTGAGACTTTGGGGAGAGGCTGAAATCTCCTGTGGTCATTATTTCAGAGGAAGCAGATCTGAAAGACTGTAGCAAATAGGTGTGTGTTTTTCTTGGGTATTCCAGGAAACACTGAGGAGGGCTTTAAAAAACAAAACTCTAAAGGGTGGCAGGTGGTGTTATTCCAGAGAAGAAACGAGCTGTTAATAAGGGTGGTAGTACTAGAATCGAATGCCTATCTCTTCTCTGTGTTCGGAGGTTGCTGGAAGGATGCCAGGGTGTTGCATGGGCACATCCAAGGCTCTCTAAGAAATACAGAATTGGATCCCGAGAGGTCCTTTCTGGGAGGGTGAGGTTTGTCAGCCATAAAGCTTTTAAGTAGAAGTGAAAACCCCCCGTAACCATTGATTCTCTCTCCCTGGAGTTCCCTATGGCAGGGGACGGGGAGAGAGAGAGAGAGAGAGCCCAAAAGTCTCAGCAGAATTAAGGAAATTACCCTGGCAGGGGGACAGCCACAGTTGATGTGAATTTTTTGTGATGAGGCATTGTAACTGTCGTTTGGGACAAGAGTTGTTGAACTGAGCACTGCCCTCCTTAAATGAAGTCGATGTGTAGGTACCAGTAGGAGATGTGCTTGCTAAGATGTTGTGGTGAGGGACGCCTGGGGGGCTCAGTCGGTTGAGCATCTGCCGTCGGCTCAGGTCATGATCTGAGGGTCCTGGAATCGAGTCCTGCATCGGGCTCCTTGCTCAGCAGAGAGCCTGCTTCTCCCTCTGCCTGCCGCTCCCCCTGCTTGTGCTCTCCCTGGTACCTCGACAAATAAATAAAAAAAATCAAAAAAAAAAAAAAAAAAAAAAAA
Source organism: Phoca vitulina (assembly GCF_004348235.1). NCBI lineage: Eukaryota > Metazoa > Chordata > Mammalia > Carnivora > Phocidae > Phoca > Phoca vitulina. The sequence goes on from NW_022589728.1 coordinate 42,765,302, forward strand.
AGATGTGATGTGAAGGGCACCTGGATGGCTCAGTCAGTTAAGCATCTGCTTTTAGCTCAGGTCATGATCCCATGGTGGGTTCCCTGCTCAGCTGGGGGGGGGGGGGGGGTCCTGCTTCCCCTCCTGCCCCCCCCCCCCCACTCTGTGTGTGTGTGTGTGTGTGTGTGTGTGTGTGTGTGCACGCACGCGCATGCGCTCTCTCAAATAAATAAAATCTTTTTAAAAAAGATACGTGAAAATGCAGTAAGCTATAGAGTACTATACCTCCTACCATCCTACCTCCGTTTAAAAACAGGAACAGATGCTGCTTATAAAACACGTGAGGAATGTCATCAACATTTCAACAGTGGTTGTTTATGGGTAGTTGTTTTTGCTTGATTGCCTTTTCTGGTATTTTCTATATTTTCTGTACTGAGCAGAAAAGTAGCAAACTTCACTAAATAAGAGTAAATAAATAATAGTAAATAAAATAACTAAATGAAAACAGGAGGTTGCATGTTGCAGGGAGAGGGCATTGGCCGGACGTGGGTATTAGGCCAGTGAAGCCATGAACTTGCAGAACGAAAGCCTAGGCAAGGGCATTTCTTACTCTTTGCCAATTTGACAAATGAAAAAAATAATTCAGTGTTGTGAATTTTTATTGCTTTGCTACCAGTGCTGTTGGACATTTCCCTTTTGGAGAAAACACTGAGAAAGCAGTTTGGGGATCTGCCATTTGGTCTGATATCATCAAAGGGACACCCATGGTGTTCTCCATACACACAAAAACCACACTTTTACTCCTGGTGAACTTTCTTTAAAAACCGTGGATGAACTTCCAATGAATGCGTGAATAACGTCTGTGGAGTTCCACATTCCCCTAGAGAGCCACTGGCCTTATTTGGAGCTCGGAACTCGGCGTGGGCCTGAGGTGGGTGGGCTTTGGAGAAAAGCTGGCGATCCAAAGGGAAGAAGGTAGATGACTGGCTCCACTTGCCACCTACAACTGGTAGGCTAGGTAACTCCATTTCTGCCTTCATGGCGAGCGGTGGCTGTCTACCAGGGCCAACCATCTGCCCTCCGGAAGCAGCTGGGAGACAGCACTACCCAATTCTCAGAAGCAGAGTCAGCCACTGAGGAAGAGTCAGGGCTTGATTAGGAAGTGACAAGCAACAAGGAGCTGAGGGAAGCCTCACGGTCACTTGTGCAGCATCCACTCTCTGGTGCAGAAGAATCCTTCAGTCCTCTCAAGTCACTCCGGAGAGCCCCCCGGAAGTCCTTACCACATTCCAAGCCAGGACTTGCTGACTCTTGTGCCAATGGGGAAGAGTTATTGTTAGTATCTGGTAGGCTCTTCCTACACCAATGAACCATTGAGAAAATGTTCCAGAGTTTCAGGATGCTAGTATCAAAATCAGCAGCATTGTCTTCATTACTAACTTTGAGTAAATTGAGCAAGCTTCACAGCATTTTATAGCTATCCTTTGCTGAACCAATTTTCTAAACAAAATCTCCCTCGTCTGACTATAGGATTGAATGACATTTTAGAACACAGCAAGATGGGGCGCCTGGGTGGCTCAGTCAGTTGGGCATCTGCCTTCAGCTCAGGTCATGATCTCAGGGTCCTGGGATCGAGTTCCATATTGGGCTCCCTGCTCAGCAGAGAGCCTGCTTCTCCCTCTCTCTGCTCATGCTCTCTCTGTCTCTTTCAAATAAATAAATAAAATCTTAAAAAAACAACACAGCAAGAAGGCGCTGGCGTGAGATTCATGGGAGGTTCCACAAGGTGTGGAAGTGAAAACTAGGAATACTTAAAACAGTGAGGTACCAATCAATGGCAACTGTTACTTACAAAACTAGCCCTCAATGATATCAATATTTATAACACCAATGACTAATTTATAAATTAATTTTATTTTTTAAATTATCATGCAGTAAAATCACCTTTTTTTTGGTGTGCAGTGTTGCGAATTTTAACATATGCAGGGATTCATGTAACCACCACAATAATCAGGATACAGAACAATTCTATTGACCTCAGAAAACTCTCTCATGCTCCCGCTTTGTAGTCGTGCCCTCCGACCCACCCTGTCCCCTGGACACTGATCAGTTCTCTATCACTATCTATAGTTTTGTGTCTTAGAGACTGTCCTATAAACAGAATCATATAGTACCTAAGCTTTTGAGACTGACTTTCATTCAGCATAATGCCTTTGAGATTCATCCAAGTTGTTGCATGTATTCATAGTTTCCTCCTTTACACTGCTGAGTACTGTTCTAGTCTATGCACGTACCACAGTTTACGTATCTTTGTTGGAGGACATTAGAGTTGTTTCCAGTTTTTAGCAATTAAGAATAGTGCTATCAATATTTGTGTAGAGAGGGCGCCTGGGTGGCTTAGTTGGTTAAGCGACTGCCTTTGGCTCAGGTCATGATCCTGGAGTCCCTGGATCGAGTCCCGCATCGGGCTCCCTGCTCGGCAGGAAGCCTGCTTCTCCCTCTGACCCTCCCCCCTCTCATGTGCTCTCTCTCTCTCATTCTCTCTCTCTCAAATAAATAAATAAAATCTTTAAAAAAAGATTTTGTGTACAGATTTGTGTATAAATGCAAGTTTTCATTTATCTAGGGTAAATACCCAGAGTGGGATTTTTGGGTCATATGGCAAGTCTATATTTAACTTTATAGGAAAGTTCCAGAGTGACTGTACTATTTTGCATTCCCATCAGCTATGTATGAGAGTTCTGGCTGCTTTGCATTCTTATCAGCGCTCGATATTGTCAATATTTTTTATTTTAACTGTTCTACTAAGTGTGTAATGATATCTCATTGTGACCTCAATTTGAATTTCCCTGATGGTCAGTGATGTTGAACATCTTTTCTTGTGCTTGTTTGCTATCATTACATCCTCTTTGGTGAGGTATCTGTTTGTCTTTTGTCTGTGATTTAACTGGTTTGTTTTCTTACTGTTAAATTTTGCGGGTTTTTATCTATTCTGGATATAAGTTGTTTGTGGAATATTTGTTAACATTTTTTTCCCAGTCTGTAGCTTGTCTTTTCATTCTCATAACAGTATATTTCACAGAGAAAATGTTTCTAATTTTGATGAAGTCTAACTTATGATTGTATTCTTTTATGAATCATGCTTTTGTGCCATGTCTAAGAACTAACCTCAAGTTACAAATACTTTCTCCTGTGTTTTCTTATAAAAGTTTCGTAGTTTGAGGTTTTACATAAAGACCTATGATCTATTTTGAGTTCAGTTTTGTATAAGGTGTGAAGTTAGGTCAAGGTTCACTTTTTGCCTGTGGATGTCCAATTGTCCCAACATCATCTGTTGAAAAGACTATTCTTTCTCCATTGAATTGCTTTGCACCTTTGTCAAAACTCAATTGGCTTTTGTATTAGTGCGGCTCTATTTCTGGACTCTGCATGCTGTTCTATATTGATCTATGTGTCTATATTCTTTCACCAATACCTCCACTGTCTTGATGACTGTAGCTTTATGTAAGTCTTAAAATCAAGTAATGTGGTTCCTGCAACTTTATTCTTTTTTCTCAAAATTTCAACAGCCAGTTTAAAGTGAGCTTCTGCCAAGACTCCAATACCATGCCAAGCACCTTAAATGAATTATCTCATTAAACCCTCACAACAAACCTTGGAGGATGTGTGGCAGTTCAAGTTGCTAAGAAGCAGATGTCAAGGTGGATTTAGAAGTGCAGTAAAGGGGCGGGGAAGCAGGAGTGACAGGGAAAGCCTTCAGATCGTGATCTGATCCTACACCTGTGTGAGGAGGGGAGAAGGAAGGGGGCTTGAGGAAGAGCCTAGGCAGACTATAGCACAGCTCAGGGAAAGTCTCAGCCAGGCTTATGGGGGGGAATCCAGAGCAAAACTTGCCCATTAGAGGAGTCCTATATTGGGCTCTTGCTCCCAACCGTGCCTGGCCGTTGGCTGGGAGCAGCCTGGGGCAGTTTTGGCCTTGGTGTGAATGCTGCAGAGGAATTAAAATCCAGAATGATCTGATTCTAACTCTTATTATTTCCCCAAATGCACACTTCATTTCATGATTAAATTTCATTAGACTATTACAAATGTTTAAAATAATTTGAACCCCCCCGTTGCTCAAAAATGAAGATCTCAAGGTAAATAGAGTTAGAAATTCTATAGGAATTTTCCACTCGGGCAAGATCCAAATATGAATAAAGCTCAATATAAGTGCTTTTTTGATAACGTTTAGATCCATTTCCCTGGACACAGACAGGGGACTGGACTCAGAGTCTTTTTCTTGCCCTGACTCCTTATTAATTGATGTTTCTTTCCTTAACACTGTTGCTTCTTCCTCTTCTTCCTTTCTTATCCCTCTGTATAAATTTCTTCAGAGATCAAAGTCACCATCCACTCACATCCTCCTGTCTGGTTAACAGAGACCAGCTGTCTTCTGGGCTATTAAAACACCACATTTAGAATCTCTTGAATCAATGCTCCCATTTACATTCAAGTGCTAAAAATGATGTGCCCTCCATGCAATGTCTATTATCGACTGTCAAAACCATCACTGCACTCTGCTATCCTACGTGCACCCCCTTGAACATTTTAGAGCATTTCAGTTTGTACAAGATATTTTGGGTGTGTTTTGAACACGCACACTGACCAGCGGCTGGCAAGTCAGTACTCCCCTGATTTTTCCCTGATCTTTCTATTCTTTAAGAAAAGAAACAGTTACGAATGTAAAATTTCTTTTCAGTAATGACAACGATAACATCAACGTAAATATACATAATTCTCTTTATTTTGGAATGTGCTTCCTTTTGGTCCCAAAATGAATCCATGAGGGCCGGCCAGTGTTATCATCCCCATTTTTCAGATGAGGGAAGTGTGGCCTAGAAAGTTAGAGTGACATCCACGGCAGAACTGTGATGAAAATCTAAGTTTTATGACTCAAATCATGTGCTCTCTTCTCTATACATGAAAGCCTGTGTATAGCATCATAATCTGTAAACATAGTAGATACACAAACCTTGCAAAAAGTAAATAGTTGACAGAAGGGTTTGAGTGTTTGTGAACATGGAACATGCTAGGCATATACATGTTTACGTAGGACCCCAGCCACCCACGCTAATGAGAGATCCACGCAGAGAAGGTTCACAAATGAATGAATGAATGAATGCATGCATGAGAGCTTGCCCCAGATCTGGGCAAAGCAGCCACTGCCAGGATAGGAAGTCAGAGGGTAACCACCGAGTTCTGTCTGTTCCAGGACATCTCTTCCTGTGTCAGGATGTCACATTTTCTTCCCACATGCCCTGAAAGCCTTCACAGGCAACCTCTGCTGAGAGACAGGCAGGCAGGGAAGGTAGAGTGCTTTCCCCAGCCCTAGACAAGATGCACTTACATGACCTGGGGAGAAACGTCAGTGAGGGCTCAGCCTTTCCAGTGAGCACATCGATGCCCACTCAATTCATCCACAAAACGTATTGATTTCCTCCTGTCCTCCTCCCTGCCATCGCCACCCCCCCTTCATTTAACTCACCTCATTGTATGTTTGTCTCCTTCATGACCAAGTGAGCAACATGACTTCAGGAGCACACTCATCCATTTTTATATTCTAAAGCACCCATCACAGTTCCCTATATAGTTGGCATTCATTAGGCAAGTGTCCAAATGAAAGACAGAACTATATGTTCAGCATTAGGGTTGAGTTTTCTAGTATTCAGATGAGGAGGAGCAGGATGGAGAAGATGATGATGCCAGCACTCACCGTACCCCAGGTTCTGCTACATCTTTTACACACCCAATCTTACTGAAGCCTCACACAACCCTATGAGATCAGAATTTCTACTAGTCACACATACTAGGAAGCTGAGTCTTATTGGTGTAAGATAATCTGCCGAAGACTGCACAATGAGTATCTGGAAGAAATAAGTCTGTTGGACTCCAGGAAGCATAGTCTTTTGTTGTTGTTGTTGTTAAAGATTTTATTTATTTATTTGAGAGAGAGTGAAAGAGAGAGAGCACAAGCGGGGGGAGGGGAGAGGCAGAGGGAGAAGCAGACTCCCTGCTGAGCAGGAAGCCTGATGCGGTGCTCGATCCCAGGACCCTGGGATCATGACCTGAGTGGAAGGCAGACGCTTAACTGACTGAGCCACCCAGGCACCCCTGGGAAGCATAGTCTTAACTTCTGTGTTCCTCTGCTGGCCAGAGTGTCCAATCCAGAAAGCAGATGCATGGTCCAGGCCATGGTCTTTCAAAGGAGACAGGAAAGATTCCTTGAAAAATCTGGGGACCAAGTCACCTTAGCTATGGAGAAGAAAGAAATTCAATAGAAGACAGGGTCCCATCTTCAAGGAGATTACAGTTATAATGAGATGGGACCAACATCCATATTACTGAACATGACCCAGACACATGATCCTGGCTGTCTAGATAGCCACTTATTTATCTAAACAGCCAAAACTCCCACCAGTTGGTGAGGGTACATTCTATGCCCCACACTGTGCTAAGTGCTTTACGTCATGTTATTAATAATCCTTCCAATGATCTTTTAAGAGTGCGTATTATCCTCAATTTATAATTGAAGAAATTCTAACCAGAAAAAGTAAGTAATTCATTCTAGATCACAGAGCTAAAAACAAATGGTGGATTTGGGCTCTTTCAAGCCAGGTCACAGGACTTCAGAACCCAGAACACAAACCCCATTCTCTATGTTCTCTGAACCGGGAGTGGTTGAGATCTGGCATTTATGCCATAAGAGGAGAGTGTTTCCAGAACATACTGCTAAAAGGAGGCATCAATATGGAAAATGGGAATCCTTAGCAAAGACTTGTCAGTCTGGTACAAACGAGCTCTTTCAGGTTAATAATAATTCAGGCAGGATCTTACGAGCATGGGGTGCAGGGCAGATAAATATTTTATCTTCTGCCCAAATATGGTAGGTCTGTATGACGGCCGCCTGAGGCGTCCTGTGTAGATGGGTGATGGGACGTTAGGGGACGGAAGTCCTATAACCCAAGGACTCTGGAAGTCTGCAAAATGGGTACTAGAATGGTTGAGATCAAGTCCACGATTTCACCAGGGGCTGGCTCTACTTAAGAAAGTAAAGAATCACGGGGCACCTGGGTGGCTCAGTCGGTTAAGCATCTGCCTTCGGCACAGGTCGTGATCCCAGGGTCCTGGGATCAAGCCCCTCGTTGGGCTCCCTATTTAGCGGGGAGCCTGCTTCTCCCTTTCCCTCTCCCTCTGCTGCTCCCCCAATCACGCTCTCTTGCTCTCTTTCAAATAAATAATAAAAAATAAAAAAGAAAGTAAAGAATTATATCTTGGAGACTTATTCTTGGAGGTTATTCTGCTTATTTTGTTATAGCAGAATAATACCTAGTAAAATAACTAACATTTTGGAGCACTGGATATACGTGCCAGGCTGCATTCTCACTAAGTCCTTATTAAATCCTCACAACTAGGTATGAGGTAGTTGGCTCTCAACAAATATGCATTGAATAAATTAGTACTATCTATTAATCTGTGGCTTGCTTTTATTTACGATAATAATATGTTTCAAGCTCTTTCTAAATAAGGATGTTGGAATCTGCTACATTTTTTTAAATGGCCATACATATTCTGTAGTATTGGTGTACCATTATATATATAATCAATCTCCTATTTTGGGAGGTTTAGGACATTTCTGTTGTCTTTATACAAACAATAATCCAGTGAATATTTTTGTTCACACAACCCTGGGTACGTTGGCCAATATTGCTGTAGGATGGGTATCAAAAGTAGAGTGTCATCGTTTTAAAAAAATAAAACTAAAAATCCAAGCTTTATTAATTGTTGAGTTGACAAAACAACTCTAACTTCTGACCTAAATGGGCGTTGGGAACATCTTCTTCTGTTTTAATGTAAAGCTGAAAAACATCTTTTTTGAAGATAAGAGGTATAAATTATAGGCCTTCTATTTTAGATAATAGACCAAAAAGTTATGTGTAATCATAACAGAGCTATAAAATTCTGTTCTGTTCTTCAGCATGGGGCAAATAAAAATTTTCAGAGTAATGAATATAATTTTGGGTGGTTTGATGTCAAATTCAGGCTTTACATCTTCTAGTAATGCCCTTCATTATGTATATTTTCAACTGATTTTTTTTTTGTAGATTTGTTTTTAATACACAGAACACCAAAATATGGGGAGAAATGTACTTGTGAATCCTTGAGTACTTTTATTCTTACTTTATTTTGCAACTGTACTTACTGTATTTTGCTTCAACTATTTTCCAAGTACTTGAATGTGTCATTTCAGAATTAGAATGCAGTTGGTAGGGGAGGGGTCAGTAGGAGGTGGGGAAATAAAGAGTTGAGCTAAAATGTTAGCTGTGGGGCACACCTCCTGTAGACAAGGCTCCTAGACTCTGAGAGGATTATAGATAAGGAACTCAAATGTCTATTGACAGATAAATGGATAAACAAAATGTGGTCTCTACATGTAATGGAATATTATTCAGCCTTAACAGGAAAAGACATTCTGACACATGCAACAACATGGATGGACCTGAAGGACATTAATGTTAAGTGAAATAAGCCAGTCACAAAAAGACAAATTCTGTATGATTCCACTTGTATGAGGTATCTAGGGTAGGACAACTCATAGAATCAGAATGTAGAATGGCGGTTGCCAAGGGCCTGGGGGGAAAAGGAAATGGAGAGTTTTTATTTAATAGATACAGAATTTATTTTGCAAGATGAAAAAGTTCTGGAAATCTGTTTCACAACAATTTGGGTATATTCAACACTACTGAACTGTACACAGAAAGATGGTTAAGATGGTAAATGTTATGTGTATTTTACCACAGTTTTTAAAAATTACAAATGATCTAACCCAAATAAGAAGGAATCTGCTAAACTTTGCATAACCTTGCTTTTGAGTAACCTACCTTCTAGTGCTTACATTTAAAGATGCATTCTCAAACTGAGTTGTTTTAGTTAAGGTAGCCTAGACTCCAGCAAGTTTACCTCAAAATGTAGAACGGCTAAAATATAATAGAAGATCATTCTTTTCTCATGGAACAGTTCATGGCAGGTGGTAAATAAATACTTGTTAAATGAATGAATAAATAAATGTGGGTTATAAGATACATGTAGAAGCTATAGTACCAGATACGAATCTCAGTTTACAAACTCATATGTGGAAGAAATGTGATTTTATTCTTCCATAATTAAAATTAAGATATATTTTGAACCTCCCTTCTTCTGGGTTAGGTGGTCAAAACTAAATCTGAGATAGCTCCTTGCCACCCTGTGGTAGGCAGATTAATGGTCCCCCAAAGATGTCCACATCCTAATCCTTAGAACCTAGGACTGTGCTACCTTATATGGCAAAGGGACTATGCAGAGGTTATTAGATTAAGAATCTGGAGATGGGGAGATTATCCTAGATTATCTGGGTGGCCCCATATAATCACCAAGGTCCTTATAAGTGAAAGAGGGAGGCTGGAGAGTCAAAGTAAGAGAGAGATTTGCAGATGCTATACTGATGGCTTTGAAGAAAAGGTAGGGGCCATGAACCAAGGAATGTGCGAAGTTTCTAGAAGCTGGAAAAGGCAAGGAAATAGTTTATCCCCTACACTTTCCAGAAGGAACCCTGCCAAGCTAACACCTTGAATTTAGCCCAGAGAAGCCCATTCAGACTTCTGACCTCCAGAACTATAAAGTCATAAATTTGTGTTGTTTTAAACCACTAAGTTTGTGGTAATTTGCTACAGCAGCAATAAAAAACTAATACATACCCCATCCCCACTTTTCTGGCAGTGGTATCTAAATTCTGGATTGGGAAGACAGTAGTGACACAGGGACTCAGACCACCTGGGGTTGCAACTCAGCTGTCACTTGCTTACTTTGTAACCTCAGTGAAGTTGTGTAAGCCATGTGTTAATGGCTACGTCCTCATCTGTAAATTAATGTCCTCACCTGTAAATTAGGAATAAGAGCAATAGCTACCTCACTGGGTTATTGTGAGGAATAAATATGTTCATTTAAGTAAAGAGCTTGGACAATGACTGGTATGCAGTAAACACTATATAAGTATTAACTATTATTGTGGTTACTCTTATTATTTATCATCTGGCTCTAGGCCTTGATTAGTTCATGCTGGTTTCTGTCAAGTAAACCCTCACTGTCGGCCATAGGCTGTCCCAGCTCTGCTTGTATGTCACTTAATTCTGCTCCAGAATGCTCCCCACATCTGGAAGCGTGATGCTGATTCCCATACCAATCTGAAACAGAAGATGTGGGTGCCTCACCCAGATCCCTTGGAATCCCTTTTATTTGTTGGTTGGTGTGCTTGTCCCCCCAGCTTCTGCTGGTGCTTTGGCTGAAGGCTCATCCCTGCAACTTTGTCCAGAAGATTGTCCTTGGGCAATGGAAACCACCTCGCCCAGAGTTAAGATGCCCCTCAATCGAAGTTGGGAACCCTAGGGAAGGGTATAAAAGGCTCCCTTGACAGACTCTGTGGAGTCAAGGGAGACCACAGACTCAAGCTCTGGAGCATAATTTATATATTATATATTTATAAAAATAATTTATGCATAAGTGATGCTCCAGAGCTTCAGAGTATCTGGTGGAAGCACATTCTTGCCCTTCCCTACTCCTTCCCTCACTACACGGCAGATGCCTCCTGAGAGAACGCCCTCAACATATCACATGTGCACAAAGTTCTGTCATGGACTCCGTTTCCAGGGAACTGAACTTAACATGTGGTCTAAGGCCTTAAGCACTTAGTAGGGATTGTTTACAGCACATGATAGGCGACCCAGGAGATGGTAACAAAGAGCTGTGGGATTGCAGGGGAAGCACAGCTTTGGGCTGGAGAAGCAGGGAAGGCCTCGTCGAATGGCCTGAGCCAACACTGGGTATGTACACACCTAGGTGACAAAGCATCCTCTCAGACTAGGCTTTGTTCTACCGGCCACCTTCAGTTGTCATTGTGCCCTGTGCACACAGAATGTGGAATGCTCTTTTTAACCCAACCTTAGTTGTCACCAAGTCAAATTTTTTTTTTCAAAAGCAGTAACACTTCTACCCCCTAAGGCCTCCTTATGTCCTAGATGTTGAAAGTAATACTTAAGAGCTCAAATTTTTTGTTGCACCTAGAAACCAAATAAAAAGTGTCTAAGACAAGTGAAATTATGTTTATAGTTTTTCCTGAATAGATTTAAAAAAAAGAAAAAACCAAATAAGTCATTAAATTTTGAGACATCTCAGCAATTCATAACTATTATCTTTTTGTTTTATTTCCCCTTTAGGTGATATACTGCTTAATATGTAAGCATTTATTGCCATAGTGTCTCAGTACTTTATGATTTTACTTCATTACATTTTCTGTAGTTTACATGTTTATGTTCCTTCCTGACTTTCCCCACTAACCAAGACAACTCCTGCCCCCATTTAAACTCTTCTCTCCCACATCATCCATACAAATGCTTCTGAACATACCTTAAAAAAAAAAGAACTATGGCCATTGGCAAGCTATTCTGGGAGTTGTAAGAATATCATACGGATTCACTGAAAAAGGCACTCACTCTATGTTCCATGGGAGATGCAGACAATGCAGGTAGTCCCCTGCTTTTTGAAAGTTCTTGTTACACCACTGCACTTTTATGAAAGACCTACTTTAGTATCTGTTTTCGCCAACTGAAAGAAATCCAAAGAAGATTTTTGCTTTGATGAAAAAAGGTGAAAAGCTGGGGCACCTGGGTGGCTCAGTCAGTTAAGCGTCTGCCTTCCACTCAGGTCATGATCCCAGGGTCTGGCTCCCTGCTCAGCGGGGAGCCTGCTCCTCCCTTTCTCTCTGCCCCTCCCTCCTCCACTCATGTTCTCTCTCGCTTGCTCGCTCTCTCTCTTGAATAAAATTTTAAAAAAGAAAAAAGGTGAAAAGCAAAAATAGCCTTCAGCACTTGTTTTGCAGTGAACCCTTATAGAGCAGCGCTCATCCCTGGCAGTGAGAGCGGCCCCACCAAGCTCCTTCCCCAGGAACTACACTCAGCATCTCCGCATCAAGCTGCCTTAGCTTTGAACTGTGTCTGTGAGCATCTGTGCTTTATCTTGATTTATTTTGTGCATCCATTAGCAAGATGTGTCCTCATGTATCAGAAGAGCCTATGAGAGGTTATTTTTTGGGTCTGGGAATGCTAAAAAAATTTTCCATGTAAATTGATGATACTTGTTTCTTCACTTCATGCCATTTTGGCTTATGAAAGGTTTTATAGGAATGCTCTAGTTTTGGATAGCAGGGGAAACCTGTAAATCTAAAGGACAGTGTCTTCCCAGGACATGAAAACGTTCAATGAAAGGAGCATCCAACAACGACCAGTCATTTGCCACTGAATAGGACAAGAAAAATGGTAATTAGTGACTCTCCATCACCCATCTGCTTTTGTATTTCCTTCTTTCTTATCCACTGCCTTCTTAGCTTTTCTGGACAGTTGCCAGAAACCAAACGAACCAAACTGAACTGTGGGAACTCCCTCTAAGTTTACTCAGTGAGGGCACGGGCCCCCTAACCCTGCTGGGTGACTGGCCTGCAGAGGCTTGTTGCCTCACAGCCGCCGAGAGGCTGCACATCCTCCCTCTGGACCGCAGGTGCTCATGCAAGAGAACGGGGGTCTGGGAAGGGTTCAAGAGAAGGTTCTCCCTACTTGGCCGTCTCTGTCTACTTCTCACTTAGAAACACTGGCATACATGTTTTGATGCTTTCACAGTGAGAGTCTCCAATGTAATTCTTTGATTTTTGCTTGTTTAGGGTTTAAGTTGAAACTTGAAAGGACAGGAAAGATACTTTTACTCCTTCCTCTCATTACTCTCTTAAAAATATACAGTAATATATGCTTTGGGACTTTTGTATGGTCTTTTCTATAATTTTTCGCTTTACCCTTTTTAGCTCTAAACCAAGAATGGAGATAGACCAGAATCCAGATGCCTTACAAATTACTTTAAGGGGAAATGAGCAATTGTGCTAGTAAATATAGTATGTAGTAGTTAATCATACTGAACTATTTTTATTTCCAACAAAAGCCTTGTAAAATGTGCTGGTCATCTCCATTTAATACAGTAACGAAAACAGATGAAAAATGGAGTGATTTGTTAAAAACTCATCACATTCATGGCAGAAGCAAAGCAAGAAAGCAGTAACTCTTTGATCTGAAACCCAGAGAGCATGTATAGCTTCCAGTTTAATGGGGGAAAAAGTTGTGAGTACACGTCTTTGAACATAAAACGAATACAAATATAACTTCCAGTGCATTTACTAATTCTCAGAGAATGCAGCCTCCAGTTTTAAGGTCTACTTCAACATTTGAATGGTTTTAGCTCCAGTCTCAAATAAGCCTTCATCTAGATTGCTATTAGCAACATTTCTATACAAGAGATTGTTCTGGCTAAAAAGAAATTAAATGCTTGAAGGTCCTTTCCCCGACCCCACTCCTAAATGTGCATTGCTATTTCCTATGGTCCATAAAGGCAAGAAAGCCATCATCAGCAATTTCCACCTAACATTCATGTGCGCCTTCATGACTCACTTCTTAGATACTTACCTTAAGAGCACGAAAACTGTACAGGAAGACCATAACTCAAACCCTGTCCTTAAAAAACAAGTATCCTTTAGCCTATGACAAAGGAACCACGGTGAGAATATTAAGGGCAAGCAAATTGGGAGGTATCAAGCAGAAAATTTCACCAGAGAAGAGCATCAGAATATAGTAGGAAGAGATGAAACAATTTGTGGCCTTTCTCAGAAATACCAAGTTTGGTTAGGTTTCCTGGCTCATTTTTATCCCAATTCTTTACAAATATGAAGACAATTAGCACTTTTATTACTAGATAAAATATGTATCCAAAAGTGTGATCCTGTATTTGGATTACAGGTAGGGCTTTCTTGGTGGTCTATTTTCAGCTTGTAATTAGCTAAAACAGAACTACAGCCTATTCAGTTATTTTTGTCCCTTGTTTCCCTGTTATCTAAAGAAGTTCAAAAAACCTGAGAATTAAATTTATAATTTGTAATTCATTCTTTGATTGTCGCTGCTATTGTTATTATTTAAAACCATCACAATCCCTAACTTCATCCATATATTTATTCCCTCCCCTAGGCTCATTAGGGCTAAAAATAGATTGGGTTAAACTTAAATTAAGTTAAATTAATGCAATAATTTTTCAACTGCGAAAGAGAACCACCAATATTCTCTATGCTCCTAATGACCCCTGGCATTAGCACATCGGGGCTATGACATGGTCCGAAAGATAGGCAAGTGTTTACAGGCTGGTAAAACGTTTCATGGACTCAGCTTCAAAACCTTGAACACTAATTCAAACTAATTTGAGTTTATGATTCTTGGGGACATTTGTGATCCACGTGCAAATTATTATTACAATAAATATTTCCTAGTAGGGGTCAATATAAAGGAAATGAGCATGATTCTATGACTAGGAAAAAGGAAACTTTCTAACAAAAACAGCCGAGGGTTGGAATGAGAAATCTTTTCCCAGAGATATCTTAAAATGAGTCAGATATTTATTTGTCCTGAGTGGTTTAGTTGAAACATCTCTGGATGCTGAGTGATGGATTATATAACTCTGTAGGCTCTTCCCATTTTTGCAATCTGATGATAAATCTCAGAGCAGTACATTAGATTTGTGTTCTCACAAATGGGGGATGTGGCCTTCTGCCCTTCGACTCCAGTGAGGAAAAATACATGTTCAGAGATTGTCTTCCTAGGCTTCTCTGTCACTCTTCCTGCCTAAAGACGGTAAAGACAGATACAATTATCTATAAAGGAGAAAAAAAAGAAAAGAAATCGGATCCCTACCTCATACCAACACAAACATCAATTTTATGTGGATTAAAGATTTATATGTCAAATGCAAAACTTTAAAAGTTTTAGAACTCTGTAGGTGAATATCTTTTTTTTTTTTTCTTTAAAGATTTTATTTATTTAGTTGAAAGAGACAGAGATAGCGAGAGCAGGAACGCAAGCAGGGGGAGTGGGAGAGGGAGAAACAGGCTTCCTGCTGGGCGGGGAGCCTGATGTGGGACTCGATCCCAGGACCCTGGGATCATGACCTGAGCCGAAGGCAGACGTTTAACAACTGAGCCACCCAGGCACCAGGTGAATATCTTTCTGACTATGGATCTTTGAAGCAATACAATTTTTTTTGTATTTTCGATTTTCTATTTAAATTCAATTAGCCAACATGTAGTACGTCATTAGTTTCAGATGTAGTGTTCAATAATTCATCAGCTGCATATAACACCCAGTGCTCATCACATCACGTGCCCTCCTTAATGAGAAATTCAACTACCTTAAAACGAAGAACTTCTGCTCATCAAAAGAGACCCTCAAAATTAAAAAGATAAGCCACATCAGGGAGAGAGGGTATTTGTAACACACATAAGAGAGAATATTCTTATTAGAGCATATAAAGAACTCTTTCAAGTTAATAAGAAAAAGACAAATAATCCAATAAAATAATAGGCAAAAGAAATGAAGAGGCATTTCATGAAGAGGTAACATACATAGCCAAAAAACATTTGAAGAGATAGATGCTCAAGCTTATTAGTAAGAAGGGAAATGCAAATCAAGACTAGGAAGTACCATTTGATACCCATTTAATCAATAAAAATTAAGAAATAAGACAATACTAAATATTGGAAAAAATGTGAGTTAATAGAGTAACTTGTACATTTCAGGTAGGAGTATAAATTGCTACATCCATTTGGGAAAATAATTCGGCATGATCTTGTAAAGCCATATCTCATGACCTGGCAGTTCTATTCCCAGGCATATACTTGTGTACCAGCGAAACATTCTTATTTTTAAGAATACCACCCCCCGCAAAAAACCCAGATGTTTACACTAGCAGAATAGATAAATTATTCTGTGCCATATTTATCCAATAGAATGAGTGAACTATACCCACAATATGGATGAATTTTAGTAACATAATACTGAAAAATCGCATATCCAAGATATAAAATAAGCAAACTAAACAAAATATTGTTTATGCATATATAAAAGTAATAAAGACAAAATTCAGGATACTATCGGGTGTTTCTGGAGTTGAGGTTGATAACACATCGGTAAGTTTAATTTTGGGGATAGGTGTTCTTAGATTGGATGGCAGATTCTTAGGTTTTTGTTAAATAACTAAACAAAAACAAATTAAAACATAAAAGAAAAGAATCCTACCCCAGACCAAGGATGATAGCGTTTGTGAACCAAGGAGTATGATTAACCAGATTTTGTATATATGAGGTCTCCCTAAGCCCCCAAATAAAAATAGAACTAGTGATTTCATAATTGGTTTCATTTGTGCTTTTATATTTCAAAGATTACAAAATATCTTACAAGTTTCAACCCATAGATCCTATACGACTTAATAGTATTTTTACCTACCTCCCCCCCCACTTTGGCTCTTCTTAGTGTTTCATTTTTGACTTCCAGTTGGAGAAATGGGCAAAAGAGAAAACACTTAAAATGTTTTTCTCAAAAATCAGTAGTGAACCTAGAAAAATGACTTCCTAGGTTTTTATTTCTATATCCAACAAAACACCAGTGCAGACTTCACCCTAATTAGCACCAACAACATGCACAGTTCTTTGAGTTTTTCATTTTTGCCTATGGGGTTACTTTTTTTCTTAATCTTGCTAGGGGGTTAATACTTTCATTAATCTTTTCAAAGAACTGACTTTTTGCTTTGTTAGTTTTCTCTACTGTTTGTCTATTTCTATATTATTAATCTTGACTTTACGATTTCCTTCTTTCTACCTATTTGAGTTTATTTTGCTTACCTTTTACACCTTTTTTTAAAAATGTTGTATTTATTTGAGACAGAGAGTGTGAGCATGAGCAGGGGGAGGGGCAAAGGGAGATGGAGAGGGAGAAGCAGACTCCCCCACTGAGCAGGGAGTCCAATGAGGGGCTCGATCCCAGGACCCTGAGATCATGACCTGAGCCGAAGGCAGACACTTTACCAACTGAGCCACCCAGGCTACCCCCTTTTATACCTTTTTAAGTTGGAAATTTAGGGAGTTGGGTTTTAAGCCTTTGTTTCTAATGTAATCATTTAAAGCCAGACATTTCTCTCCAAATACTGATTTAGTTATATTTCACAAACTTAACACATTATTTTCATTTTAATTCAAAAAAATCTTTATCAAATACCTTGTGATTTCTTCTTTGATCCACTGGTTATTTAAAAGCATGTTATTTAATTTCCAAATGTCTAGGCCTTTTCTAAGTATCTTATTATTATTACTTTCTAATTTGTTATTAGTTTCTAGTTCATTTCTGCTGTAGACAGAAAATATATTCTGTAAGATTTAAATCTGAAATTTATAGAAACTTATTTTATGACCCAGTTTATGGTGTCCCTTGGTGATGTATGGTTACCTTGGCAATGTCCCATGTGCCCTTGAAAAGAATGCATATTCTGCAGTTGGTGGGTATAGTGCTCTTCAGATGCCAGTAAGGTTAAGCTGACGGGTAGTTTTGTTTATATCCTTACTGATTTTTAAATCTATTATATCAATTACTGAGAAAGGAGTATTAAAATATCCAGGTATGATTGTCTCCCTTAAGTTCTCCCTTAAGTTTGCTTTGTGTCTGTTGAAGCTCTGTTACTAGTTCACATATATTGATGTATTCCTGAGGAATTGACACTTTAACATTAGGAAATGTCTTTTTCAGTCTTTTGTAACAATGTCTAAAGTCCACTTTGTCTGACAGTTTCTTAGGCTTACTGTTTACCAGGTATACTTATTCTGTTTTTTTTACTAACAACCTATTTGAGTTTTTATACATAAAAGTGCATTTCTTAAAAAATGCCTACAGTTTAGCCTTACTTTTTTAAATTTAGACTGATTTCTGCTTTTAATTGGTGTGTGTAGTCCATTTGAATTTAATGTCAGTATTGCTATAATTGAGTTTAAGTCTACGATCTTGCCAATTTTATTTTATCTGCCACACATATGAAATAGGATGAGTAACCATCCCAGGAAACACATCAGTCCCAGGCATACCAGCAGTTGGCCACCCTCAGATCACAATATGCATCCTTACCTTATCGACTTCTAATTCGAATTAATTTTGTACCTCTTCATATAAAATGTAAGAACCTTATGTATAATTCCACTTACCATCCCTCCTCCATTCTTTTTGCTACTGCTGTCTTGGATTTTACTTACATATACATTACAAATTCCAAACCAGAAATATAATTATTTTTGCTTTAAACAATCAAGTGTCTTTTAAAGAAATTAAGAGAAGAAAGAAAAAAATTTTTTAATATGATTTATTTACTTACAATTCCTGGTGTTCTTCATTCCTGCCTATAGATTTAGTTTACATTTGGTATCATTTCCCTTGATATTTCCTTGGTATTTCTTATAGTGCATGTCTGCTGGCAGTGAATTCTCTCAGCCTTTGCTTGTCTGAAAATGTCTATTTCATTCTCATTTTTCAAAGGCAGTTTTACTAGATACTGAATTCTGGGTTGACAGTTGTCTTTTGCCCCCTCTAGCACATTCAAGATAATCTCCCAGTCTTCCAGCCAGCAAAGTTGCAGAAAAGAAGTCATTTGACATTCCTATAATTATTTCTCTGTGTCTAATGTGTCTTTTATTTTTGACTTTTTTAAAATTTTATTTTAAAGATTTTATTTATTTATTTGACAGAGAGAGACACAGCGAGAGAGGGAACACAAGCAGGGGGAGTGGGAGAGGGAGAAGCAGGCTTTTCGCCGAGCAGGGAGCCCGATGCGGGGCTCGATCCCAGGACCCTGGGATCATGACCTGAGCCGAAGGCAGATGCTTAATGACTCAGCCACCCAGGCGCCTCTTATTTTTGACTTTTTAAAGATTTTCCTTTTAACTTTGTTTTCCATCAACTTGACCATAATGTGTCTAGATGTGGTTTTCTTTGTATTCATCCCACACACTATTTGTTGAACTTCTTGTATCCAAATTTGGAAAAATTTCAGCCAATATCTCAGATATTATTTTCTACACCCCTTGCTTTTCTCTCTCAATCTCTCTCTTTCTCTCCCTCCCATCACTTCCTCTCTCCTCCCATCCAGTCTCCCCTCTTCTCCTTTTCTTCTCTTTTGGGGCACTAATACATGTGTGTTAGACCACTTGATATTGTCCCACAAGTTACTTAGGCTCTGGTCATTTTTTACTTGATTTTTTTCCCTGATGTTTTACTTTTCAGTTCTAGGATTTTCATGACTCTTTCTTTTAATTTCCATTTATGTGCTAATATTCCTTATTTGTTTATTCTTTTTGTCCATCTTTCCCTTCCAGTCCTTGAAATATGTGTAATTGCTATTTTAAAGTCCCTATTGGCTAAATCTAACATCTTGGTGACCTCAGAGTCTATTTTTATTGACTACCTTCTTTTTTAAGAAAAATGATTAAGAAAATCATTGGTCATATTTTTCTATTTTTTTGCATGTCTAGTAAGTATTGATGGCGTTCTGGATATTACGGGTGATATGTTGTAAGGATTATTTTGCCTTCCTTTTGGGTGCTGAATTGGGGCGCCTGGGTGGCTCAGTCCACTGAGTGTCCCAACTCTTGATCTTAGCTCGGGTCTTGATCTCTGGGTCATGAGTTTGGCTTTGCACTGGGCTTCATACTAGAGTCTACTGGAAGGAAGGAAGGAAGGAAAGAAGGAAGGAAGGAAGGAAGGAAAAGAAAGAAGAAAGAAAGAAAAAGAAAGAAGGAAGGAAGGAAAGAGAAGGGAAGAAAGAAAACAACAAAGAGTGCTGAACTTTGTTCTGACAATTACTATACTGGTAGATCTGTATTTTCCTGTCAGGCTTGATTTTATGCTCTGTTAGAATGATTCTCTTTTGAATTTATCCTTAGTCCTAGGGAATGGCTAGAACTTACTCTGAAGACGTGGTCTTCCTCTGATGTTAACTGAATGCAATGACGTCTCTACCCTAGCTGGATCAGGACTCCAACATCTACCAGCACTCTAGGATGTCTAGTATCTTTATGCTGCTTTTAGCCTCACACTAGCTGTCTTCTACTAGGCTGCTAGTCCTTTCTAGGGATCCACACAGACTTCTGAGGTCACCCTCTGTGTAGCTAAATCCTTTCTGGTACCCTGCTCACACATTTCAGCATTCTGCAGCCCCATCTCTCATCTCAAATCCTCAACAAAGCAAGACTGCTCTTCGGGCTTTCCTTCCCTGAGTCATGGTCCAGAAATTTCTCCCACATAGAAAGTTAGCCATGAGTGTCCCTTTGTTTGCTTCCTTTCTGCTAAGAACCACAATCCTGCACTGCCTGTTATGCAGTGCTTTAAAACAGCTAGTTATCTTATATATTTTGTCCAAGTTTATAGTTGTTTATGATAGGTGGGCAAACTCAGTAGCAATTACTCCATTCTGGCCAGAAAAAGTGACATTACTTGATTTTTATAAGCTTTCATTTTGTTTTAATAAAAACTTTGAATTTTTTATGGTGCTGCAAAGCAAATTGAATTATGACTAACATTCACAGTTCAGAGATCTAACTCCTCATATTTTTGCAAGGCTGTCACATCCCCAACTGCTACAAGTTTTATCCCTCTCACATGTCCGAACATTTCTCTGGGACATTTGTACCCGCTCCTTCCACCCCCACTCCCAGTGCTTCCCTTCTCATGTCAACTTAGGCACCCTACCCCAAAGTTTCTTATCACCCACATCTTCTAAAATATTCATCTCAAAATTTGAATCCCCAAAATCCTTAAGGGCTTTTAAAAGTCCACTGTCCAGTCATCATTTGTATATTATGAAAATGCTTCTTGAATCTGTTTATATTTTCATTCTAAGCCATATTTGGGAAAAAGATCTCTAGTATGTAATTCTTTTTACTTTTATGCATGTTTGGAATTTTTTATGATAAAATATAGCAAAAACAAAAAGAAATTTCTAAAAGTTCACGATTAGTTCTCTCTCATTTGTCCTAAAACTCTTTCCTCCAAGAACTAAGTCATGCCCTTTGGTTCCAAATCTAGAATTTGATGAACAAGTCTGACCTCTCTCCAAGATTACTTTCATTACTGTAAAAACACCAGTCCCTTTCCTGCTATCCTTTATCTTGTCTGAAGCCTACTATTTCATCTAGTCTCTCCTCATTGGATAGCTCCTAAATCTGTGGTCATTTTTGTTGTTTTTCTATAGAACCTTCAAATGTCCTTTATGCCTCTCCCTGAAGCACAGTATCCCCAGCTGCTCCTGATATTCCAGGAGGGCCTCCACGAAGGATATGTACAAGAAGAAAATAAACATCACCCAGCAAGGAGGTTCTGCGTTTACCTTAAGGTCCTCTTTGGCTTGAGACACATAGTAGTGATAGAAAAAATATCCAAATTATGTTCTCTGCTGACAATACAAGCCATTGGCACTTGATTATAAAAAGATAGATCTAAAAACCTACATATATGGAAACTAAAAACACATTAAAAACAAAATTGGAAACTCCCTCAGTGAAATATTTATGAATTTTGCTTAAACCTGTAAAAAGCTCACAGGTAATTAATGCCTCAAATTTATGGAAGAGATTCCAGAAGACTTTTAAAACTTCTAGACACATTGGGCTGGGAATCCTGGCTCTAAAACTCCCCAGTTGGATCAATTTGGGGAAATGATGGAAACTCCTAGGGCCACAATTTCTAGTCTGTGACACAGACATTCCTTGGTTTGCATGACGTTTTCCTTGAAGTGTTCACCTTGCAAATAACTCTTGCTCTTTAAGCCTTTTCTGTTCTCACTTAAATGGGCTTCAAAACCAGCATCTGTCGGTCTGATGCCACAGTCCCATCCAGCCATTCTGTCATAATTTCAGTGTTGATTTCCTTTTAGAAAATATAAAAAATATCTTAGGAGAGGCCGCAAAAGTGCCAGTCCTTAACACACACCCATGTGTACCCTCAATTCCCCAAGGAGAATCCAAAAGAAAAATGGGCCACAGAATGTCTGTAGGGCAGAAGACACTGTCTGCTCTACGTCCGTTGCTAACTCTTTCTGATCCTTTCTGCAAAGGCCAAGGAGGGATAAATCTTCCCTGCTCTTAAGGCTGAGGACCAGGGAAGAGAGAGGCTTCCTCCAGGTGGCCTGGCAGGGAGGCAAGAGAAATGACGGCATGCCTGCCTATCTGTGCAGGGACATATGAGCAAAACCCCTTTGCCTTCCCCCACTGGTGGATCTCCATCATAGGGATACTCTGATCAGCAAGATCTAAGACCCAAACCAGCCAACAAAGCAGTATAATGCCCCATCGAAGCAGTAGGTATCCAGCAGCCTGAGAGAGGAAAAACTATTAGATCATATACCCAAGGAAATAAAACGGCTAGAGGAAACAGATGGAACCATTAGTTTTAAAAAATTACACTTAAGGGGCGCCTGGGTGGCTCAGTCGTTAAGCGTCTGCCTCTGGCTCAGGTCATGATCCCAGGGTCCTGGGATCGAGCCCCACATCAGGCTCCCTGCTCGGCGGGAAGCCTGCTTCTCCCTCTCCCACTCCCCCTGCTTGTGTTCCCTCTCTCGCTGTGTGTCTCTGTCAAATAAATAAATAAAATCTTAAAAAAAAAATTACACTTAAAGAACACAATTGCATTTGCAAATAAATAATATTAGTTGATAATAAAACATAAGGCTTCCCAATAAAAAATTCAGAAGATAAGTTAAAGGAGAAATGCTCACTGCCATTAAGACCTGAATTGGTGGTCTGAGAGCAAGCAAAAACGTAAGAAGAATGGAAATCATGTCAGAAAAGATAAGAGATTTGGAGAATATATTTAGGACACTTAACAAGCAAGTAAGAAGAGTAACAGGTAAATAATAGGAGTTCCAGAAAGAAAAAAAAGTGAGGAACGTTAAATAATAAAGCTAACAAAACAAAACACAAAACCCGCAATTAAAGAAACAAACAAGGAAACTTTGATTTGAGCAGAAAGACCCAAGTCTGAAAGCTGAAAACTACATTGGTAAGAAATCACAAGGATGTAGGTATATCCTGGTAAAAGCCCTCAATTCTAAGGATAACTGGAAAATCTTAAAAGCTCTTAAACTGAAAGAACAAATTACCTAAGGGTTGAAAATGCATAGCCTCAAGTGCTTTTATTATTATTTAAAAAAAAAAAAGACAAAATAAAAGAACTTAGAATTCCATTTAAGAAACTGAAAGAGACCAATTTTTAAAACAAAAGAAAGGAATAAGAGAATGAACATAAAAGAGAAAGCAAACAAACACAAAAAGAGTAAGGATAAGTAAATGCAAAAGTTAAAGAAGATGAATAACAGAAGAGCTAAATCTCCAGAGCCAGATGAGAAAGAATTGTCAAAGTAAGGAATGAGAGAAGAATGCAGGAGAAATTTTAAGAGTCATAAGAGAAGGCTTATCTCTCTAGAAGCAAATATATGGCAACAGATTTTAAAACCTCAAGGATAATAATGACCTTCTGGTGAGAAACAAATGACAAATTGAACCAAGAAGAAATAGTAAGCTTAAATAGACCCAATTGTGGCGGAAGAAATGGTGGTAAAAGAGCTACCACGTAAACAGGTACCAAGATTAAATGGGTTCCTGGAGCGGTGCTAATCTCTAAAGTACGGATTTTTTCAATGCTGTTCCAACTAGTTCAGGCCAGAGAGGAAATATAGAAAGCTCCAAGTTCATTTTATGTCATAAGCCCAACTTTAATGCCCTTGCCTGATCAAGTAGAAAATGGGATGAAAGAATTACAGAGCCATTATCACTTTCAAATAAGATGCACAAAATTCTAAGTAAAATACTAGCAGATATTATCAAGTTCTCGAGAATAGGTGTAATAAGATCAAGCAAGTGTTATTAAAGGAACATGGAAGTGACTCACTATTAGAACACCACCCTTGAGGAACATCAACACGATCTAGTACATCAACCAACTAGGGGATAAAACCCATAGAATCATCTTAATACATCTTGGAAAGGCTTTGATAAAATTCAACAACCATTTCTTTTTTTTTTTTTTTTAAATATTTTATTTTATTTATTAGAGAGAGAGAGAGCATGAGAAGGGGGAGGGTCAGAGGGAGAAGCAGACTCCCAGCAGAGCAGGGAGCCTGATATGGGACTCGATCCTGGGACTCCAGGATCATGACCTGAGCCGAAGGCAGTCGCTTAACCGACTGAGCCACCCAGGCGCCCCACAACAACCATTTCTAATAAAAACTCATAATAAGTAACACAACTTTTTGATCTACTGAAGACTACCCCCAAACCAACCACAACTGTCATCCTAAATGATAAAACACAGGGCCCTAAATTATTTTCATTAAAATCAGAAGCCAGAGCGGAATACCTTGTTATCACCATTACTGTTTATAGCACTTCTGCTGTTAAATAACTGGCATAGGCATTTGAGAAGATATTAAAACCACACTTTTTGTTGATGATATCATTGTACATCTAGAAAGCCAAGAGACTCCAGGAAAAAAATGTACTTAGATTAATTAAAGAATTTTTAAGATGGTAGCATAGCAAATATTAAAAGATAAAACAGTTTTCCTCTAGCCAAAAGTTCCTAAATGAACACAGGGAAGTCCTACTTATAATAGTGACAAAGTATATATAAATAATGGGAATATATATAAAAAGAAGTTCACAGGATCTATAAGAAACTATAGAACCTTATTAACTAATAGTTAAAGATCTGAACAAAGTTGAATATAACATTTTCTGATTTGAGAGGCCTTAATACCATGAAAAGTGTGAATTGTTCCAAAACCAAAATATAAGCCTACTTGAAATTTTTTGAAGATTTTATTTATTTATTTGAGAGAGAGATTGAGCAAGCAAGAGAGAGAGAAAGAGCACAAGCAGGGGGAGAAGCAGACTCCCCACTGAACAGGGAGCCCGATGCGGGGGCTGGATTCCAGGAAACCAGGATCATGACTGGAGCCAAAGGCAGATGCTCAATCAACTGAGCCACCCAGGTGCCCCAAGCCTAGCTGAATTTCAGTTGGAATTCTAAAATGGTTTATTTTGTCTAAAATATCCTAAAATTTATATGGATAACCACACAGTGTGTGGTTAAGAAGAACAGGGATATTGGAAATATCAGAGGGTCCTACATCATCAAGGTAATCAAATGAATATGGTATGACATGAGAATAGACACACAGATCAATGAATAGAATACAGAACTGGAAGTAGATGGCCCTATGTATGAGAATACATGTAAGATGGATTAATACCATAGTTGTAGATGGATATATTAATAGCAATCATACAAGAGCTCTTACAAGAAAAAAGGCATATTGTCATGTAGGAAAATGAAAAGATGTGAACAGTTCACAGAAGACCAACTCCAAATATAACAAACACATGGAAAGATGCTTGAAAGCACTAGTAGGCAGGAAAATGTGCATAACACTAGCAATGAGCTGTCACTTCATACTTATCAGACTGGCCAAAAAGAAAACTAACACCGATTGCTGGCTGAGACGTGGAAAAAAGAAAAAGATACTCTCAAACATCAGTGGTGGGAACTTTTTGTGTTGTAAAACTCAAACATCTCATAAAATTAAACACATTTATATTCTCCCAACTCTGCAATCCTACTCTTGGGAATCTAGCCCACAGAAAGAAAATCACCCATTAATTAAGGAAATATATAAAAGGTATTTCCTGTAAGATTGTTTTTAGGAAACAACTGGAAACAGAAAGAATGCCTTTTGCAGGGAAACACCAAAGGGAAATGCGCAGCCATTAAAAAAATGAATAGAAGTTCGGTCAAGGGACTCGGAGGAATTTCTGCAAGACGAAGAAAGTGTTTAGTGGTAAAATACATAAGAACGAACAAAAAAAACCCCTCGTGTGTGTTATGGATGTGTGTGTATCCATCTGGGTTACGTGAGAAGGGAGGGAAAGGGGATGATTCATTTACAGAGGTCACGTTGAGGGTGTGCCTGTGTTGAGTGGGGGTGGGGAAAGCTGCTTTGGAGGTGCAACACTGGGATGAGTTCTGTAGAGAACTTGCGTCCTTTATCCTGGCATTACTATTAGCTATAAGAAGAGCAAAAGTAGACATTTTGAGTTCAGACTCCGTGATAGACAGTATTCTTTTCATTCCCAGAAGCATTTTTCTTATTTCCATCTGAATTCAAAGGGATGGTTTTTTGTTTTCACGATCCAATTCTCTTAACTTTTATTTCAGAACTTGCCATGTTGGAATTTTATACTCTTTCCCTAGGTTTTTATTTGGGTTTAAACTTGGTATGGTGCACATGGTTTTTTAAAGAGAGAATGATGGGTACTTTTGTTTCCTATGTCCTCCTAATGCTGTTCAGTTTTTTGTTGTTGTTGTTCATACTTTTAGCTACAATAAAACATGTTTCTACCAGCAAGTTTTACCAATACTCAGATATTCTATCCTGGATTATAATTAATAGGTGAGAATTGATTGTCCTAAAAGTCTGTTATTCAGTCTAGGAGACTCAAGGAAGGCTACCTGGAGGGGGTGTGTGACACACAGTAGGCCCTCAAATATTTGCTAGTGAGGGCACTTCTAAACCGACACCAAAGGGGCAAGTGGGACTTAGGCAGAGAACTGGGTGAACAGATAGGTTATTCCAGGAAGAGGAAATACTACTAATGACAACTGGCATTTATAACAATTGGCGTTTATTGAGACAACTGGCATTTATATTGAGTTCACTAAAGTAACTCGCTAAATAGTTTGCGTGCATTAGTTCACAGACTCCACACATTCACCCATTATCGCCAATCTCAGGTGAGGAAACAGGCTTAGATTCAGTGGCCTGCTCAGGGGTCAAGGCCTCTTAGAATACAGTGAGAGATGGAACGGGGAATCAAACCCCAGTCTGTCTGTTGTCAGGCCTGCGCTGTTATCGACTGCAGTGTGCGGACTCCTCTAATAGCAGGTGTTAAGAGGATGCATTATGTCTCCTTCATTTATTGGGTTACTTAACAGCTCACCCGGCCATGACCATCTTACCTGTTTCACATTTCACTACCTGAAAGAATTTAGTGACATTTTCACACCAGGACATTTGTGCACTTTGCCTTCTAGATATTTTAGAAAAATGTTCAATGAAATAATTTCCTGCATTAACCTGTAGGTGATCCCGGTATTAATACTGTTCTGTTCAGAGAAATATCAATGTATTCTATTCTGCTTTTAGAGGTTTTAAGATACCTAGCTCTCCTGAATAAGGAAAGCATTTCCCCTAAGGTAATTCAATAGTTAAACCATCTTCTTCTTTAAAAGTTTTTTTTCCCTCACAAATCTAAATAATTTTTATAGTAGTTTGTCTTCATTAAGACTGTTCTTTACCTACATATGCCTTATCCAGCACTAAATGGTGAGGACTTCATTCTACTCAGAGTGAAGATAGTCAAAACTCTGATTCATTTTCATCTGTCTTTGTCTGGGATCATTTGTTGACCAGGAACAGAAGCCCTCTTATACTACCTAAAGAAAAATAAAAAATTTACCTTAAGGACACTAAAATACCTCGCAGATCCTAAAGGAACAAATTTGATTTGGGTCTCAAAAGAGCTAGGAAAAAAAAAGTCAGGAACCTCCATTATTCTGGAATCACGCGTCCTCTATTTCTACTTCTTTCTGTTTACTTGCTTTATTCTTTCCCCCGTACATCAATCAGCCTTTTCTGTTTCATCACACGAGGACCCCTTGGCAGTTTTGGATGACTCCCAGGTCAATGTACAGTTGAGTTCGACTCTGAGCTCCTTGGCTGAAATGATCTGAAGGGTGGATCTAATTGGCCAGTGGCCACTAATAAATTGCCTCTCCCCACACCCGGCCTTGGTCTACATAACTGTGATCAAGAGCGTGTGGAACCATTTAGTATACAGTATGTAGAGCTCTCCTTCAGGGCCTTGGACAGAATAAATGTCTGAGAACAGTGAGTGGGATTAGAACCAGCTGCCATCAAAGTCAGAGCCTACAGATAGCAGTAACAAGAGCAGTACCATTTTACATAAAATCAGCCAGGATTCTATTTTCCCGTTCAACTGGATATATACAAACGCAATGCAAGTAACTTGAAGATACCTTTGTGGAACGTTGCTAAGTTCATATATCCAGTATGACTCGTAGATAGACGTTTGATGCCCCCAAATGATGTAGTCTATAAATAATGTTTTCTTTAAATTTTCCGTTTCTGATTTTAGGATGAAATTTGACATGGACTTTAGTCACAGACTTGCGATTTGAGGACGACTCTTAATTTAAAAATTAGCCTACTTCCCTGGCAAAGGAATGATGAAAGTGAATGAAGAGAACAGTGGAAATCTGAAGCTAAGAATAGACTTTTTTTGGATGGCCTGTAGATATTTGTCATGGTCTCAGCTCACTTGCCATTATTAGCATGGGTAATTAATAGTTGGCTGGCTGGATTTCCTCTTATTCTCAGGTTCTATCACCTTTCAAGTGAATTTAGTCAGGGCTGATTCTACTAAATCGATTTCTAGCCTAAACCTCTGGTAACATTCCAGAGAATGGCAAGTGAAGAACAACCAAAAACAACAAAGTGGCATCTTTGTCCCTTTGCTATTTCCTACTGTGACAGCTCACCTTGGGCCACAGCACCTGCTTGTCCACGGTGATAACGTGATATCACTAGGTACCCTAATGACAGGTTCCAGTGTGTGAGCTTAGGTGAAAAATATGTCTCTAGTACCTTTCATTTCTATGTTCTCATGTGTTCTGTTCCTTTTAATTCACCGCCCCACCCCCTTTTATTTCCATGTCTGCAGCTCTGTCTCTATATTCTGTTCATTTTCTATATTTTCCTCCTAGATTCTTGAGGTAGGTTGTTTATTCCTTCAGCAATCAGTGAGCTATTTGGGGAGTGATTGATTTTGCTAGTTTACTTGCTGTACCCCTTAAAGCACAGCCCTCAAATGGAGGACCTGAAAACATACATTATGGAGGAGCCTTTGGCTTTAATCACTTATACTACCTTTCGTGTATTAGATATATGCCACAAAATTCCACAGAATTTTATTCAGTTAAAAAAGTTGCAGTTAGCAAAACACACAAACAAGCTACTGTAGACTGAATGTTCGTGCCCCTGCATCCCCCTCCCTAGCTCCCCCCATATATAGATTGACATCCTAATCTCCAAGGTGATGGTATTTGGTGGTGGGGCCTTTGGGAGGGGATCAGGTCATTAGAGTGCAGCCCTCATGGATGGCATTAGTGCTCTTATCTAAGGGGCTCTAGAGAACTCCCTCACCATGTGAGGACAGGGCAAAAAGAGAGCCGTCTTTGAACCAGGAAGCCTGCTCTCACTGAGTTTGCTAGCACCCTGATCTTGGACTTCTCAGCTTCCAGAACTGTGAGAAATAAATTTTTATTGTTTATAAGCCAGTCTATGATATTTTCCTTGTAGCAGCCCAAACAGACTAAGACACAGACCTTCGTCCTTTCCAAGTTGAGGCATGTTCCTAACACCATCGGACATCCCTTGTCCCCTACCACCAGCCCCACTCAGCACAGGCAACAGTTTTGCACCCAGCTCTTGCGTAGGTGCTTTTACTATTAATGCCTTTTATACCTCCAGCTTCTCCTTCTGGTCATGCCTGTTAATGCATTTGAACACAAGATTTGAATATTTATTTGTTATCAAATACCTGATATTGTGTGACTCTCACAACAGTACCATCCCCTTATTACACATATTCTCAATGCTGCATTATCATTTATAAAAAACAAGTCACTGGGAGTCTCATCGACACCAAGAGCTTTGGGGTACATCTTCAGGTGCAAGGACATATATGTTCCTTGAACAGATGCATGTGCTTATTTATTTTTATCACTGTCTGCCCAAGCTCAATCGGAGAGCAAGAGAGCAACTGCCATGCTTCTTCTTAGGTAGATGCCCCAATAAGCAGCAATAACTCAGGAAGCCACCAAATGAGTGCATTTCCCTCTCTCACTGGAGTTCTAATTTATTTGATGTTTGTAACTGTTGAGGAGAAGGGAGGTGCAGCCTTGCCCAAAGCCCGAGAAGCAGACTAGATCTCTTTTGGAAGTAGAGGCAACATTTTATGGTTCTTTGCATTTCCCTCACATTGCTCATTTTCCTTTGGAAATTCCTTTTAGAAGCCCCTATCTCCCCCATCTCGTGAAATTCGCCAAGGCACAAAGAATCCATCTTAAAAATATGGCTGTAGTTCATCCTTCCAAAAACCAAGCTAGACCCACATTGACCCACAGTTGCCAGCTCAGTTTCTGTGGAATCAGAAACCTCTGATGATACAACTTCCAGTTCTCCTGATTTTTCCTTCCTTCCTTCTTTTCCTCCTTTGCCCACATTTCTATTTCTCCACATTACCTCTTGGACTGTCAATGCCTTAGATTTGCCCATGGGGAGCTTGGTGGATGGCACCCAGCACCGAAGAGCTGGATGCCTCTGACTTTGAGCTGTAACTCTCCAGGTCCCTAAATTTCTTTCTTCGAGATTTATTGCAGTGAAAGGTTACTAAGACACTAATTCTCAGAGTATGACTGTATTTTATTCTAAGTTCAAAAATTACCATGGCCTAGTATCTATATATCTATATCTATGTATCTTAAAGGTTCACAACTTGTATGCAGTATAGACTGAGTTTTAGATCAAAGTTTATTTAATAAATATTTATTGTGTGTCTTCATGTACCAGGAATGAGAATACAGTGGTGAAAAAGACAGAAAGGTCCCTGGTCTCCTGGAGTGGGCATTCTAGGAGAAGAATAGTTCCATAAATCATTTACTCCATAAGTCAGAAAAAATAGTGTTAGAAACTGGAAGAGAATAGGTATTTGCCATGGTCTGCAGTATCCATACCCTAGACACCGAATTGAAAGAAAGTTTCCATCACAAAATATTTCTGATCAATTACTTCTATTCAGGAAATACATGCTCCTTACTTTCTTCCAACTAGAAATTACTTTTTCTCTCTTTTCTTTGAAGTTCTCTTAAATCTTATTATTCAGTGTCTCTATCCAATTTCTCATCAAACTGCCCTATTTGTAGCTTCCGAACTTTAACACCCCTAAGCTGAAATGGAGCCTATAAAATGATTTAGGGGCTTTTAAACTGTGTGTGAGGTAGAAATGGTATTTAAATCCTTAATGAAATTATGAGCTTTGAAAGTGTTGCCTTTTGGGTTTATAGGGGTCTTCCTTCACTTTTTTTATTTTTATTATTTTTTTTGAAGGGGGGTTTAGGGAGGGTGGGAAATACTCTCACGGCACGTTTATTACATTTATTGTCTCCTCTTTTAAAACACAATTTTCATGAAGTTGTGACTTACGACCAGTTCACAATGCTTGTAGGCATCTGTGAAGTTTGTGTATGTTGTTAACAACTCTCAAAGCAGTTTCTACTGGTCTACTTCTCACAGGCAGAAAAGCTAAATTATGAGTCCCGTTGTTTGACCGATCTCTCGCCAGAAGAGTGAGAGTGGAGAGACAACATAGAGAAGAAAAGAGCGTGAAGGAGAGAGGAAGAGGAGAGAAGGAGGGAGAAAACGAAGGAGCTTTGGAGCGCTGGAGCTCTGATTGCGGACGAGCAGATCCAGAGCGGCCACAGAGCGGAGCCACCGGCGCCCACTGGTCCCCGAAGCTGCCAATCGGGGCGTAATCCTGTAGGAATTTCTCCCGGGTTTAGCTGGGAGTCACACTGCCGCCTCCTCTCCCCTAGACGCCCGGAGGAGCTGGGGAGAAGCAGGCAAGGGAGGGAGGGAGGGAGCGGGAAGAGAGGAGGAGGAGGAGGAGGAGGAGGACCGGGGGCGGGAGGCGGTGGCGGGAGAGGAGGAGGGGCACAGCCGCTGAGCCACTAGCCCGGCTCGGACGCGCTTCTCTCCAGATACTCCGGGAGCTCCAGCCGCGCGGATCGCGCGCTCTCAGCGCTCTGCCCCCAAACTTCAGCCGCAGCTACATTCCAAGCCATCTAATTTATTCCTCAAACCAGCAACTGAACCGCGGCACTGGGAAGGAGTCCGCGGAGGAGTAAAACAGCCGCAGAGCAAGAAGAGCTCGAGAGAGCAGCCTCCCCAGAGCAACAACTCGGTTTCGGGAGTGCAGCCACCAACAAGTGAGAAGGCGCCGCATTCCCGGGGCGCAGCCGCGGGCGGCGGGAGCAGGCGCAGGAGGAGCCAGCGAGCGCCCCCGAGCCGGGAGCCCCAGTGCCGGAGCCCCAGCCGCGGTCGTTGCGGCTGCTCTGGCCCGGATCTCTTTGCACCGGCTGCGCCGGGCGCTAGGCAGTAGGCTTCGTTTCGCCCTCGTTGCAAGCGGCGGCTGGGAGCAGCCGGTCCCCGGGGAATATGCGGCGCGCTTGGATCCTGCTCACCTTGGGCTTGGTCGCCTGCGTGTCGGCGGAGTCGGTGAGTGGACTCGGAGCGGGGAGCGCGAGCCGTTTCGGGTGCTCGCAGCCATGGGCAGCCCGCAGCACCCGCGGGGAATCGGGGAGCGCCGCCTGGGGGATCCCTTCCCCCCCGGACTTGGCGCTCGGCCCCCGAGAATCTACTGGGACAAATGCGCTCGCTCCCCCACCCCTTTCCCCCTTGCCCTCTCTTCCCGCAGAAAAGTGCGGCTCGCCGAAGTTGCCGCGAGGTCCCCGGGGATGAGGGCGCGAGAATCGCAGTTTTGTCTAACCGCAGAGGCCCCTGAAGTCACTCCCAACTTCTTCGCCGTCGCAGGGGTCTTGCGGCGTGGCCCGAGAAGGACCTAGGGAAAAGGGTGGCCTGAGCGGCCGGAGGAGGGCCAGCGAGGGAACCCGCCCCCTCCGCGCGCTCGGCGAGACCCAGGGACAACCTGGAAACTTTGGGGTCCCCTTCTCCACACACCATCCCCCACGCTAGCTAGCTCTCTTAGTCGGTTGAATGCTGGTAGTGAGGAGATGGGGTCCCGATTTCAGAAACCTGAGAGTGTCCGGAGAGGAAAGTTTGCAAAAGTTCTTTTGTTTGATGTTCTCGGCGGCTGGGGCGAGGTAGCAGACACTTCGTGGAAAGGCTGACTACCCCCTGAGGCCCAGTCGCGGGTCCCGCGGGGGCGGGGGGTGTGCACGGAACGCGCCGGAAAATGCTGGGGCCCGGGGCCCCTGGAATCCCAGTCCTGCGGCGCCCCTCTCCTCCCTGAGGGGCGCAGGGCGGCCCCGCAGGCCCTCAGGGGCAGGAGGACATGTTAATACGGGTTGCAGTGGAGTGGAGCGTGCAGGGCGAGGCGGGGTGCGGGTGACGCCAAGCTCGGCCTCGGGTCGCCGGGCCCTTCGGGTACCGAGGCTTCTAGCTTGCCACGCTTGCCCTCGCGGGCCCTGGCAGGGGTGCTTCCGAGGCCCGGAGGAGTCCCTTCGCCCGTTAGGGCGGGTTGCGGGCACCCAGCCTCCCTTCCCGGCCGCGGCTGCGGGAGCTTGGGTTCTCCTTCTTTGGGTTGCCTTTCTGGGGCCGGAGCTGGTTTCCCTGCGTCGCCCAATGAGCGCCCTCTGAAGGGAACTGCCTCCTGGGCTTCTTGTCGGTGGCGGTCCCTACCTGGGCGCCCCGAGCTTTGCCCGGCTAGGTGGAAGCCCAGCACCCCCGGTTCTGTCTGCAGCCTCGGCGCCTTCTGGAGCTTCGGTTAGGAAGCGCAGCCGTTTCTGGCCCTTCTGGTTGCCATATCTCCTCCCTTTGCCACCTCCTGACTTGCCCACGGGTGGTTTTGTGAGTTTTTCCCCCTCGCCTTTGGAATATTGTTTCCCTTCCCCTTCTCTCCCCACACCCCCTTTTTTTGGAGTTGAGGCAGTTAGGAGTGGGAAACCTCTTAGGCACTGAACAGCAGATGGGCATTTTTCATCGGTGTGGGAGCCTCTGTGTGTGCTAGCAGGTCCCCCAACGTTCCTTGAGATTGAAGAGCGGGTAGAATTGTACACTGTACAGCATAGATGAGTATTTGGGTGCTTGGGCTGTAAAATAGAACTCCGAGCCTTATCAGTAGTTCTCTTTGGCAAAGGATTGGTTCATCCGTTGGGACTGGTAATCTCCCAGCCAGTTATGAACTTTGGCTCATTGTCCACAGAAAGGGAGAGATTCTGTTTATTTCAGAAAAAACATGATTGCTCATCTTGTTGCAAAACAGGGCAAAGGGAGAACTCCCTCTAAGGGTTTTCAGAAGAAGCCTGCCTGAAAGGCTGTACAGGGTTAGGGAAGTCCTTTTATCGCTGAGTCCTGTTCAGGATTTGCTAGGAAGTGTTACTGTTTGGGGTTTCTCCAGAATGTCTCTATCTTCTGGCTCTCCGGAGTTTTGCATAAATCTGACGGTGCTCTTTAAGGAAGCTTTTTGCCTGAACTATTCTCCTCTCTGGTGACACCTTTCCCCTGAACTCTGTTTTTGCGGTTCTAATATTTCTCATTTCTGACCAGGTTTAGATGCTTTCACGGCGAGCTCTTTCACTGTGGTAGATACTCTCTTCAGTAATTGGAATATCATCCAAAAGGGTGATTAGATATTTTTAAAATGTCAGTTTAGACACTCTAGCGGAGAGTCTTTGTTAGGCTATTTCAAAGCCCAGGATGGCCACTAGTCCATTTAAATTACTTTTTGTCTCCGTTTGATGCCTAGCAGCCTCAATGTATGTGAAGTTGAAAGACTTCATTTTTCAACAATTAGCTGTTAGAGCACGTTATTTCCAGGACCTCTTATTTTAATGTGAAAACGACAGCTGTTTCCTGGGAGAAGTGGTGGTTGTCCGAGCTCAAAATCTGTGTTTAAAAGGAGGAAAGGAAAAATGTCTGCAGTTAGTGAATTCTTGAGTGTTTTACTAAGCACAAGGGAAGGTGTGTGTGTGTGTGTGGGGGGTGGTGCGTGGCACAGAGGTTCTTGGGAACGAAGGCTCCAAGCTGACTGTGAAAAGAAACTGGTGGCCCTTCCTTTCTGGATGCTGGAGAGAGCAGGGACTGTTCGTGGTCATGCATTCATACTTTCCACCGGCAGGTTAAGGCTTTCACTGCGGGAACACCATGTGAGGGGAAGGACTGACTGAGTGTGGAGGTAGTGATATGCTGTTTTTCTATCCATTTTTTTTTAAACGTGACTGTTTACCTTTAGGAATAATATATTACACATGGCTCTAAACATCATTTGAACTGGAAATATGTTTAAGAAAAGGGAGTGTTTTGAACTAAGGGAATTTTATACACACGTTTCAATGTGTGTACATTAAAAGAAACTGTCAAGTCATTTGGACTCATGGGTTACCTCTCAGTGCATTATGAAAGGCAGGCTTTGGAAAGTTTGCATTAGAAAGAAAAATAAGGGGCGCCTAGGGGGCTTAGTCAGTTAAGCATCTGCCTTCAGCCCAGGTCATGATCCTGGAGTCCCAGGATCCAGCCCCATGTCAGGCTCCCTGCTTAGCGGGGAGTCTACTTCTCCCTCTCCCTCTGCCCCTCCCCCTGCTCCTTCTCTCTCTCTCTCATTCTCTCTCTCAAATAAATAAAATCTTTTTTAAAAGAAGAAAGAAAAATAAAATTGGGACCATATAACGTTTTTCAGTTCCGTAAAAAAATATATTTTGGCTGTGCTGGTAATGAAACAAATTACTTTTGCTAGGGAATTTTATTAAAACCTCGGCTGTTTCTCTCTTAGTTGGATATTAGCAGTAGGTAGACATCATTTAGGAAAGAAAGATATTGTAAGATCAGGCTTGCAAAAGACGGATGTCCTAAAAGGAATTAGAGTATGCCCTCCGATTCCTACTTCTGGGACCTGGTACATCCAGTTTTGAAGGACTGTGTAACATGCTTACTCACATGGCGCCTTGAATAATCATGAGTTTGGAAAGGATTTCAAAAAATCACCAAGTTTTTTCCTGGGCAGGACTAATTCTCAGCTCTCCAGAAGTTCCCAGAGACCTGACCGGTCAGCCGCAGGTGGCCTGGAGTCTTCCCAGGTTGGCAAAGCCCTGAGGCTGAGCCAGCTGCACAGAACACAGACAGCTCTGTCATTAAGGTTTATAAGGAGTCTGGTCAAGCCACTATGTTCCTGGCATGTCAGCTGGCAGTGATCCAATAGACGGTGTGAGGAATGTCATCTGAGTTTAGATTCTCACAGCACTGTCCCTTTTCCATTGCCAAAAATCAAAACTAAATCATCTCACCCATCATTTTCTTCTCACCATGGAAGAAGACCTGCCATTTCTACCACCATCAGCGGTACATTCCGGTATCTCAAAATCACCCGATTCTTTCATGGAGCAGAAGTCAAAATAAAGTTTTAGAGAGAGAAAAAAAGCAAGAAGTAATGAAGAAGAGTCTTTGCTGAAAATAAGCTACTCTTATTTACCTTTTTTAGTCAGTTGGGCCAGTACCATCATCTTAATTCTGGTCTTTTGGAGTTGAATCTTGATGACATCCTTGACTCATTCCACTTTGTTGACTTCCACGTTCAGTGGACTGCTAACTCCACCTACGTGTGGTTCATTCCACAAATACACTTCGGCACCTACTACGTGCCTGGGATAAAGCATTGAGCAAACCGGGCTTAACTGCTCTGTGTTCTTGGGCTTAACTCCTCTGTGTTCTTGCAGCTCACATTTTAGTGATCTAGGTAGCTTTCCCTGTCAGTTTTGTCTTTCTTGGGGCCTGTGCCCTTTCTTGAGACCTGTGCTTTGTAGTTGCTCTTCCTGGTCCAGATGCTCACCTGCTGTTTGATTTATCCTGTACCATTCTGATGGTGTTCCCATGGTCCGCAGACCTCTGTGTTTCTTGTTACATGGCATGGAGTCTAAATATCTCTGCCAGATTTGTAAGATGCTCATCATATTGCTCCTTCCTACTTATCCCCCCTTTGATCACTCCCCATCATGTCTTCTGGTGCTGACCCGCTGGTCTCACTGTCGTGAACACTCCTGGGACATAGCCACCTCTTTAGTGTTTCTCCTTTAACATTCTGTGGATGCAGACCCAAGCTCCAGATGGTCTTTCATGTTTGAGCCCTTGTTTTTTAGCTTTCTGTAAATGGTACAGCAGACAAATGATGAGAATCATGAGAAGTGTGTGAAAATACAAATCTCAGGGCTTCATCTCAGACCAACATAATCAGTGGCCTGGAAGGGGGTGGGGTGATCTGTATTTTTATGAAGCAACTCAGATAATTCTAATGAGTCAGCCACATTTGGGAACCATTGGTCTGGATCACATACTTTACCCCTTCTTTATATGCCATTTTGTGTTAGCTGGTGGGCAGTAGGTAGCTGTGTGACCTTGGGGGCCACAGTAGAGTGCAGAGGGCTTTGGCATGGGAAGTGGATAAGCCGGGTTCAGATGCTGGTACTTTGCCACTTAATATGGTAGCACTTGGACAAGACACTAAAACTCCAAGTCACTTGAAAAAATACATATGTACATGTGTATAAGTTGGACCTGAATGCCTTTTATAACATGATTACTGTGAGCATATAATAAGGGAGCATAGGAATGGTGCTTGAGGCACAGAAGGTACTAAGTGGTTTTCTTCCTCCTTTCTTGGCCTCTCTTTTCTTGCCAATGAAAATGAGGGAACTGTATAAAATGTTCTTAAGCCCTCTGACATTCTAAGAGGGCAATTTTCTCTTCCATTGAGATTGGTGCCATGTGAGGGGAGGGCCCTTATTTCTACACCTTTGACGCCTGTGCAGTGCCGAGCTTGGTAAACACCTGTTGATGATCCGTGTTTAAGTGCTGGGGCCAGTGGCTAGGGCAGTCTGGATCGGCCGGTTCTGCTGAAGCTCAGCTTTGCTCTGACCACTGCAAGCAGTGTGGTCTGGGATCCACTGAATCCACCAACCCGGGGGTGTACCTGGGCTAGTTTGCCAGTTTTGACTCGATAGACCTCAGTTTCATCAACATTGCAGTGTTGGTGGGAAGAATAAACAGGACATTGAAGTCAAGTCCTGCCATCATTGGTTACCTCCATGCTTCCTCCCGTGTGCTTCCATTGAGGTTCCAGCACACCGGAAGGAGAGAATATTGTCTGTATCGGATGCTGGAAGGAGGTGGCAGGGGTCACCTAGAAGGAGGTGGCAGGGGTGGTGAGGGAATGTTGGGGAGTGGGGGGCAGAGAGAGAGTCTTCTTTTTTTTTAAGGGTAGAAATGTGTGAAATTTCTCCTTTTAGCAATTTGAGCTTCGGCTCTTACTATTAAAAATCTCGGTGCGTTTTGACAAGTCTGTTTCTGGGGCTGCGTTAGTTTTAGCAACAAGGCTAGAGGGGTGACTGCCTCTGAATAGGAAAGAACACTGTGGAAATAGAATTGTGAATGTCTGTGTTTCTTGGGTATCTCAAAGAATTGGTAGGACTGGAAGAAGGGGAGAAACTGTGAAGTCTTTGGAGATTTCCCATTTGAATTTCGTATTAGCAGAGAGAGGCCAACTGGTATGTAGTCAATGATGTGAGAGCCAGCTTATGGTCTTGGACGCCAAGCTATGGAAGATGTTGTTAAAGACAAGATAGGTTTTCACATTTTTTTCCTCTACTGTTGAATCTGTTTTGTCAAAAATGTCACAGAGATGCAGTTAAATGCATCCTTTACAAAGCATTTGGATGTTTGTTTTTCTTTTATGATTATACAGATATATTAAATGCCAATAGTACTGATATTTAAGGAGTATGTGCAATTAATAGAGTTTGGTCTCATGATAAGAACGACATGTGGAATGAGATATCCAGTTAATAAGGGAAAATAATTTATTTCAAGTTCTTACCAAGAAAGAGTAAAAGTTCAATATGTAGCTTCATGTGATATATTATTAAATATAAAGGCAGTAAAAATAAATGTACAATTTTTAGGGTAAAAGTGAGGTTTTACATATCTTAATCTCTGTGGGATGTCAGGTTCCCCGTTTATAAAATGATGGAGTGAACTAGAAGAATTTTCTGTCTTTAATATTTAGTTTTTCTATATGCTTCAGGGTAAGAATGGAGAAATGTTAAGATTAACCTAATCAATAAGTAATTATTAAGCTCCTGCCAAATACTATTTTATTTATTGAAGCAGGGAATTCATTCACATTACTGAAAGGTAAGTCACTTCCAATAGCTGATGGTAATCTGTTAACTTGAACTGAGTATTCATCATGTACTGAGATTACATACATTGCTCAGAATGTTCATGATCTAATGTCTAGTGTTTTCTCATATATTTTCTGATATCAGCCGGTGTAGCATGAAGACCAGTGGATGTGATGGAATTCACTTTCTTTCTAGACGGAAGACAACATGACTTGTTGATGTAATTTGAAGGGCTTTTTAAGGCCTAAGTCACCGAGGGGCCTCAGGCTCCTCATCTGGTTTCTGGCCTAGGCGTGCCATTTGCAGAGAGGGGCCTTTAGCTGGTGCCTTCCCTTTGGCTCATCTCTGTTAGCACTGGAGCTGGTGTAAGTGCTGTGGACACCACAAGCAAGAATCTGAGAGTAGGCAGTATGGTAGACTGGCTCAGAGTCTGGTCATTGGAGGTGGGTTTGAATCCCCTTTACCGTGTCACCTTGGGCAGATTTCTTAATCACTCTGTGCTCCGTTTTTTCCTCTGTAAAATGGAATATTCTAAACAAGGTTTTCAGGATTATGTGAGACAGAATAGGTAGAAGCTTTTCACACAGTGGCGTATCCATGCTTTATGTCCTGTGTCAGGTACTGTTATTCTGATGCGTGGTTTTCTGTTTCCTTAAAGAGTGGGGGCTCTGTACGCTACAGGGCTTAGTTAGCTCCAACTCAGAGAGTGGCCCAGGATCTGCAGGATTGAGCCTGCTCTTTTACAGCTGGTTCTCTTTCCTGATTTGGGGAGGCCTAGCTCTGTGTTCAGATATTGGGGATATGTTTGTATTCAGCTTTTCTCTAAATGTGGGTGATGTGAGAGGATATGTCATTGGTTGTTGCTGAAAGGTTCCTTACTGGGACCAGATGAATCTATGAGTGTTAAGATATGAAAAGCCCATTTTTCCCAGTAATTTTACCTCTTCAAATCTATCCAAAGGAAATAACCATAGCTGGGTAAATGTGTTTATTGAATATTTACTTATAATAGTTAAAAAAAATGGAAACAACCTGTGTGTACAATAAGAGAAGATTGGTTAAAGATTCTAAATTATACATTAAACACCATATAGCCATTAAAAATGTATTCAAAGAATGTTTATAACTGGGAAACTTTATAATAGAAAGTCTGATATAAAACTATATAGTGAAACTAAGGTTATATTAAATAAACTTTTATATATGTATACATAGACCTATACGTGTGATAAAACTGCATAGAACTATATATACACACATACACACAGACACAAAGGAGTACAAGTAAAACTGCGTAACTGAATAAGATTGGTGGATGGCATCAGTGTCAATATCCTTGTTGAGATATTTACTATTGTTTTATAAAATGTTAGCCATTGGGAGAAACTGGATAAAGGGTAGAAGAGATCTCTTTGTATTACTTCCTACAACTGCATGTGAATCTACAATTATGTCAACAAAAAATTCAATTAAAAAAATGGCACCGGACCTAGGGGGGTTTACAAGTACCTTCTGCTGATCCTTGAAGGAACAATTGTTGTTACAGAGCTTAGAGAATGATAGAATCTGTTCTTTTTCATTTTATGAGGTTAACATTACTCTATGTGAAAGTCAGACAAGGAGGGTGTAGGAAACAAACCATAGGCCAGCTTCACTTATGATGCCAAAATTTTAAATTTAATATTCTCATTAAATTTAATATTCTCAAACTGAAAACAGCAGCTTATTAAAAGAATCATGATGAATTCCAGTAGAGTTTATCCAAGGCATGCTTCAACATCAGAAAAGCAATGCAGTTAACAGTTTAAGGGAGATAATATGATCTTCTCAATAGATGCAGAAAATACATAATAAAAGACTATAAAAATGTTAATACAAGGGTCTCTAATTTCTGGTTAACTCAGAGGTTTACTATATTAGGGTTAGTACATCTGTGCTGATGGCTCAATTCACTTGCCATGTTTAGGAACCAAAAGATCACTGTTTACTGAGTTGTTAGGCAACAGTCTCTAGTTGCCTGGGTGACAGGTGTGACACAGTGCAGTAAAGTATGGGTCATAACATACATAGATTCTACTCCATATGAACGTGTCGTTCTAGCATTGCCAAGATTCAGTGTTGTGCTCTCCCAAATTAAGATGACACAGGAGATGATCTTGAGGGTCTTGGAATCAGGTGTATTAGGGCTTGGTTTTCGGTATTAACCACCTGAAATCCACATGACCTTGGGGAAGTTTCTTATCATTTCTGAGCTTGTTTTTTTCAGTGTAACACTGGGGATTATAATATTTTCCCTTTTTGGTTATTTTGAAAATTAGCTTCAATAATGAATGAAAACTTCTAACACAAAAACCTGACCCGTAGTAGGTGTTTTAAGCACATTTGATTCTCTTTCTTTTTAGCTTTCAATTTTGTGATTCTGGAACATATTATATGTGCATAAATATGTGTGCATATGTTTTTTGTTTCTCATTTGCATTCTCACCCTTGACACCAAGGGACATATATTTTCACAATTTTATGACCAGTTTATTTTTTACCAGGCAGGGTGTGATGCTGAATTATACTTTTTCTTTCTGCCATCATCTGTTCCCTGAATTACATTCAGCTAAAACTCAAAATAGATTTGTACACAAGTTGGAAATTCAGTTAAGACTTGAAAATCTAACATAGGACTTGGGAATATAATTGTAAAATGCTTAAAGAAGGTCAACATTGCAATCTTATGTCGTAAACACTGATTTCTCTGTTAGGTTTGCTGATGAATTAAAATCTTAACCTTATTTCTGTCCCACCTCTGAACTCATTTAGATAAAAGTGGTGAGTATTTTTATTTTATTATTCACGTATCCTCCTGCTTTTTTTTAAAGTTCACATTAGGCCAGTGTACTTTTTTTTTTTAATAAAGATTTTATTTATTTTTTTGACAGAGAGAGACACAGTGAGAGAGGGAACACAAGCGGGGGGAGTGGGAGAGGGAGAAGCAGGCTTCCCGCGGAGCAGGGAGCCCGACACGGGGCCGGATCCCAGGACCCCGGGATCATGACCCGAGCCACAGGCAGACACCCAATGACTGAGCCACCCAGGCGCCCCAGGCCAGTGCACTTTTATGAAAGATGTACATTAGTACCTGTTTTCACTAACCGGAAGATATCTAAAGAAAATTTTTGCTTTTATGAAAAAGAAAGGCAAGAAGTGAAAATAGTGCTCAGTGTTGGTTTTGCAGTGAGCTGTTACGGAGGCAGCATGCACCCTAAGCATCAAGAGCGGCCCCACCAAGCTCCTTCCCAGAGAACTGCACTCAGCATCCCAGCGTCAAGCCGCCATAGCTTTGAACTGTGTGAATATCTGTGCTTTATCTTGATTTATTTTGTGCATCCATTAGCAAAATGTGTCCTAAGGTATCAGAAAAACCTGAGAGAGGTTATTTTTTTGTGTCTGAGAAGGCCCAAAAGTTTTTCTATGTAAATTACTTATAATGGCTTCTTTGCTTTCTGCCATTTTGGTTACCGAAAGGTTTCATGGGAACCCTCTACTTTCAGATAGCGGGGGGGAACTGCATTAGGTTTGATTTGATTTTGTCGTTGTGCCAATTGGTTATTGAATGAGGTTTTATGTTTGGTAAGTCAGTTAAGATTTAACTCATGTTACGGCACATCAACCAAGGGCAAAGCTCTTTGCTGGTCTTGCAAGTTACAAAAAGAAATTATGACATGAAGGCTTGCCTTCAAGCAGCTATCACCTACCTTTCAATTATTTAGAGTAGTTGAAGATGGGTTGGGCCCATAGGTTATACATGCGTTATATGTAAAATATGCCTCAGTTTGTTTTTATCTGAATCTAGTTAGACACACTTAGCAATCAAAACTGCCAAAGAACTGTATCTGCAGCTGAGAAGGAGAAGAAGAACCCCTTGTAGAAGAGAAGTCACTGCTTTCCCAGCAAAGCAAAACCAAAACCTTCTCTGAAGTGGCTTGGTGTGTTGAATAAAAAGCAGAATTCTATTGATGACCTGAGGACACTTGTTTTTCAAATTTTTTTCTCTTTCCCCACGTGTTCTCCAAGGAAAGACTTCTGAGTATTAAAACGCACGAAAGGGGCACCTGGGTGGCTCAGTTGGTTGGGCGACTGCCTTCAGCTCAGGTCATGATCCTGGAGTCCCTGGATCGAGTCCCGCATTGGGCTCCCTGCTCAGTGGGGAGTCTGCTTCTCCCTCTGACCCTCCCCCCTCTCATGTACTCGCTCTCTCTCATTCTCTCTCTCTCAAATAAATAAATAAAATCTTTAAAAAAAAAAAAACGCACGAAAGACACAAAGAGTAAGAAATTGCTTAGAACCTGAATAATTTATTGATGTTTATATCTGAGGAGAAAGAAACCTTACATTTCATCCAGTCTGATTCTCCATAGTCTATAAACTTTGGGCCCTGAAAGGCGAGAGCTAGACCTTATGTGTCTGGCTAAGAGCAATAGTCTTAGCTGATAAAGGAAAGAGGTATAAAAGTGTTGGGATGATTTTCCTTGTATTCTTTTGGATTCTGCTTTTTCATTATGTAACAATGGATTTTAGAGCCGGAATTGACTTTTAAGAGGAAACACATCTAGAGAGGTTAAGTGATTTGTCCAGGATCACGTAATTAGTTAGTGGTAGAGTTATAATGTTGGGCTTAGGCCATCAGTGATTTGTTAGTAGTTTTTTCTTACCATAAAACATTCCCTTTCTGGCTCCTTCTTCTTCCTCATTCCTCACATTAATGATTAGCACCTGATATACCTACTCCTGGCCCATGTTTGACACGTGAATGAAATAGCAAATGGAACATAAATTATATCTTATATGCTCTGCATCAGTGTGGTTAATGTGTTCTGTGCAAGATGAATAACTTAAAATGGTGTTTAGATAATTTCTCAATTTGCAGCAAAAATTGTGCTCTGGCAGACTCTGTTATTATCTGTGACCCTTCTGGCTAATTAGGGGAGGAGAGAAGAAAGCCCTGGGATTTAGAGAGACCGGGGGCTGAAGTCCAGTTGATTTGCAAATCATAGGAAGATTATGGAGACTTGCAGAAAGAAAAGGAGATGAAAGGTTCCTGGAGATAAGAATCAAAACTGGAAGTAAAGTTCTCATGAATTAATACCACATTTTATGGGGAAAAAAAAAATACCACATTTTATGAGGGAAGAAGAGCATTCCTTAGAGGTTTATACTAAAAATAAACAGGTCAGTGCCTTCCAGGAAAAGGGGGGTGGAGGTACTTCTGGTCCAGGTAGAAGCTTTAGTTCCTTTTGCTGATTTTGGATGTAGGGTCATCTTTTCTCCCAACATTTTTCTCTTGAATACTTCTTTGGTAAATCTGAGCGTAATAACGCAAATATATTTGCATCCTAGTTTTTCAGAAAATAAGTCTGTGGGGTGATATTTTTAAGAAATGCATTTTATTAAAGGATACTGACATTGAAAATTACTACGCAGATGTCCTACTGTGTACTTAGAACTGTGATAGGCACTTTCCATTCTTGTCTATAATTGTCTCACAACTGCCTGGTGGCATCACTTGCCACGACTGCATTTTAGGTGACCTAGCAGAAGTTAGGTCCTTGGGTTGGTTGGGTTTTTTTTTTTTTTTTTAAGCTTTAAATAGACGTTACAGGATACTATCATCTTTCAAGAGAGCAGTGAAAGTGTTTAAATGTATAATCCCTTTTTAATACGGTCTAATGGGTACA
Organism: Phoca vitulina; assembly: GCF_004348235.1. Lineage (NCBI taxonomy): Eukaryota > Metazoa > Chordata > Mammalia > Carnivora > Phocidae > Phoca > Phoca vitulina. Next base: position 42,810,069 of record NW_022589728.1, read on the forward strand.
GCTCCCAACAGGGAAGTGTCAGACCCTTCCTTTGCATTGGTTGGCCAAATATTCTAGGTCACCCATGTTCTGATTCCTTTCCCAACATGGAGCCTGTTGCTTCGTGGGCTTCTCTCCACAAACTTGTGTCTGGTAATGGGGGAACCAGTCGGTGGAATTCATGGGGTCTCTTTAAATTCCCAGCTCTGCCAGTGGCCGGCTGTGTGACCTTGGGCAGGTGTCTTAGTCTCTCTCTGCCTCAGTTTTCTCATCTGTAAAAAGGAGATTAGTCGCAGTAGCCACCTCACGGTGATGCTGTGAGGATTAATGAGTTCCTGCTTGTCCAGCATTTAGAAGCATGCCCCGTGTAGAGTCAGCACTGCCTCCGTGTTGACGCTGATTGACATGGACGGCTGATTCGATGTGCTGATCAAAGAAGAAAGGATCCTCTTTGGAGGTTCTGAACCTGAGACTAAGACAAATGACCAGATGGGAAAGACAGCGATGGGAAAAAAAAGGGGGAGGCTGAATTCTTTCCTCTTTTTTTCTTTTCTTGCTGTGGCTCTTGTGTTTTCGTGGAGAAGGTGGTTTAGCCTCTCTAGCTCTTAGCTCTGGAGAGTGAGGGGCATGTTCTAGATCACTGACTCTCACCCCTTCCCGCACATTAAATTCATCTGGGGAACTTTGAAAAGCTGTGGGCACCTGAGCCCCACCCAGAACCAGTTAAATCAGACTGGGGTGGGGAAGGGCCAGGTGGCTTTATAGAAAAGCTCCCCAGGTGATTCTAGCTTCCAGAAGTTTTGAGAACCAGTGCTCTGGGTGCCTTCTGGGGCCCCTCAGCTTAGAGGGAAGTCTAGCGGGTAAGATTTTGTCTTGTGAAACCACGTTCCCTACTGCTTGTGACCAAACCCCGTGGAATGCAATGGCTTCCCGGGGACAGCCTCCTGCCCCAGTCTAGAGCCCTGTGAAAGTGAACATGCTTGCTCCCAACCTATTCCTTTTCTCCCTTCCTCCTCTTTTTCTGTTGGCTCGTGCTTTCCTGATAATTAACGTTGGTGGCTTACGATACATGCTCTTTACACAAAAGATTATATATGTATAAATGAAGTCTGTCTGAGGATGTCTTAGAAAAAATGGAAACATTTCCCTTTCCTTTCAGAAACTTTCCTTAGTGGAACAAAGGATGCTTGTCCCCTTGGCCTGGTTGCAGAAAAGCATGTTTGGTCAGCTTATTAGATTTGCCTGAGTTCATGCTTTGAACGGAGAGATTGTGTTTTAGTGATTGGGAATGTGTCCTAGAACTTGTCTGAAGTTACTGATCATGTATAAGCCCTACACACGTGTCTTAATGATGGTCCTTTTCTTCAGTTTATCCTTTATTACCGCAGCTCAGCTACTTGGACCTTGTTCAAGTTGAATTAATTCCATGGAACTCTGCTGTTTCCGGGGTTGAAGTAGGGAAGAGCGAGTGCTTCAGGCTATCCTGTGAATAAGACGTTGGAGTTGTCTTTAGTTCTTGCTTAAGTAAAAAAGCAGCAGTCCATTATCTAATCTATTCATAGTTTACTTTGTTCTGGTATCTAATTTGGGAGCATGTTTGCCCTCACTCAGTTCTGAAACACAATTTTCCATCCCTTGAATAAAAGGGGCTATCTTTAATTGACTCGGGGGAAGAAAAAAAAAATCAAAAAACCTTGTTTAAGAATTCTAGAGTTTTCAAAAGCTTTTAAAAGTTGCTCTGCAGGATAACATTAAAGTGCTGACCCTTTAGAAACTACTGCTCAACATGTATCTGTCCCACAATAGAGTTGGATTATTCTGAGCGAGCCTTTAAAATGAACCATTTGCTACAATTCATATGCTTTTAAACCTCACAAGTCTGTAGTATCTAGAATAAAATTCAACATCGCTGTTTTTTGTTTTAATTTGGCAGCAACAGGGTTAAATGTGTCTCTTCAAAGTATGAAGCGTGCATGCATACTACTCTTAGAAATTAAGGGAGTGGAAATGTGAGTTCTACCCTCCCCCTCTTAGCGTGTCCCTGATACATAGATGTTCCAGAGCGTTGATATAATACAATTTGCACATGGAAGTGTTTGTTCTCAGTGGAAATGAAGTCTGTTAGAGTTGTTAACCCTAGCATTAGGTCAGGTCTCTCCATGTGAATGGACCAGCAGTATCCGCATCACCTAGGAACTTGTTAGAAATGTAGGTTCTGGGCCTGACCCCAGACCAACCGAATCCAAAATCTGGGGGTAGGGCCCAGCAGTCGGCTTTAAAAAACCCTCCAGGTGACTCTATTGTGTGCTAGAGATGGAGAGCTGCTGAGAGGGGTTCTCCTCCTGCTGTTGCAGATACTATTGGATGGGAGCTCCTGGTTGTGGGGCCCAGGTAGCAGTGGGTTTTTGGTTTTTTTCAAGCTGCTTGGTGATTCTGATGTGCAGCCATGCTTACAGGCCATTGCTTTAGGGCCTCGCTTCTCAAAATGTGGACGCTGGACCAGCGTGAGCATCACCTGGGAGCTGGTTAGAAATGCAGAATCTCAACCCCACTTGAGCCTCCTGAAGTGTGATTTGCATTTTGACAAGACTCCCAGTGACTCATAAGCACATTAAAGTTGGTGAAACAATATAGAAATAGTGAGTTTCCTTTATAGAAGTCAGTTCTAGAATGCCCTTAATTTAAAAGTTTTGTGAGGAGGCCACACAGCTGCTTTGTTTGGCTTCTGCCTGGGGTGGACCCCGGGAAGCCTAAGGGAGGAAAGGGTTGGTGTGGTAGCTACCGCTAGAAGGACCCGGGACCGGGGTAGATGTAACAAGACCCCGTAAGGCATCATCAAGTGAGTTAAGATAGTCCCAGGTGCTAGTAGCAAAAATCCCAACTCCAATTGGCATAAGAAATAAAAAGGAACATTGTGGCTTAGGTCATGGGGGAAGTCCAGGAATATGAATAAAGGAAAAGATAAACAAGTTTATCTTTGGCTATTTGGTAAGTGCTTTTTTAAAAAATGTTTTCCATAAAGTGGTTTGCATCTTGAACTGCTAAAGATTGTATAAATAGAGGCTTTTAGCACATCAAATAGCGATGAGTGTTACATAAATGATGAATTACTGTTTACTCCTTCGTTCTCAAGGTTTTGGTTTCTTTAGTGTATATATATATATTCTATCTTCCTCATTACACAGAAGACTTGACGTGATTTCCGAGACTCATACCTTTCCCACAGCCTTTAGAAGAAATTATATAAATGGTTGAATTGTACTGCAACCAGAGCTTTCTAAACGCATACTAGGTAACATTTTTCTTAAAGTTTTAACTGTCTTAAATGATAGAAAAATAATACATGATATTCAAAATAACCTCCCATTTCCAAGCTTCTCAACTGAATGCTTATTGTCCTTTTAATAAAAATGTGGATTGCAGGCACATTTGATGTAAATGAATTAAAATTTCATTTGCCGAGAACTTGGTGTATTACGTTAATAAGATTTACCCAAAACACTATTGTTGGTTTAATAAATATTAAGAGCGCATTTGTGAGCTGCCTCCTGCTGTTTGCTCTCCTTGGGCATTAACTACTCTTGTGACTCTTTACCAGGCTGCTTTTGTTGTTTTGTGCCTGAGGTATAAAGAGAGGCAGAGAACCCAGAAGATTCAAACAAATTCCATACCATAAACTGTTTGCAGATGTGTTTAGTATTCATTCAAGAGAGCCTTCTAGTCTATTTAACATAAAATTACTTTTAGCATTCTGCATGTGCAAGAGATTCGGTTTTTATTTTACTGGAAGTTTAAAAAACAAAACGATTTTCTGGAAAGTACCAACTATGAAGCACCAGGAAAATATAATGTAATGACTTACATCTGACCCTTTGTCTTCCTGGATCTTCTATTTTGGTCAATCAGGAATGAAAGGGGTGGAACTTCTAAGGGGACAGATTTTGACTGAATAAAAGGAAGACCTTTCTAAAAGGTGGTCACAGAAGGAATAGACCACTTCAGAAGTAGTGAGGCCCCATGCTTGGAGGTAAGCAAGCATGTGTTTGGCCATTTATTTGGGATCTTCAAAACATCAGCTACCTGGGAGATTAGCTGACATTTACAGCTTCCTACTCACCTTAGATTCTGTCATCTGTATTTTGAAGTTGAATGCCGAGCAACAAAAAATATATTCTGTTTCCTCTCCTGATAACGTGGTCTGACTGAAACTAGACATCATTTATGGCCCTTGGTTGAAGGAATACAGCATTCTAGGACGAACTTTCTGTTCAACTGATGGCAAAACCTCTATTTGCCAAATTCAAGAGACCATATAATTATTGAGATTTGATGTTGCTGCAAACTCCAGGTGGCCCTGATAGGTAGTTAATCAGGTAGAATAGCCAGCTTGACTGGTGTGAACCAGAGAGGTGTGTACCGGGGAGCTGAAGTCACAGTGGGTGGCCTTGAGGGGGAAGGGAGAGAGCCTCTAAGGGTGGAGAGGCGGGGGTCTCTAAGGTAGCGTGAAGAGTATCAAGGGAAGGGGGCCACTGTCAGGGGTTTGGGAGGTACCTTTAGCCTGCTAAGTATTCCCCTTCTGCCATTTTACCACATGGACTGAGTAGCTCTTCTTAGACTGGTCGAGGGCAGTCGTGTTGTGCCACGATCCCCCATGACCCGTGGGTCCTAGCACAAAGCTTTCCTTATGAGGCTTACACAACCCTGGTGAAAAATACCGCTGAAACAAAAGACGGGCACAAGGACTCGCTGAGGTTAGGAACCATTCCTGTATTTCTTTACTTTGCCCAAATAGCCCATACATTGCATTTCCTTTTGTATTCTGGGTGACGCAAGAGCAGGCTGGACAGGTAGCCAGAAGACTTGGGTTCTTGGAGCTAGCCTTCCTCTGCCAGCAGCCAGCTGTGACCTCTGGCAAATCATCGCGCCTCTTTTGCCTCCGTTTCCCCATTTGTGAAACTCCTTGATCTTTGTAGCCAAACGTACTATAGTTCTACACTGTGCCCTTTCTTTTAAAGGAAATAATTTTCTTCTTTCAACCTACTGCCTTGGAATAAAGATTTAAAAATTCCAGCCCTTATTTTCACATGGTGCTCTAGTCTCCTCTCTCCTCTTTTGCCAGCCAAGCAAATTGATTTCAGTTGTCATCTAGAATGCAGTCCTCTTTCGTGACTGACCATTTCCTCTCGGAGATGCCACTCCAACTAGCTGCTGTAGCTCCGATTTCTTCCTCCCAGAGCGGAGGGTGGAAGTCGCTTTTGAATATGGGAACAAGAAGTTGGAGTAGGAGGGAAAATTCCCACAGTAGGGGAAAAATGTTGTCCACCTGTCAGGGACAGGAAGCAACTGGGGTGTGGAGGGCGGTTGTCCTTGTTCACTGGGTAATTCCCAGCAGATTCCCACCCCCCTCCCTCCAGCATATTAGGCTCTGACTCTTACACACTGGATGTGTGGTCTTGTCCTGGAATCTAGTAGTTCTGTTACAAACTGGGCGAATGAATGCACTCCAAACAGATCATGAGGCTGCAAGTAGCCCGAGTACTGTATTCTGGGGGCCCCAAGGCATTGACGGACTTCCTCTTCCAAAGCTAATGTTTCACCCAGCGTCATCTACCCACAAACTTTCAAATTTGAAAATCGCCCAAATGCATACAAAACTGACAGCCAGAGTTGTCATGAAGCAGGTGAAAAATGCTGTCCATCCGTGATCATGACCCACCCGCCAGTTCCCAGCTCCTGAGCCCTGGGGCTGCTTGAGGATCCCTGGGCTGCAGGGGAAAGGAGCCTTTCCTTTTGAATTTGGAATTTGAATTTTCTGGGTGCCGGTGGTGATGGGGTGGATTTGTTAAAAGTGCAGAATGTTTTGCAGTGGAGCACGTTTTAGGTTTCTGGTCTTGGCTTAGCCCCGCCAGTACAGACTTAGTTAAGTGACCTTCATGAGCTCTGAATGCCCTTCACCCTGCATATAGATTCTTGGGCCTAAAGTGTCTTTGGCTGTAAAATGAAGGAGCTTGACTAGATTCTAATGCTTCCCCCAAATCAGCTTGAAATTCTGTGATTTGTGTGCATGGCCATCCCTTAAAAATCATATATTTTATCATTGTCATCTATACATAAAACCAAAAGAATAAAGACCTGCTATTAATTTTACTCCTATTTTCCTGCTGATTCTGATGAGAAGGGGCTGGGAAGCAAACAAATGTTGGGAATGTACTGACCAATTTTCTTTTTTTTAATTTTTTTTTTTTTTTTTTAAGATTTATCTATTTGAAAGAGAGAGAATGAGAGAGAGAGAGCACATGAGAGGGGGGAGGGTCAGAGGGAGAAGCAGACTCCCTGCTGAGCAAGGAGCCCGATGCGGGACTCGATCCCGGGACTCCAGGATCATGACCTGAGCCGAAGACAGTTGCTTAACCAACTGAGCCACCCAGGCGCCCTGTACTGACCAATTTTCTTAAGTTATTAAGTTTAATGGTATAAAAAAACCTAGTCATGTGCTCTTAATGTTTCTTGGTTATTTTAATTTTTAAAGACGAAATGCATGACGGAGAGAAAGGAAAACACAAGATTTTGCTGTGAGGTGTGCTTCTGCCCTGTGGATTTAATTGGAGAGACTGCCTTACCTTGAGAGCAGTTAACTACAGATACAGAGGCGAAACTTCTTTCAGAAATGTCTTAATTTTATTCTTGGGTTCCTGGGAATTGAGAAATATAGAATAATTTATTCACAGCTGGTGCATGAATAGAGTAGTAATAATAATTAGGAATAATATGGTTCACCTTTTAAGCTGTTAGTTTTAATCCACTAAATTTTTTTTGATCTGAAGTCTGGCAAAGTCTTCAAGTGGAACATTTGGAGGAGGTTCATCCTAGTTTTCGGTCAGGAAGTGTGCGAATCCGCCTTGTCTTGATGATCTGTTACAAGGGTTTTGATGGTTTGATTTTAATGCCTTCCACCTAAAAGCTCATGCATACAAAGCCAACCCACACTCAACAGAACTCATCTGGACATCCTCATGCAGACCCATTGGGTGGAAACAAGGAGTACCATCAGCCTGCATCGAAGTGTCTGGGAAGCTTGCAGCTTCAAGTGTGGTCCTCTGCATCGGGACCATACCTGCTGGAGGAACCTAGGAGCCTTGGTAGGGGAGAGAGAGTTTGCTTTAAAGGCTCTTATGAATGGAGGCTGAACCAGGTGTGGCGCTTACAACTTCCTTGGGATAAGAAGAATCCTTTCAATTCTCTACATAGTAGTCTTAAAAATCATAAAGCTGATATATTTACAACCCCCTTGCTTTTTGTAAAGTCCTCAGATTCCAAAGTATCAATACGGTTTATTGGTGGAATTTACTTTCCATGGTTTCTTAATGTTTCATCATAGAGACATATTTCAAAATGTTTCACAGTGATCAATATTTATTAGAGAATAAGTATAAAAAATAGGATATGTGTTCTTGAAGGGTGATTTGGATTGAAGTATTCTGAGAAACTTTAAAACAACAAAATAGATGTCTTATGAGAACATGTAATTATATCAAATTAATTACCTTGAATAACTTGGGGAGAAAAAAAAAAATCTCAAATTTGTATTTCGTAGGTCAAAATTTTAATCCCAATTAACTTCATATTATTTTTAGAAGTAGTAGTATAACCTTAGTTATCTGAACAAATTGGTAGCATTCATAATTTATGCTGGCCACTAATTTGGCTGTGAGTAAATAGTTATTATCTGGAACTAAGTGATTGTCCTAACACATCATCTTCACCTTTCTCACTGGACTTCCTGGAACAAGATGACTTTTGCCAGGTATGGTTGATAGAATTCTGCCAAGAAGACTTTGCAGTGACAACCTTTTTACTTTTAAAAGTACACATTGTAAAAAAGTTCTCTTGACTCTACAAGTGGAACCCATTTTACGAGGTTAAACTGTTAAGTCACCTTGTATTTCCAGGAAAACAAAGTAGACTTATTTTTATTATTATTATTACTATTTAGAGAGAGTGCGCGCAAGAGAGAGAATGGGTGCGAGCAAGCAAATAGGGTGGGGGGTGTGGAGAGGGAGAGAGAGACTCTTAAGCAGGCTCCATGCCCAGTGCAGAGCTGGAGGTGGGGCTCAGTCTCAAGACCCTGAGATCATGGGGCGCCTCGGTGTGGCTCAGTCGTTAAGTGTCTGCCTTGGGCTCAGGTCATGATCCCAGAGTCCTGGGATCGAGCCCCACATCATCGGGCTCCCTGCTCAGCGGGAAGCCTGCTTCTCCTCTACCACTCTCCCTGCTTGTGTTCCTTCTTTCGCTGGGTCTCTCTCTGTCAAATAAATAAATAAAATCTTTAAAAAAAAAAAAAAAAAAAAGAAAGACCCTGAGATCATGACCTGAGCTGAAATCAAGAGTCAGACCCCTAACTGACTGAGCCACCCAGGCGCCCCCTAGAATTATTCCTACTTTAGGGCCATGGAAGTTAAGTGGACAGAGGCTGTGACTTCATGGAAAGACTATGAGTGTTAGAAATTATTAGTGAGAGATTGGTAAATTCAGCAATATCCAAATGAGTGATTTTTGCTGCTTTCGTCACTTTGACTGTTTCGTGAGATCTTGTTTGCCCAAGTGAACAGAGGAGCGGTAATAATGCCACTAATAAGGAGTCCCATATCCCTTCCCCTCAAAGAGCCTCTTTCCCCATCCCAGACTGTTTATAGATGATCAGCATGTGGACACCGTGCATGCTTAGGTTTTAAGTATTTGCTTCTGGAGAGCCAGCTTGAAAAAGAAAACCAGAAAAATCCATTGGCATTTTGAGAGTTGAATCCACAGAAGATGTTGTTTGCAATGTGTGGAAAACATAAGGCCCAAACAGCCGGAACAGGCCTGGTGCCAGGCAATTTCACTGTGAGAGAAAGAGGAGGTCTGAAGTAGTCCTTTTAGGATTATCTCCAACTCAGCAGCTGCTGTCTGAGTTTGATTATGCACATCCTGCTCTGGGAGACCTGCATTAACCCTCGGGCCCCTGGGGAACGTCAGGACTGTCTTTCCAACAAAAGACTCTTCCCTTGGACACCCAAGGGCAAAAGCCAAAACAGTGTGGAGGTTAAAAGAAGGTGGAGCTTTGGAAGATTGAATCTGAGAGAACAATCTAGGAAGGAGATAGCAGAGTTTCGGCCCTGCAAGTGCCCATTACGATCCTTTAATTTTCCAAAGGCAACCAGTCAGAACTAAAATTCAGGACCCCTCATTCTCAGGTTAGCACTGTTTTAGAGGGTACCACATTCTTGATGACCTAATTCTCATGTCAGTACAGATCCTCTCCTTTTGAAAATTGAGACAGAAGGGAAGAAACTCTAAAAAAGCATTTTGGAATTATGTATTAACCACCTTTCATAGACTGTCCCGGCATATTCAGATTTTCCTTTCTAGTAGTAGTGTTTTATCAGTGAGTAAGTCCTAAGTGAGCAGCAAATACATTATTCCAGTAAATTTCTGTGTATGATCCCTCAAGGCAGAACAAGCATATTGGAGAGGCGTGGGGAGGGAAAACTTGGATCTGGGAAGACGGCTCTGAAAACTAGGAAGGATGTTGATGTAATGAACCTTTTGTTCAACCATGGTGGGGTCTGGAGCAGGGCTGCAGCCTCTGAGGATTTATGGCCTCCAGTCTGGAGAAGGTAGGTGGGCTCACATTATCTGGGTTGAGGAACATGTGTGGGGTCTTTGAGCCTAAGGTTGTCCAGGTAACAGAAGGCTTTGTCAGAGAAGATGGCAATCTAGCATTCTTTGAGAATAATATGTTGCTGTTTATTCCACATCTGTGTTGGAAATTGAGAATTTTCCCTGCTTTGTGGTTGTGTTTTCTTCCTTTTAAAGGTTGGGAAGCTAATTTCTCATAGGAAAGAATACATTAAATCCAAGGATATCACTAAAATGGGGGAGTTCTCTTTTCTTGCCAAGTGAGCTGTGTTGTTTGATATAATGGTCCTATTTAACATTGTTAACCTAAAAGGTATTGATTAAGCAAGAGAGAAAAATCAGGATGATCTTATTCACTAAAATTCTAAGTTGATCTGGAATCTGTTATACTTTTTAATAGTGTTTTCTTTTTTTTTAAATAGTGGGGTTTTTAATTGCTTTATTCATTTTTTAAGGTGAGTGTGAGCTGAGTGTCCTTCTGGGTCCTGCATTCTTTCTGCAAAGCTTAAAAGCAAATGTTACATTTAGGATACTCTGTTGAGATACGTTGAATGTCTTTCTTTGCATTTATTCTTCTAAGAATTTTGGTGACATCGTAGCTTTAAATAAAGGGGGGAATGGGAGGTCTGGAGCACTTAGTAGGAGGAGATCTCTCAAATAGGCAGTTGGAAGTCTTTCAGAGTTAATGCTTTCGGTAAATTTTTTTTTATTCAGTGGCTTAATTAGGACATACCTATGTCTGCTTATTGGTTGAGCTTTTTGAAGTACCTGTTGCTTGAAAGTGCATTTTTCAAGTGGTTACCTGTTTTTTTGTGGTTTTTTTTTTTTTTTTTTTCCCACCTCTCTGGGGGGAAAAGCTAGGTCAAAAGGGAAAGCTACCTTTGTTTTTGTTCTTCACCAAAGATACCCTTTTGGATCCTTTGGAAAGAGAAGGTATCAAAAGGTGGTTAATTCCTTCCTCCTTTGTTTCCCTGATTTGATAGCAGGGGCTCTTCACCCCCATTGGGAAACACTCTGAGTGCTGTATTATGCTGTAATGATGTGAAGGGAGGTAACTAAAACAATAAGCAATTATTCCGATTCATACGATCTAGTAGGACACTTTTTGGAGAATTGTTTGGACTACTATGGGAAAATAGCTTAAGGATCTATGATCTATATTTGAGGTAGTGATTAAGCTATGCAGCTGGACATTTAGCAAAATGAGCAGTTTCAGGATGTAAGGTGTAAGATACATCCTCGCCTTGCCCAGAAGGAACGTTCCTCAGGTGGTAGCTTTTTCTAGGAAGAGGATACATAGGTCTGTTTCTGGATTAGTTTTGCACAAATGAAGTAGATTTCCCTCCTGCTGCTCTTGCCTGGGGTTGGAATTTTTCCTTTTCACTGCTTGTCACTTGGCGTTTGAATGAAAATATGTCCCTCCTTTCAGAGCCAGAAGATTCTGTGTAATTCATCAGGAAAAATTTCTCTGTGGAGTTATTAATTCAGCTGCTCCATAGTGTGTGACTCACACTACAGTGATAAACCTCTGAATTTGAAATCTCTTCTAAAAATCTTTTTCACTCCAAAAAAAAAAAAAAAAAGCATACAATGGATCTCTGAGCCGCTAAAAATCCCACATTGTGTAGCAGGCACCGCTGTTCTCTATAATCTCTTTGTAGAAGATTTGGTGGTTTGCTGCTGGAGCTCAACCACCTTCACGTGAAGTTTAGGCTTTTGAAGTGTAGAAGTAGTTCAGGATTAATGACGGGAGATCCTTTAGATGCTCTTGAAGAAGAAAGATGAATGTCTGGTGAATATACATGAATCTCACATATTTGAAAATGTTACTGATTAATGTGGGCTGTGAGTGAAGCTGGCCCCGACGGGCTGGGCCTCTTCCAGGAGGAGCGCTCGGAGTCCTAGGAGCTTTGAGAGAGGAGTCTTTCATTCTCGGCATTCTGGGAGAGATTTACATCTGTAAGCCGGATAAAAATATGGGGAAAGGTGATTAGTTTAATTGGCCCACTGTTCTAATTTTCAGTAGGAGGTGACGGTGGGATGGCTATTCTAGCCTAAAATGCCTGGTAGGAGAGGGAGGAGACTCAAAACAGCAACATTATAAAACATCAGTTTAAATGTGCACTTGATAACAAATGGCCCTGGCACTTGAAGAAGGATGGAGGAATTCTTAACTGTTTGGGACAAGAATCCACCTCCGAAAAGAGGTGGACTTTTTTGTTGTTGTTGTTGAGGGTAATTGTGGGGGATTCTAGTGATTTCTCTTTCCGTAAAATAGTAACAGGATTTAGTGGATGTACCCTCACCCGACGTGCTTGTCACTTTAAGACCGTCCTTCTGCACTTGTTGGGACAGACGCTCAGGGTGGCCCCCATGGTGGCGGGGTCTTAGCTTCTTTCAGAAAAAGCCCAGTGCAGGGTCATGTTATAAAGTGGAGTATTTTTCTTGGACATCAAAGGGCGGGGGAATGTTCTACAGACAGTGAGCTAAGACGTAGGGAGCAGGCATTTCAGGGCTTGTGTTGGGAAACTATGCGTGGAATGTCCTAGTGCATGGAGCAGGGACCCTGAAGTGAATCCAGGTGCCTGCACGGCGCTGTTTTCCTAGAGCAAAATGACTGCAGGCAGAAATTGCAGCCAGATGAACCCCAAATAAAATTGATGGCTTTATTGGACATTCTTTTCAAGAAATCTAACTTTCTAATGTGCACATATATCACCCTGGGGATGTCATTATAAATGGCTGACCTTTTGTTTGGGGGGAACTGCTGTTCACTGTGCAGCTCCACTCAGCTCGGCTTCGATTCTGGCCCACATCTGTTGAGCATGTGACATACATGCATGCATATGTATATATAATGTGTGTGTGTGTGTGTGTGTGTATATATATATATATTTTTTTTTTTCCCTCTGAAGCACACTGACAACTGACTAAAAATATTTAATGAGAACCAGTCAGAACTCATGTCAGTTAGATATTCCAGTTTAGGCTATTAGCTCTTTTAGTTTCAGATGTTGAAGTTATGGCTTCCTTGAGAGTTGTGGTCGAAGGCATCAGGAAGTCTCCTCGGCAAGGAACTGGGTCGCCTTGTCTTCTCGCTTCCCCCACTGCTGCCCTGGGTTAATGATTGCAGGGTGGCTGGGAATAATGAACCAGTGCTGCAAAGCTTGTTATCAACATGCTTGAGTGATACTTAAAAATCTTTCCTCCTCCATCTTCCTGCTGTCCAGTAGCTGTCCGGGCACTGCTGTGGTCACACTTAGTAAATGGGACCTAACGTAGTGTCATTTCTGCCCTTCAGTGGGTGGTTCCTATTTTTGTGTGGTTTACTGCTCAGCCTTGCAATGATGTGATGTTTGAGAACTTTCTAATAATTATTGTCTTTTATGGAACCAGAATTCGAGTGAGATAAAGACTTTGACCGTTATTTAACAGGTCACCTGGATTTCCATATGAACTTCGGAGGACTTGTCTAAGACCATGCCTTACTGATAAACTGGATTCCCAGATTTTCTTTCTTTTTCTTTTTTTCTTTTTCTTTTAAATTTCTGAGGGTACTCACGTGCCTCCTGGATCTGCTGGGGGAGCTGTGGGCCTGGACACTGGCCTAGAGGGGAGAGGCAGGTATCCTCTGAGAAGGTGGTGGCTCCATACAAGTCTTTTCCCGAAGTTTGGGTGGCTACGTTCCTAATATTTGGCTTTGTCTTCAGAAGTCAGAGTCCTGTTCTTCATTTTTGGGGACTTCTGCTGCTATCTGGCACTGATCCATCCACAATTTATTTCAGCAGCTAGTATGATGCCTGACCCATAGTAGGTGCTCAGTAAATACTGGCTGAGTGAATGTAAGCTCTGGAGGTGGAGAGGGAGGCCTATTGACATGTGGGGGGAGGGACCATGCTTGGGGTCAGGTTCCTGAGCTTCATTACTTCTGCTCCTGGAGTGTACAGCAAGAGAGGCAAGACTGCAGGAGCGTAACCCACTAGCATCCTTCGCTGTCGTCCTTGTCACTACCTGTCTAGAGCAGGGACCACAGGGGACTCCTGACTGTTCTCTCTGCTTCTGTCGGTGCTTTAACACTAATCCAGCTGGTTGTCTTTATCCTAAAACAGAAATCTGAGCAGGGCACTCTCCTACTTAAAGGCCCTTCGGTGGCTCCCTGCACCTCCAGGAAAGACCGTGCTGTGGGTTAGTGGGGCACACGGGGCCCTCTGGGACCTGGCTCCGCACGCCCCGCAGCATCAAATCCTAGAGCCTCTGTGTGCCCTGCGTGGTACTGTGGGCAGCCGTGCTGGCTGGCCAAGTGGGGGCTCGAATCCAGGTGGAGCTAGAGTTCTGGGGTTTTAAAACCAGGGGGTTTTAGAACCTGCATTGAAAGTTTGGAACAGGAGCAAAATAATTCAGGTAAAGGAACCAGAGAAAATTGAGATGTTAAGGGATCTTTGCATGTAGTCTTCAAAAAATCAATTTAATAAGTTTTTCAACAAATTCCATAGTTTCTCTGGAAGAATGTGTATAGGTACACACACATCCCTATATACACATAGGTAGGTGTACATTTTAATTTGGAAAAAGAATGAGGTAAAGATTGGTGCTAGAGATTAAAACATATTACAAAGCTGTGATAATAAAAGATGATGTGAGTTTAAAAAAATATGCAATCAGACAAAATAGCACCTCTCAAATCTTCAGTGTGTAGAATAATAATTAGGTGATAAGTCATGGGAGGAATGTACAGATTATCTGGTAAAGGAGATTGTAAAATTGAATACCTGGGAAAGAAAAAAAGACCTGTTTAGATGCTTGCCTCAGGTCATATACCAAAATATCAATCATGTGAATTGGAGTTGAATCTATATTTTTAATACACTAAACTAAAAAAATTGGAAGATACTTGATCTCTGAAGGAGGATATCTTTTTAAGCCTGGAAGCAAGAAACAATCAGTGATCGCTCAACTTGAGTACTTAAAAGTGTTCCTTTTACAGAAGAGTTACAAATGGCTAATAATGATCACTAGGATCAAAACAATGCAAAACAAATTCTTTTTTTTCATCATATTGGGAAAGACTTAGAAAATGCAAATAGGGTATACCTTGATACCCTTTCTAGAAAGAAATGTCATTTAAAATTTTAAAGTATTTAAAATGGTTTGGATTAAAAAAATAAAAATGGTTTGGATTTTACACATACTAAGAAATATTACTATTTAAAAACTGGAAAGTAACGTAAATATTTCTAATTTTAGTTTTTTATAACCTTGCTTTTTAATCTAGTTTTGTTGTTTTAAGCAACCTTTTGGCCTTTGGGTTTTCCAAAAGTTGAGCTATCTGTAATTTACCACTCTTAATTACACACTTCTCCCTATACAGTGTGGCAAAGAGATAAACCATTGGGGAAAACATGCCTTACAAAGGGGATTTATGATCCTTAGTTTATCCTAGACCATATGATGTATCCTGTGTAAGAGACAAGTCACGTTAGACTCCAGTTTCTGAAATGCTGAAATTATAATATGCACTGTGACTTTGAACAATGTGACTTTGAACGAGACAAGAGCAAGACCACCTCTCTGGGTCTTGATGTCCTCATCTGTAAAATGGGAGAGTTGAGTTAGATCCTCTTACTAACTGGGATGCCCTTGTACAGCTGTGCCAAGATTCGGGTGCTCCTCGGCCCTCCAGGGAGCTGGACAGAGATCTATGGCCTCCAGCCAAGAGCGGCCATTTGTTTCCCCCAGTGAGTTGTGCAAATAGTACCAGAAGTCACACTTAATGCCTGAAACCTGTATGCAGTGAGTTGCTTTAAATTCAGGAGATGAAAACTGGGTGAAAAAGGAGATAATTTCAAATATAATGGACCATTCATCCTTCCCACTTAATATTCAGTGGCCATGTTAAAAAGAAGAAAAAACATCAAAATGTTATCAGTAATTACCTCTGGTGATCTTATGGGTAATTTTTATTTTCTTATAAATCTGTATCTTTCAGATTTCCTTGGTTAAGAGTGGGTTAAGTTTAAGAGAAGACTGATAATTGATAACCTCACTTGTAGCCATATCCCAAAACTCCATGAGTGGCCACCCTGACGGTCAGTGTTAAGATTCTGACAAAAATGTCAACTAACCCTGTACTTACTTCTCATTGTGTCAATACTCCGGGGTGTGTTCATCCCATGGTTTCTTGCTCAGTGCTTCTTTTCAAGGCTGCTTTAAGGTGAGCAATAACCTTTGAGCAGTAAGCCTGTGTGTAGACTGAGGCAGAAGCCTTCTCCTTACGCAGAATAGCTTGTCCCAAAGTCGCCTTCCTCCCCATTTTTCTCCCCAAATGCTTTCTTTCCTCTTTTTCCCTTCCCAGTGACCCTGGGAATCAGGGAACAATTCTTCTTTCTTCATTCGTTCTTCTTGATCCCCAGTGTGTGTATATAGTTAGATGTCCCTTGTGCTCTCTTAGCTAAGCGACAGAGATTGTTTTTCACTTGTCCCTGATACGCCAGCCCTTCTGCTTCCTTAGCCCTTCCTGTTTTTCCTCTCCCAGGTCCCTCCTGCTTATTTACATCTTTCTGGTAATGAGTTGCCTAGAACTTTCCGACGAGATGGTGGGGAGAGGCAGGGGATGAGGGGTTTTTTTTTTTGCCCTTTGTTGGTTTTGGTTTACTTTGAGGATAAACACTATACACATTAAAGGTTTTTAAACCCTATTTTTTTCTGGCTTCTCAAGCAGGTACTTTTAATTGTGAATATTTTTTAAGTCTCCGGAAACTATGATTGTTTTGTCTAATTGATGGAGGTAGTGGACACATGGGGAATTAAAAGTGCCATTATAATCCTTTAGCAAAATATTAGAATGATTTTTTTAAAAAGATTATTTTAATTTATTTATTTGACAGAGAGCGCACACAAGCAGGGGGAACAGCAGGCAGAGGGAGAGGGGGAGGGGAAAGCAGCCTCCCTGCTCAGTGGGGTGATCCCAGGACCCTGGGATCATGACCTGAGCCGAAGGCAGATGCTTGACCTACGGAGCCACCCAGGTGTCCCCAAAATATTAGAATGATTAACAGTGAAGCTACCATGGCATATAGTAATTATTTATAAAAGTTAGAATATACTATAACATTGTATTAAAACTATATGCTAAATACAGACAGCTTTCTTTTCTATAATACTTTAGGATTTTAGAGTGTGCCTTGACATACTGAAGATAGATAATAAACTAAGATTTTAAGTAATAGAAATTTTCAATCAGTAGAATGCTAGTAAACAACATGGTAATTATATATTTAATTTTTATAGTAATGTTGATTTCTTATAGTGATGCTAGGGCAGTTTGAGCCATTGTAACAAATTTGTTGAGTGTCTCCTAATTATAGAGCACCGTGCTCTGCAGTGTAGATGATAGAATCACATCGTTGGCTCTGGCAGTAGCTCAGACTCAAAATTATAGGCTTATCAAATGTCCAGGTTAGCATGAACCTTGAGGCCATCTACTCCAGTGCCTCCAGTCATTTTCCCATCATGGTACACCTTAAAAAGGTTTGCACAGCTCACTGCAGAAAAATAAATGGCCTCTCTTGGCTGAAGGTGGTGGATCTGGGGTCTCCCTCCATTGTGGCTCTGTCCAGCTGTCCTGAGAGCCAAAGGGCATTAGAATCTTGGTGCAGTTGGGAAACTAATCTAACCCTCCCAGTTTATAAGGGAGACACATCTGTATTGACACGGGAGACCCAGAGAGGTAAAGTAACTTGTTCAAGGTTACACAACGAACTAGTGATATTATAGTAGATAGAATTTGAGTGTTTCAGAAACTGGAGTCTGATTGGACTTTCTTTTACATAGAATGCCTCATTATGGTCTTCTTCCAGGACATTAAGAACCATAAAAACATTGTATAGGGCATGTTTTCCCAGAAGGTTTACCTGTTTGCCATGTTTTATACAAAGAAGTATATGATTAAGGGTAGTAAATTATATATTTCTTTTGCACAACCTAAAGAATAAAAGGTTGTTTTTAAAGAACAACAAAATTAAGGTCATGAAACTAAAAACAGCCTAGTATATGTAAAAACAACCAAATATTTCATTTACACAAATCAAGAATGTACTCAAGTTATCAAAACCTGTACACTTGGGAGTTGCCTTGCTTTTAAAACTGAAGAGGTGAAAGCCAGTTGGAAAAAAGAGACTAAAATTTTAAATATCATAATGAACTACCACCACCTACATCCTTCTATTTACCAGCCATCAACTATTTAAACTTAAGAACACAGGAAACTGTGGTTGTCTGGCATGGTATTATAATTCAGTCCCGTTAAGTTCTTTGTCTAGTCCATGTTGATTCCCCAATTCTAGTGTAATGGTAGCCTGGTTCAGCCTTACCTACGTTCCTGTGTTTGCCAGCCAAGGTGCATACTGGAACATGGAACATGTGTCTTCACTTCCTTGACTGAACCACAGACTCTACCAGTTACGTATTTAGGCCGTTTTATGAAACCTAGAAATGGCTTTTTCATGCAGCTTAAAGGCATGATGTTGAATGAGAAAACGCAAACAGGAATGATTTGTGTTTGTCAACTGGGAACACTTATGGAATGTCTGTGGGGAGTACCGAAGTAATCAGATGATATGGATTTGCCCCTCAAGGAATTTAATTTATGGGTGAGAAATTTGAAAATAGAAGGGCTTATTCCAACTTCTTCTTTTTGTTTGTTCTTTTAATTTCCCTCTCTGGGAGGCTGAACTGGGTCTGCCACAGCTATGGATGGGAATCATCAGGTGAAGGATAATTAACAGATGCTCCCAGGTAGAGGTTGGCTCAGCGATATTCTTTGAGTACGTGCTGAATGTGGATCATCATCCTATTTGAGTGCCTTGTGTCTGCCAGGCAGGGCACTAGGTGATGTGGATGCAGCAGCGGTCTAGGTACAGTCCCAGCTTCTTGGAGCTTGTGCTCTGTCGTTGTTGGTACTTTGAGAAATATAAAGATGTGCCAGGTCAGGAGGGAATGCTGGCCTCTAGGAGCTTGCTTTAGGATTGATTACCTATGAGCTTTCCCTCTGTGGCAATTAGAGAAAGTCTGCTGTTGGCCAGAATTCTGGAAACCTGGCTCTGCATTGTGTTTCTGAAAAGCTCTTAAGAGCGAAGGTCCCTCGGGGCGCCTAGGTGGCTCAGTGGGTTAAGCGTCAGCCTTTGGCTCAGGTCATGATCCCGGGGTCCTGGCATCAAGCCCTACGTTGGGCTCCCTGCTCAGCGGGGAGCCTGCTTCTCCCTCTCCCTCTGCTGCTCCCCCTGCTTGTGCTCGTGTGCTCTCTCTCTCTGTGTCAAATAAATAAATAAAATCTTAAAAAATAAAAAAAAATAAAAAGCTTAGGTCCCTCTATGAAGAATTTTCTACCAGAATCTTTCGTAGCCAGTCCAGGCTGCCTCCAAATATTGGTATGTTATTAGTACTTTTGTGGGGTTCCATTGTGAAAAATAGTAGAACTTCATTAATTCTAATGACCTTTTGGTAAATTTTAGGGGGCCGAAAAGATTGTCCTGTGACAGTAAGATTCTTCCTTCTTATCAAAAGAATTTATAAATGGTACAGAATAAGAAAGAAGGCTAGTGGTCTAGCAGTTCTAATTTTTTTTTTTTTAAGAGGAAAAAGTAAATCTGATTTTAGACCCCTTGGAATTTGAAATCTTGTCTGTGTTCTAGAAGCTTCATGGGTTGTTTGGGATCCCCAGCCTAAAGTTTATAGGATGTCAATGTCTAGGTATCTCAGAGCTGTCACGAAGTTCTCAGAAAATTCTGAAAACAATATACTTAAGGGACAAATGCAGGCACTGGAGTACGGTTGAAGGCTAGCAGGGTTCTTTGTTGGGGGAAATAGCACATCAGGCAGTTATACGGTGTTATGTCAATAAAACTGCATTAGGAATCCAGTGACTTTAGGTTCAGGGAAGTTAAAAAAAATTACTAACTTAAAGATTTTTCTTTGGGATATATATATTTTTTTTCTGGTTTCAATGCTTTTTAAATAAGCCCAGTACTTTGTAGTGGGGCTATAACCTACAGCTGTGAATTTTAAGGATAACTTAGCGGGGGGGGGGGGGGGGGGGGGGGGGGGGGG